>NC_136873.1:4289991-4555074 GCF_951799975.1 Gobius niger | reverse complement strand
GGTTTAGTCCTGGCTCAGACCGCGGCTCTGCCATCTCTGATAATGACTGTTGCTGTCGATCACTGACATAAATGTGAGAAAAAAATACATGGCAAGTTTTCTGTCATTTTATCTTTTCATATAAGAACAAGGTGTTTTATGCCTAAAAATGCCCCAAATTTCCCATCTTTTCAGCTACATTCAAATTTATGGTTATATTTTATTGGTAAATGAGTTGCCAAGACTTTCTCAGAGGGGATTTAGGATTTCTTGTTTAGTTTTAAACAGACTGGTTTTTAAGTGTGAGTAAGTTACAGCTTTGCTTCTGCATTTGCGCTGAAGCTGCTCATGAGTTCAGGCTTTTTTAGACTCACTGCGGATCATTTATTGACGTTTGGAGAGAAAAAGAACCGAAAATAAGCACCGAAAAAAAAAAGTTTTTCGATACCGCCCCCTACCGGAGCTTTTCGGTCGGTACCAAGTTGGTACCGTTTACCGTTTACCCAGCCCTAGTGAAGACCAAAATTGAACTTTCAGGGCAAACTTGGATGAAAACATGTTGGAGACTTGAAACTGGGGCGGAGGTTGACCTTCCAGCAAGACGACCCTAAACATAAAGCCAGGGCAACGATGGAATGGTTGAAAACAAAAAATATCCATCTGTTAGAAAGGACAAGTCAAAGTCCAGACCTAAATCCAATCGACAATCTGTGGAAAGATCTGAAAAATGCGGTTCACAAGCGCTCTCCATCTGATCTAACTGAGCTTGAATTCACTTCATGATTGTGTCACTGAGTCTGAGTCTTTCACATAAAACGTCAGCCTATGTAATATATGTTTGTGGACCACAGCAAATGTCGAAAGGTTGTAGGGGTACGGATACTTTTTCAACCCACTGTATACAAAGCAACACATGGAAACCAGAGCATCCGGAGGAAACCTACGCAGGCCTGGGGAGAACATGCAAACTCCACACTACCATGATGAACAGAAATCGTTCCACCACTGGGCATGTCTGCTGTTTGGACTCACGTGGGACTGTGGAATCCCAAAACAAGACTTTGGAACGAGAGGAATGTGGGCTGCGGCGGTGGCAGGACTGTCCCGCTCGTCCGCTCAGAGGGGAGGGAGTGGAGGAGGGGCTGATCCGGCGTGACGTCTGGGGCGATGGGGAGTCAATGCAAGAGCGGAAAGGACGGAGATGGTTTTGTGCCTGGTGAAAGAGGCCCGGCAGATGGACTTTGAAAGGCGAGACACATCCTGCACATTCAAGTCCTCCTTATTAGATCTCCGGGTTTCCTCCAGAGTCGTCTTACAAATGTCCTCATGCACCACCAGGCCAAAAAGGGGGGGTATTATGCAAAATGGACCTTTTCAAGCTTTACATCACGTTATTATGTCACTCCCGCATTAAAAACATGCCTGAAGTGTTGCCTTGGCACATTCACGTGTTTCTGAGTAATCTGTAAAAACTCTGATGGCGGCCATTTTAGGGATAGGTTTGCCTGAGTCCTCCTAGGAACGCCCCCACCTCCTGGAGACGCCTCCGAACTTTCGTCACCAGCCGAGTAACCAACCACTGCTCCTCTATTATTATGGAAATGTGACAAAAAAAGTGAGAAAACATTGACAAAAAAGTGACAAAAAATTGATGAAAAAGTGGCAAAAATGTTACAAAAATGTCACAAGAAATTGACAAAAAAATGACAAAAATGTGACAAAAAATGAGAAAAAAATGACAAAAATGTGACAAAAAATGATAAAAAAATGAAAAAAAATGTGACAAAAAATGAGAAAAAAATGACAAAAATGTGATAAAAATGTGACAAAAATATGACAAAAAAATGACAAAAATTTGACAAAAAATGACACAAATGTGACAAAAAAATGACAAAAATTTGACAAAAAATGACAAAAATGTGACAAAAATGTGACAAAAATGTGACAAAAAAATGTCAAAAATGTGACAAAAAATGAGAAAAAAATGACCAAAAATGTGATAAAAATGTGACAAAAAAATGACAAAAATGTGACAAAAAAATGACAAAAATGTGACAAAAAAATGAGAAAAAAATGACAAAAATGTGATAAAAATGAGAAAAAAATGACAAAAATGTGATAAAAATGTGACAAAAAAATGACAAAAAAATGACAAAAAAATGACAAAAATTTGACAAAAAATGACAAAAATGTGACAAAAAAATGACAAAAATGTGACAAAAAAATGACAAAAAAGTGACAAAAAATTGACAAAAAATGACAAAAATGTGACAAAAAAGTGATACAAATTTGACAAAAAACATGCCTGAAGTGTTGCCTTGGCACATTCACGTATTTTTGAGTAATCTGTAAAAACTCTGATGGCGGCCATTTTAGGGATAGGTTTGCCTGAGTCCTCCTAGGAACGCCCCCACCTCCTGGAGACGCCTCCGAGCTTTCGTCACCAGCCGAGTAACCAACCACTGCTCCTCTATTATTATGGAAATGTGGCAAAAAAAGTGGGAAAACATTGACAAAAAAGTGACGAAAAATTGATGAAAAAGTGGCAAAAATGTCACAAAAATGTCACAAGAAATTGACAAAAATATGACAAAAATGTGACAAAAATGTGACAAAAATGTGACAAAAATGTGACAAAAATGTGACAAAAAAATGACAAAAATTTGACAAAAAATGACAAAAAAAGTGATAAAAAATTGACAAAAAAATGACAAAAATGTGACAAAAATGTGATAAAAAATTTGACAAAAAAATGACAAAAATGTGACAAAAAAATGATAAAAATTTGACAAAAAACATGCCTGAAGTGTTGCCTTGGCACATTCATGTATTTTTGAGTAATCTGTAAAAACTCTGATGGCGGCCATTTTAGGGATAGGTTTGCCTGAGTCCTCCTAGGAACGCCCCCACCTCCTGGAGACGCCTCCGAGCCGAGTAACCAACCACTGCTCCTCAGCAGAACCCCCTCCCCACTGATGCCACAGACGGCGTGTGGAGGAGGCGTGTCTAAAGGCTCAAAGGTTCTTAAAGAGACAGAGGCCTATTTCAAGACATTCACTACAGCCATTTTGAGAGAGACATTTTATACAAGGCAGTTATTCTAATTTACTGCATTTACAGACCAACTGAAGGTTTGCTCATCATTGTAGTGTGATATAGACTGGTGGTATGTGACTGAAAAAAGCATAATACCCCCTCTTTAACAGGTCAAGTTATATTTTACCATAGGAGCCCTTCTTTGAGCAGCTTCAAAATTCTTAAATCCATTAAATTGGTTTGTTTTGGACAGGATTTGTTGTCAGAATAGCCTCCCAGAGCTGCTGTTTGGATGAAAACTGCCTCCCCCCTCATAGAGGCTTTGCTTGAGGCTCCAAAGGTTCTCAATAGGGTTGAGTTCAGGGGAGGAGGGGGTCCACATCATGAGTTTCTCGCAGCCAGTGATGCAGAGGTGTTCTTTACAGCAGGACATGGTGCGTTGTCATTTTGTCAGAGGTCATTTTCACACCTCCAGGGATCCTAAAGGGGGCCGACCATCTCCCTCCCCATGATTCTGACCCCCAAACAGAAACCCTGTACTCACGACAGCAGCGGCCCGCGGCAGACGACCAGCGCGTCGTACAGGACGCACACCCCGAACACGGTGACCCCCGTCTCTTTGACCAGCATGGCGCCGCTGCCCAACAGCAGCGAGGCCGAGAGGCAGAGGGGCGAGTGAGTGGGGGGGAGCAGGCCGGGTGACTGCGCCTCGCCGATGCTCCTGAGAGGGAATAAAACACGTACAAGAGGGTCAGTGACGAGAGAGGAAGCTGCACGTGGGAGGTTGAAGGAGGCGGTTACCGGACGTAGCAGAGGAAGGAGAGTAAGAAGAGCAGACAGGCCAAAACGTCGGCTCGACCCACGATCCCCGACACCTGCAACAGAAAGCACAGACAGTGGAGGCGTTTGAGTTTATTCTGAATGGTTTTGTTAAGGCGAGACACTGCAGGTGAATAGGGAAAAAATGTGTATTTACAGATATCAATTTGAAACTGTTGCTGTCGATCACTGGTATAAATGTGAGAAAAAAATACATTGCAAGTTTTCTGTCATTTTATCTTTTCATATAAGAACAAGGTGTTTTATGCCTAAAAATGCCCCAAATTTCCCATCTTTTCGGCTACATTCAAATGTATGGTTTCATTTTATTGATAAATGAGTTACCAAGACTTTCTCAGAGGGGATTTTGGATTTCTTGTTTAGTTTTAAAATAAGCTGTTTTTTAGTGTAAGGAAATGTAAAAATTTAATTTTCGCCTCATTTTTTGACGTTCAAAACTCTATAAATGGGGCTTAGGGATTAAATAATAAAAAATTCCTCTGAAAAAATCTTCCAAATATTGTTCACTTTTTCGTCAATTTTGGTCATTTTTTTGGCACATTTTTTGTCTTTTTGATTGACTGTGGAATTCTTCCGCAGTCAATTATTGGTTTTCATGTTCTTTATTATTATTCCTCTTCCATCTTTTTCCCGATTTTCTAGAGCTTTCAGCACCTTCATGCTTTGTGCAATTTATGCAAGTTATGCATCAAAATGTTCCGCATGTTGAGGAGAAGGTGCTATTACTTTTGGGACTTCTGCAACTTACGTTTTTTCCGCAATCGGCCGAAATGTCGGAGATTTTTCCCATTGACTTATATTGGGCTGCTGCAAATCCATGCTTTTCTGCACTTTTTTTCTGCAATTTCTGCAATTTCTGCACTTTGTGCATGTTCAGCTTCTGCAACTTGTGGGTTTTGAGAAAAAATTGGCTTCTACAGTTTTCCAGTTTTTTTATATGAGAGTTTGAAATTTTTGCATTGGTGTGTATGGGGGAATCCAGCCAATGGGGAGACTCCAGGACTTTCAGCCATTTGTGCTTCTGCCAATCAAGCACTGAGGCCATTTCAACAGTTTGACCAGTTTATGGAATATAAAAAGTTTATGCAATATTGACAGTTTATGCAAATTAACCACTTTATGCATTTTAAACCGTTTATGCAACTTAAGAGTTTATGCCATTTAGGATTTATGAATGTTAAAGAGTTTATGCAATTTACATAATTTATGCAAATTAACCCATTCATGCATTTTACCACTTTATGCATTTTATACAGTTTATTCAACATGACATTTTATGCATTTTACCAGTTAATGCAAATTAACCACTTTATGGAATTTAAACAGTTTATGCATTTTAAAGCACCATTAGGCAACTTAATAGGGATTTTCGCATATAAAGCAGAATAATGCAACTTAATAGAGATTTTTGCATGTAACCTATTTATGCAATTTGAACAGTTTATGCAATTTCTGCATTTGCTTCCCGCAATTCCGCAGTCAATCGCAATGGCGCAGCCAATTTTTTGTCAATTTCTTGTGACATTTTTGCCACTTTTTCCTACATTTTTCGTCACTTTTTTGTCAATGTTTTCTCACTTTTTGTCACATTTTTGTCATTTTTTCGTAAATTTTTCATCAAATTTTTGTCATTTTTTTGTCACAAGTCCAAGGCTGGAAAGTCTTTAGGTCCGACTGACGTGGACATAGTGTCGCCACAATGACAGAAAAATGTGTTTTGAGAAAAAGGCCCTTGAAATTGCATTCTCCCATATAAGTCTATGGGGGAACATTGAATCAGCGCAATATTTAAACATGTTCTTGTGAAGATTTGGTATATTTTCTGTTTCCAGCTGAAAGCTTGTATGTTCAGAGACCAATTTGGCCCAAAACCTGAAAACTGAAAAAATTGAGTTTTGCCTGTAGTGTCTCCCCTTAAGAAAAACCTTGTGCTTGTTCCATTGGCAAGAATAGGTTTTATCTGCTTTAAGGCCAGACCAAATCTACTCCAACTTTAGATTTAATCTCTTTATTCAAGTAGATTTAAGTCATTTCTACATATAGATGATTATTCTTTTAGGATTATAGCCTAAAAGGGTGCTCTGCTAAGACATTTTAAGGAATTGACAGTATTTTTCACATTTCTAGAGTACTTTAACAGGCATTTCACCTCAGATTTGGGTCATAATATTTCTCAAAATCATCTCGAGGGCCAGAGTTTGATGACGGAGATGTGAGACAAGCCTCAAACCAGACAATGTCCAAATCCAGGCTGAAAAACATCATCTTTTATCTGTGAATATTACACTGAAAATATCTGCACTCCTCACTTTTAATGATATTAATTCATCATAATATTGTTTTATGGGTTGTTGTAACTTTATACAGTAAAGCACTTCCAGCTGCCTTGTGTACGAGTAGTGCCCTACAAGTAAACCTGACTTGTCACTTGGGTTGTTTCCAAAGAAGCCAAGACATATTCTGCAAAATGGAGACTTAAAAACAATTCTATCGGAAAAAGTTCTGGTTGATTTTCCTTGATTATGTCACTTCCAGCCTAAGCAGACAAAGAATTTCCCCAATAGGATTCTACTCTGGCATCATGCTAGACGCTCCACAGCTGCCACGGACCAGGTCCTGAGCCACGATCCCAGTCTGGACTCCATATGTGGAGCAGAGTGGAACCCGAGCCAGACGAGAGCCCCTCCAACACAGGAGGACAGAATGAATGAGGCGATTCAGTGTGAAACAGGAGCTCTTTCACCGAGGAGAGAGAGAGGGAGAGGGGGAGGGAGAGAGAGAGAGGAGAGAGAGAGAGGAGAGAGAGGGAGGGAGAGAGGGAGAAAGAGAGAGAGAGGGAGAGAGAGAGCTAACACACCCAAGTATCAACTATCACGAAGAGAGTGGAAATGAAAACATCACAAAAGTGTGACTCAGGAGCAGTGAGACATTTTTATCCACCACCGTCTGCCTTTAAATAATCAAAAAATCATATATATATATATATATATATATCTTTAATTCGATAAAACAAGGACCAATTCAAACGGCTTTATGTTCGGTTAGCAATTTCACAGAATTCGTGCTCCGTTATATTCTGTTATTATACGGCTCTTCACAACGTAAGCAGAAGCTCCGTTGATTTGAATGGGATTTTCCAACGTTCTACTTGTCATTATTTTTTGATAAAGGACCTCTGAAAAAAATAATGACGCTGCCGATGGCAACGGAGTTCGTGCTCATAATGCAGGTCTTTCATATCACTCCACATGGACGTAGTAGCGACACTATCTCTGTCCCGTCTCTGAGAGAGAAGTCGGGGAATCGCTCGTGAAGTTACCGTGAGTCCAATTTTCAACTTACCCAGAGATTCTCCACCATTCATCCAACTGCGCCTTCCTCTAAGTAGCTAGGCTAGCTGCTAGCCTTGCTGCTTCCAGCCTAGCCAAACGTTGCCGAGCAACGCGCAAACTTTTGGGAACTATTTGCAGCGGAAGTCATTAAATAAACCTTTCGACCTTCATAAAAGTGTATAAAGTTTATGTTGTGTGTGTTCAGTTGGCAAATGGCCGAATAATAAGCGGGAAAATAAGCACCTTCAGGGCGAAACAAGGTTCGCCCTGAAGGTTCTTATTTTCCCGATAACGACCAGCGTTCTATACATTATCTCTTACATAAATCAGAACATTTCAGAATATAAAATCTGAATATCTATATTCTGATGAATCAGAATATAGTGGAGCATGAATTCTGCAAAACCAAAGTGTGTACAAAAAGGCTCAGAGCCTAAATGAAACCCTCATGCTGCGTCCACACCAAACGCGTTTTGGGGCCTCCAAAGCGTCAGGTTTACATTTAAAATACATGGAGGACGCGCCTCCGGGGGGCGCCAAGAGCCTCCTGTGCGGCGCGTTTTGAGGTTTTTCGCGCTTGGTGAGCGTTTGACGCCTCCAGGGCGTCGAGCGCGGCCGACGCTCGAGTTGGGAAATGTTGAACTTTTTGGAGAAATTCGCAAGCGTCGACCAATCAGGAGCTTTCTCCCCATAGTGACGTACGTTGTAGCTGAGCCACCGGGGCAGATTCTACGCCGGCCCTCAGGTGTAAACAAGTCACAAGTCACGGAGGTTTAGCTTCATTGTGAACCGGAGCTACAGCCGCTCTGGGACTTTTACAAAGACACATCAGTGCTTCTTTATCTAAACACCAGGATTAAAAGCGGCGACAAGAAAGGTTATTTCAGAGGCTGAATCTGCGCATTAGCACCGGAGAAAGCTAATGCTAAGCTAAACCTCCGGTCCTCACGTGAAAACGAGAAATATGCACAAATAAAGTCAATAAAGAACAATGATCACACACTGAGCTGGGCTGATGTTGTAGTTTATTACTCACATCATCTACAATTAGCTCCGGGAGAAAACCACAGCTTGTTAGCTCAGTTAGCTCAGTTAGCTCAGTTAGCTCGCATTGAGCTCCGGTTTTCTCCCATGACAACAAGCATTAAGCACTAATAATGTCAATGAAGCCGTAACAACATAGAGCAGCTTTATGACGATCACACTCTGAGCCGCCTTCAGGCGTTTGTGGTCTATTGCAGACTTTCAATCAACAATGAGATGCAGCAGGTGCATTTCAGGCAACAGCGACTTCCAAGATAACATTTGTGACGAGCGTCTGACTTTAGTAAGCACAAGCGTCCAACAACGGGCATGAGGCGCGTTTTTGACGCCCAAAACACGTTTGGTGTGGACGCAGCATCAGTCTTGTTTGTCAATATTTTTCGGTATCTGCTATCAGCCGATATAATGCCGATACAAGCGGATATCTCGAAACCCATAACTTCCTAAGCCTCAGGGGTCTCATTTATAAAGCTCACGTCTGAACTGTTCTGCGACAAAGGTGGTGTTAACAGACAGTGAACGTGCAACATTACGCACCACCACACTAGGTCTGTACCCGTCATACGCAGTCCACACTTTTCAGAAACGCTGCACAGACACGAGGAGGCGAGGGGAAGCAGCGAGCGAAAGTCACACTGAGGAAATCACGCTCTGTGCACATTTTAACCCACTTAGCTTTCTTCTTTATTTAATCATCATCTCATTCAGGCCCAAAGCGAACCGCTGCCTCCTCCCCAAACCCCGACTGCAGCACAGCGAGCTCAAGAAACAACATCTGAGTGATTAAAAGATTATTCTGTCGTCTCAGGATGTTTGAGCTCCGTGAATGGCACTGGCAAACATCACAGTCAGCGTCGAAAAGGCTCTTCTTTACGTTCTTAAAGTGGATTTCCTAAAGTTTCATAAATAAAGGGTTTCATAAATCACTTTTTTTCCCTCCGGACGTGAAGTTTGGATTTTGCTCGTTATAGGCAGAGTCTCTCAGACAGTTTTATAAATGAGACCCCAGGAGAACTGAACAGTATTGCTATGAAAATCAGTTACAAGTTTGTTAAACACATTCAAGATTCACCAACTAAAACTCGCAAAGTTGGCCACAGCTAGCAACAGTATGCTAATGCTAACAGCAACTAATCATGGTTGGGACAGAAGCTATGATTGGATGACCTAAAGCGCCCCCTGCTGTCACAGTTCAACACATTTTACAGTTTAGAAGCTTCATACGACGCTCCTTAACCTCTTAACTCCCGCCTGAACCGAGAGCATTTTCTCCAGTTCAGCTTTACCCAAATCCTGTAGGCCAGTGTAACGCCTCATTTGAAAGCAAAGAGCTACAAAACTCATCTAAATGGATCTTTTTCCTCACGTCATCAGATTTTTTTCCATCTTTTTTTGGGGGGGGGTATTCAACTCATTTTGTAACTTTTTTGTCATATTTTTAAATCAATTTTTTGTCATTTTTTGTCACATTTTTGTCACATTTTTGTCATGTTTTGTAATTTTTTTGTAATTTTTTGTAATATTTTTGTAATTTTTTGTAATTTTTTTGTCATTTTTTTGTAATTTTTTGTAATTTTTTTGTAATTTTTTTGTAATTTTTAGTAATTTTTTTGTCCTTTTTTGTCATTTTTTTGTCCTTTTTTTTCATGATTTTTGTAATGTTTTGTAATTTTTTTGTAATTTTTTTGTAATTTTTTTGTAATTTTTTTGTCCTTTTTTGTCATTTTTTTGTCATTTTTTTAATGATTTTTTGTCATTTTTTTTGTCAATTTTTTGTCATTTTTTTGTCATTTTTTGTCATTTTTTTTTGTCATTTTTAGTTATTTTTTGTCATCTTTTTATCATTTTTTTTAATCATTTTTTGTCATTTTTTTCATTTTTTTTCATTTTTTGTCATTTTTTTTCATTTTTTTGGTCACTTTTTGGTGATTTTTTTGTCCTTTTTTGTCATTTTTCTTGTTATTTTTTGTCACTTTTTTGTCAAAGTTTTCTCACTTTTTTCAATATCAATAGGATAACAATATATCGTTGCTTTTTCGATATTAATATCTCAAATGTTCATGTCTCGATATCGATACGATAACGATATATCGTTCAGCCCAACTTAATAAATTGAATTGGCGTATAAAAAAGATAGAAAACTTGGATAGGTTTTCAGGTTCATTTTACTTGGGAACCGCCACCTCAACCCGCAGACTGGAGCCACTGCAGATACACACCCACACTTGGTACTTTCTTCTCAACTGGAAAGCAACGGTGTAACGCTTAATTTGAAAGCTAAGCCTACAAAAGTGATCGCTGCATTTTTGTTACGTTATGTTGTTTTTTTTGTTGCTTTTTCATTACTTTTTTTGTGGCTTTTTGGCGTAATTTTGTCACTCTTTATTCCTTTTCCATCGCTTTTTTCATTGCTACGTCGTCACGTTTTCGTCACGTTTTTGTCACGTTTTTGTTGCTTTTCCGGCACGTTTTTGTTGCTTTTCACCCTCGTTTTCGTCGCTATTTCAATGCTTCTCTTTTAAGCTTCTAGATTTGGGTAAAGCTCGGTTAAGGTGGGGGGTAAGAGGTTAAGGAGAAAATTAAGAGGCCAGACCGGTGGCCCGAGAGCCAGTGGCCCTTCTGTGCTCTTCCAGAATGGACATATGGCCAGTCCGCCCCTGTGTACATGCAATCAGAGCGGAAACCTGAAATAACGCACCTCCTGCCTTTGTTCTTTTGTCCTTGGTACAAACCATACAGTGCAATGGCTCCAAACAAAGCAAACATAAAAACAAAAGATGATTTATTATCGCAAATTACGTCAAAACCTCGTCTTGTCTCGGTTTTTGCATCGTAAATGTACCGTTTACAGCTTCCTTCCAGTGTGAAACATGAGTCAGAAGACGGACTTACCGCCTCCGTGTGGACGGGGTGGACGGCGAAGAGCAGCGCCGTGACGAACGCGGGCCTGGGCTGGGAGAAGACGCAGCGCTCGCAGGTGACCAGCAGGAGGCAGCAGACCGAGGCGTGGAGCAGCAGGTTCACCAGGTGGAAGTACAGGGGCGTCATCCCCCCGAGCCACACGTTCAACCTGCAGCACACAAACCAGATTTAAGCCATTATTCAGATTCTGTCCACAAAAACACACACGGGCGAAGAAGGAAGACTGGCGCAGATGATCGTCATGGTAACGCAGGACAGTCTAGGCAAGTTTTTTCTTGGTGGAGGGCCGAAGCCACTGATTATTAGCCCAAAATAAAGCACAGCACTGCAAAAATGACCATCTTAAATGAGATAAATGACTTAAAATTGCTTGAATTAAAGTTCTTCTATGTTGAATTTGAGTCGGTTTGAACTAATCCAAGATACAAACGCTAAAGCGCCAATGGAACAAGAATAAAACCCACTTGGAATCAGACAAACTTATCTGAATTAAGAGAATAACTACTACTAAGGTTTATCTCGTCTAAATCTACTGAAACTTTAGATTTAATCTGTTAATTCAAGTAGATTTATGTCATTTCTTCCTTAAAACGATGATTCTTTTCCCAGTGCACTTCCTTCAAATGCCAGTGTTGTACATTTAACTCTAATAATGTTACAAATACTCTGATTTGTGTAATGTTTCTCAAAATCATCTTGAGGGCCAGAGGTTCTGTGCTGGAGGGCCGGATTTGGCCCCCGGGCCTGAAGTTGCCTACCCCTGGTCTAGGCCTAGTTTACTCAAATCGACTGTTAGAAATATAAAAATATTGTCTTGACATAGATACAGACGGCATTGCTGGAATCCCCCATATATGGTCATGTTTGAAAACAGTTAAGGGGGAAAACAATTTGGAGAAAAATTTAAATTTTCTCTAATTATTCAAAAAGTACTGTAACAAATGCTGAATTATGAATATAGTTTTCTACTAAATAATGATACAAAGACATGGGGAGGAGCAAAGTGGTTCAACAGCCCATAAATACATAAAAAACAGAGAATGCTAACTTGATGCTACATGTTAGCATCGGGCTAATGCTAACGGTAGCTAGCGCTTGCTATGACTGCGTTTTTTTTTTTGTTTTTTTTTCCCTTTTACTGAACAACCTGCTGTGAATACACATACATATGGACCCGATTAAGACTTGACTTTATTTGTATGTGATAAATACGTTTATATTTGGCTAAAAAGAGTGAAAAACTGTTTCCCAAAAGATTCTATTTTTCCCCTCGGTGAGGCCACGCCCCCTTCTATAGATACAGACGGCATCTCTGGAATCGCCCATATATGGTCATGTTTAAATACAGTTAAGGGGGAAAACAATTTGGAGAAAACTACTTGCTGAATTGTGAATATAGTTTTCTACTAAATAAAGATGCAAAGACATGGGGAGGAGCAAAGTGGTTCAACAGCCCATAAATAACGGAGAATGCTAACAGAATAGCATCGGGCTAATGCTAACGGTTAGCTAGCGCTAGCTACAACTGCCGTTTTTTCACTTCTACTGAACAATCTGCTGTGAGAAAATATCTACATGGGCCCGATTTAGACTTGTCTTTATTTATGTGATAAATAAGTTGATATTCCACCAGAAAATGGCTAAAAAAAGAGTGAAAAAATGTGTTTCCCAAAAGATTCTATTTTCCCCCTCGGCGAAGCCACGCCCCCTTCTATGACGAGATGCCGTCTGTATCTATAGTTAGAGACGGCATTGCTGGAATCGCCCATATATGGTCATGTTTGAAAACAGTTAAGGGAGAAAACAATTTGGAGAAATATTTAAACTTTCTCTAATTATTCAAAAAATACTGTAACAAATGCTGAATTATGAATATAGTTTCTACTAAATAAAAATACAAAGACATGGAGAGCAGCAAAGTGGTTCAACAGCCCATAAATACACAAAAAAACAGAGAATGCTAACATGATGCTACATGTCAGCACCGTGCTAATGCTAACGGTAGCTAGCGCTTGCTATGACTGCGTTTTTGTTTTGTTTTTTTCCCTTTTACTGAACAACCTGCTGTGAATACACATACATATGGACCCGATTTAGACTTGACTTTATTTGTATGTGATGAATATGTTTATATTTGGCTAAAAAGAGTGAAAAAAAGTTTCCCAAAAGATTCTATTTCCCCCCTCAGCGAGGCCACGCCCCCTTCTATGACGAGATCCCGGCAGTATCTATCCCATGTCACTGTCACGTGATAATTTACTTATCCTTTTGTCCAAATTCTATATTCACAAATGTAAATATTCTACGCAGAAACCCGACTTTGCACATTTTTTTAGTGATACTCTCTCATATATTAAGATTTTGGAAGGTTCTGATAACAAAAAGGCTCTAAAAACTATCAGTATTTGCTCATAATACAATATATTTGTAACTGAATAATTGTATTGTACAATTCTGTTACCCCCCGGCATACTCTGTACTCTGTATATTCATAAACTTTTCAATAAAAATAAAAAAATAAAAAAAACTCAACTTGTGGCCACACCCCCTTTGCTCTGCCCAATCCCGTCAGACCTTGGAAGCTAAACAGGGAAGGGCCTGGTCGGTGCTTGGATGGGAGACCGTTTGGTAACACCAGGAAGCCTAGCGAATGTAGTGAGTGAGTGAGTGGTTGGTGGTGGTCAGAGGGGCCGATGGCGCAGACTGGTTGCCTCGCTTCCGTCAGTCTACCCCAGGGCAGCTGTGGCTACAATAGTAGCTTACCACCACCGAGTATGGAATGAATGAATAATGCAATGTAAAGCGTCTTTGAGTGTCCAGAAAAGCGCTATATAAAACCAATGCAGCCCCTCACTACAAAAGTGTATCGTCCCAGCCCTAAAACTCGTCAAATATCTCAAAATTGTAAACGTTCCCCATGACACATCACTGTTTTCGGAGTACGTGAGCCCTGAGACGTCGACCTCCGCAGAAAGACGCTCTCACGGGAACCTGCTGAGAGGTTTTCCTCAGCGGAGCCCGGAGAGAATGCTTTGGCAGAGGCTCTTTCCTCTCTGTAATCTCGGCTCTGAAGGCCATGTCACACACCCAGCCCGCTCTGGAGCCAAACCCCCCCATCACCACCCCCACCCCCCCTGCAGGACTTACACCCCCGGACACAGCTGCTCCTCCCCTGGCACGCCTCCAGCCTCCTCCCCCCTGACCCGACAGAGTGAGAACCAGCTCTTTGTCACGCGAGTTATTCAAGAACATCATGAAGGTGCTGTGACATGTTTTGCTTGAGAACTTTGGCAACATGTTTCAAATTTGGGGTTTTATGCAAATACTTTCCAATGCCAAAAAAACGTTTCAAAAGAATCTTACAATTTGCAAACAGGTTTCAGATAAATCTTGTAACTAAAACTATGGGCCCGATTTTCCACCTGACGCAGCTGACCTCGAATGAAACCAAACCTTTCCTAGTTAAATAAAGGTCAAATTAAAACCAAAAAGGAAAAATACCCTGGAACACTGCTCGAACTGGTAATTACAGCTTGTAGATGATCAGAGTGCTCCAAGTTCAGATATATAATGCCAGTGATGAAGTGTAGCTAATGATAAAACTGTAAACAAAACCACTGATTCACAGGCATGAATGTTACTTTAAGTCACAGCCTTCAATATAAAAAAATGAGGCATGTTTTCGATTTTATCTGCTGTGAAGAAACGTTAAAGGGATGTTTCAGGATTTTTGACATAGGGCCTCATTTCCAAGTGATCCAGAGTGTTGATTTCTGGAGATATTCTTTTTTTGTATTTCATGCAGTTCTTATATTTGAAGAGTTTCGTGGCGCTAGGCTAGTGCAAGGCTAGTGCATTTCTATGGTATCAGCTAGCCTGCATTAAAAACAGTGTGACCCGCTCCACAGAGCACCTGAGGCAAATCACTGATAACACCAGACTAACCATATAAATGTCTGTGTCCATAGAATAATGTGAATGATCGCATTTTGAGGGACTATTTTCTAGCAGATCACTCCGCCGCCGCGTAGCTTATACAACCACGAAACTGATGCTGCTCAAATATAAGGTATTTTAAATGCAAAATGGTTCAAATGATTCTATGGACACAGACATTTATATGGTTAGTCTGGCGTTATAAGTGATTTGCCTTTCAGTTAGGGCTTTTCCACCAAGGTGCTGGTTCTGGGCTGGTTCTGGTGCCGGGCTGGTTCCATAACTGACTTGGTTTTCCACCAAAATGAGAGCTGTGCCTATTGTCATAGCAACGCTTTGGGAAGTCAACATCAAAAATGGATAGAAACATCTCACTACAGCCACTTCTGGTTATAAAATACAGAAAAATAAGTTTATGTTTCAGTCACAGCAGCCGTTAACATTTTGATTTCTTCTTTCTAAGTCTTGTTTTAGCTGAAGAGCATAAAGCAAAACAACAGTTTCCTCCACAGAGACTGTTTTGGCTTCTCCAGGAAGTTCTAAGCACAAACTAACTAATATTGATTGTTTGTTGGAGGAGAGAGCCACGCCCCCAGCTGCTGACCTCACTGGTGCTCGTTTCTTGGTCCAGCTTTTAATTGGTTCCCAACAGGCACCAGATTTTGGAACCAAGAGCCAGCGTTTTTTCAGTGGAAAACGAAAGAACCGGTTCTGAAACTGGAACTGGCCCAGAACCAGAACCAGCACCGGCACCAGCCTGGTGGAAAAGGGCTAACAAAGTGTGTCTTTGGCCGAGACCTGGCACGGTCAGGACCCGAGCAGGTGGGACGCTCGGTATGGCCTGATCAGAGGGTCTTGATATGAATTTGGTATATTTGTAGACTTTGTTCCCACTCTTCGCTGCTCCGTTGTTGTTGGTGTCCCAGGTCCAAGGCTGAACAACTCTTTTATTGTGTTGCGCAGATCTTTTTGTGAAACTACCCCCGTCTCGTGACTGTTTGTCGCCCACGATACGACACAACCCAGAGTCGACCACGTTACAGGTGAACGCAGTGAGTCTGAACTAACACTGAAGCAGAAACAGCTGAAAACTACAGCCGCCTCAGGCCACAAGCTGCTCCAACATGTGCAGAGCAAATGCCCTGGTTGGTTTAGTCCAGGTTCACTCCCACAGTCCTGCACATATACATAATATGGTGTAACTGCTGTGGCTGCATTAGTAGCACCATTCTTGGCTCCGAACTGGTTTAAAATATTTTGTGACGTCTTTACAATGTCTGTGCTTTAGGGCAGGGGTTCCCAAAGTGTGAGTCGGGACGAGAGGTCGGCCGATGCATCGGATGGTCGATATATTGCAAGAAAAATGACTGTACTGATCTCATGCTGGAGAAAAGCGGAACATTCACTTTTTCACTCAGAAAAAGCCGCTTTTAAGAGAGGTCTTGATATTGGTTCATATCAAAAGATACTCGAACCCGAGTATCAGAATTGGAAGCAGAAAACCTGGATTGGTGCATCTCTAGTTACTACTAACCTACAAAACAGGAGTGCTTTTAATAAATCAGCCCCTAATAAAGCGCCCCCTGTGGTCACAGTTCAATACTGACACAGTTTACAGAGACATTTGGGAAAATCGGGCAAAAATATTGGCATTGGCCGATATATATCCCCAAAAATCGGCATCAGTCTTAGAAAAACCCATATCGGTTGACCTCTCATCGGGGGGCCCTCAAATGGATTTTATGTTTTTTTGACTGTATATTTTAGTGAAAGGAAGCCAAATATCAAAAATAGGGTTGTGCCGATGGACGATATCATCGTCCATCGTGATGGACGAGCAACATCCCTGCACATGCACTGGTCTTCTGTGGGCCTTGTAAACCTACAAACTTTGCAGGGATTGCGCTGTAAATTCAATCACAAATATAACTAACATGCACGCTAGTTTCAGTACCTGCCAGAAGCCATGATGTGTTAGCCGTAATTATTAAAGTAAAGACTATTTCTGACGTGCGGGGCTCTCTCTCTCTCTCTCTTTCTCTCTACAGCTCAAAGTTTAACAGCGTGTGGTTTTGCTTTGCTGCGTACGGAAACTTAAACCGTTTTAAAATGACGAGATGGTTCTCACATCAGAGCTAGCATGAGCGCGCATGGATTTGGATTATTCTCACGAAGGACCGAGAGAGGAAAGAAAGAGGTACGAGGTTACGAGCTCACGGACCGGGCGGCGCGTGGAGCGGCTTCAAAAACGTAGCTACGACGCAAACTTGTAAATATTGTCCCGTTCACCCACTGTTTCTTAAACATTACGTTAAAATTGAGCGAATGCAAATAATAAGCTCAGATTTACATTTGTATTAGTGTGAGAAGAGCCTTGGAGTTCACGCTCTGAATAAGTCGTTCTCCTCTCAGACTTTACGCACGAGTTTTAACACATTTCTTTTGCAAAAGTCGTGTTCCATGAATCTGTTCAGATCATGTTTAATTTAAATCCATTTATCCTGCAATCTCACATTTTCCTAACATAAAGTAATATGCAGCTTCTATACAGGCTATGGAAATGTCTTTAAACAATGCTTATAATGAGAAATGATGGTTCACTGGAAACATCGTCAACGGCCAATTAAGGGAACATCGCCCAACCCTAATTAAAAATACTATCAAAGCAAACCTTAATAATCCACAGCCTGAAAGGTTTGGGAACCCCAGATTAGGGACATAAGTGACTTAGTAGAACTACTAGATCAATGTTTCCCAAAGTGGGGGTCGGGACCGCGGGAAAGTGAAGTGAGGGGTCGCAAGATAATTTGGATATTCTTTACATTTCTGACATTGAATTTGATGTCATTTTAATTTAGAAAATTAAAAAAGCAGCACCACACTGTCAGGCAGCTGATTGATTAATCCACTCAATGGCGTTCAATGTGATGATGTCATAATGTCAGATAGAGGGCGGGGCCAATACAACTCTATGGGAGAAATGCAGTTTTTGGAAGAAATCTCCAAAACAAAAATGTACGAATGTTTTTCCTCATCAGTATTTGATCGTGATCGGATTCACAAACCTGTGATATTATTTTTTTGTCTGAAAGTCCTGTCTATTGGACAACATCACGCTCACGTTTTCACATATTGTCTCCACTTTTTGACGTTTTTTGGAGAAAACAATTGGACATTAGTTCATATTTGCCGACAGAGGAGACGATGGACTTTGTGACATATATATGAGATATGAGCCAAAAACTAAGACATAAAAACATGCATTTTGTCAGTTACCACAGTTGCCATAGCTACCATCAGCTGCCCTCCACCTCAATGTTAAACTATGGCTCTTTAGAATGTTGTGATGTCACGTGAACGCGGCCTATTAACAGGCTCTGAGCTGTTGAATAAAAACTGTATCTTGGACATCGGCTTCCTGAGTGTGCAATGCTACTTTTTAATTTTGAAGATTTTCCTCAACATCTGCATCTCTGACATAACCTTTGGTGTGCATTGCTTCTCTTTTCTCACGTATTTTTGATTTAAAACAGCATATTTTAGTCGCAGGACCAGATGTTTCGTACCGGTGCACCACAAACCAGTGAGCACAGCGGGACAAAAATGAGTTCATCCCAAAGACAAAAACCTCAAGCCACAAACAAAGCAATGTGGTTATTTCTATTTAAGAGCATTACACTGGAGAAACCAAACAACGGCTACAGAAGAGGCTTCATCAACACCGTAGGGAAAGCACAAGCGGCCCTCAATCGGCTGTCCACCTCCGCCAACCCCTCCTTTGAGGACAGAGGGGTTCAAATATGATCTAAAGAAAAACGTTGGTTTGAAAGAGAAGCAATTTTTGTGAAGAAACTAAATCCCTCCATGAACAGAAATGGCCGACTCTCAGCCCAGGACAGATCAATAAGCGGGTGATAAGCCGTGATCAGCTGAGAGGAGGAGCGTTCACTCTGAAATTCAGGTTCGATTCGTTAGGACTTAGAACTATAAAGACTTATAACTACAAAGATGTTTACCTACAGGTGAGAGTAGCCATTAATAGAGTGGAGGGACTGAGCCAAGCTGAACTCTGGTCTATATCTAGTCTGCGGGCTGAGCTGACACTTAATTGCGCTGAAGAAGCCTTTTGGATGAGGGGCGAGTACAGAAATCGATTAATCGACGACTAATCGATTATTGAAATAGTTGATTTTAGTAATCGATTAATCGTTTTCTGGTTCACACAGACTCAAATAGAGCAAAAATTACACGAAAATTTAATAATTTTGATGAAAACCTACTTTGTTTTTATAGCAAGTGTATGTAGTACACTTTGTACATTGTAGATTTCATCTCACTACAAAAAGTAAATATCAAGCATTGGCTTAAATGACTTGAATTGAGGAAATGTTTCTTGTTTTGAGCGGTTTTCACTCATTTAGACACTTTTCCTGATCGGACCAAGTTTGCTTTGCTTGTTTGAGGACATTTCAGACCAGTTCTAGGGTAAATCTCGTTTGAAATAAGAAAGTAAAATCGCCAATGAGATAAGACCAGTTTTCTTTCCCCATTGGCAAAGAAAATGACCTGAAATAAGAACGAAATGTATCGAAACGAGTCAGAAACATCTCAGAACAAGTGAAATAATCCAGGACAAATGCCCAAAAACTTCTTAACCAGTCAAAACAACTAAAATTTTGATTATTATGCTCAAATTGAGATGTTTATACTGATCTAGTTAATTACTTTTTGCAGTGTAAAAATAGTCGATAGATTAATCGATTACAAAATAATCGTCAGTTGCAGCTCTAGACTCAAGAACCTAAAGGAACTCATTAATGGGAATCTGCACCACTTTGACACACATCGCTATTGCAGTGGTTCATTGTTATTTACTGTGACAATAACAAATGAAAGTGATTGATCGACTGATTGGTTTGTATTGCCTATGCCACTAAAATACACTAATGTAAAATAATGATAATATTGTAATTGAATGTACTTTTACGTCTTTAAAAATGTCACTCATTGTCCTGCTTTGTCCCTCTTAAAATATTTCACTCTATATCAGGGGTCGTCAAAAGACCAAGGGCCGGACCCTCCGATTGAAGCAGTTGAAGTAAAGCATCACTTTCTACATATGCCAGTGTTGTTCATCATATACTGGAAAAATTAGATAAATGACTTAAAATCGCTTGAATAAAGGGTTTTTTATGTTAAATTTGAGTCGGTTTGAACTAATCTAAGATCAGATAAAAACGCTAATGCCAATGGAACAAATAGAAATCCCACTGGAAATCAGGGAAATTAACTTTTACTGTAAAAAATATTTATTATTCACTTGAAATTATACAAAATAATCTGAATTAAGAAAAAACTTGTGCTTGTTCCATTGGCAAGAATAGGTTTTATCTGCTCTAAGGCCAGACCAAATCTACTCCAACTTTAGATTTAATCTCTTAATTCAAGTAAGTCATTTCTACATATAGATGATTATTCTTTCAGGATTATGGCCTAAAGGGTGTGCTCTGCTAAGACATTTTAAGGCATTGACAGTATTTTTCACATTTCTAGAGTACTTTAACAGGCATTTGAGCTCTGATTTGGGTCATAATATTTCTCAAAATCATCTCGAGGGCCAGAGTTTGGTGTTTGTTTGTTTGGAGTTGGGCCTGACGTTCCCTACTCCTGTCCGATAGTTTAGTGAGATTCAAATATCAAAATGCAGAACCCAAACTCACATCATTAACCCACATTTTAAATGTTTTGCACTATTACACTGCAAAAAGTGGATTCTAAGCAAGTCAAAAATGTCTTACTTTAAGAAATAAGTTCTTATTTATTTACCTAAAACTCTGCTGGCAAATATGAAACCTCTCAGTGGATTTACCATCTACAGAAGAGATGAGGAGGGGAATTATTTTCCTCAGAGCTCACGGGACTAAAGCTGAAATACTGTCAGTGACCAGACTTTCACCTCAGTCCATAAACACCTACAGAACGCCAGGCCAACTATTTCTTTACTCAAGCACCAAAGATGTCGGTCGAAAGTCTTTCACTGCAAAAAGTGGATTCTAAGCAAGTAAAAAATGTCTTACTTTAAGAAATTAGTTCTTATTTTTTCCCTAAAAAGTAATAATGTTTTGCCGAGCGAAGTTTTCTTGAGAAAAAAAAATCTTGTTTTAGGAAATAAAGTCTAGCCATTTCTTGTTCAGATAAATTTGCTAAAAACATGCAATTTTTTCTTGTAACAAGAAAGAAAAACTTTTTGAATCTTCTTCAGTTTTAGACAAAGAATATTTTTTCTTATTTTAGGAAAAACTAAGATCAACAACTCTTAATGTAAGAACTGATTCTCACAGAGAGAAAATACATTCCATTCTTTAAAGTGGGCGGCTCGGTGGCACAGCGGTTAGAGCCTCAGCTCCACAGCTCGAAGGTCCTGGGTTCGATTCCCACCAGTGAGCATGCATGTTCTCCCCATGTCTACAATTAAAACATGTACAATAGGTGAACCCTCCAGCAGGTGATTCTGACCATCAGCCTGACTCCACATCATGGAGACGGGTCCCCGAGCGTGGGCAATATTTTCCTTAAATATTAGTTTTTATTAAGAACATTTTTGCTCAAAAATGTGAGTAATTTAGAACATTTTACTTAAATCAAGCAACATTTAAGTAAAATATCCCAAAATGTTTCACTAAATAAGAATGTTTTCCTTAAATTATTCCATTTTCTGAGGACATTTTGCTTAATTCTAGTTATTTATTTGCTTAAATTTAGTGTTTCTTTCTTGTTTTATGAAATAAGAATTCTTAGCAAGGAAATAATGCTGACCCCATTGGCAGAATTGTTTTTAGGAGGGTACTTTTTGCAGTGTAGAAATGCAAATTCCATTGTACAGGAGGGGGTTCCTGAGTGATTGTGGGGGTCGCAGCCTCAAAAGTTTGGGAACCCCTGAATCAGACAGTCTGCCCTGCTCCACATCCCCTCCAAACTGCCTCCACTTCCCTGCAATCTGAGGTGCTCCCCCTCATGTGTGTTGTATTGTATGTTAGTCCTGCTTTAACCCTGCACACTGTATGGGCACGAGCGCGGTTTAGTCCTGGTTTAGTCCCGTTATAGTCACTGATGCGCGTCCTACCTGAAGGAGAGGACGCAGAGCGGGCGGTAGGACTTGTGGCTCGTGTTGTCCGCCATCCTCTTCCCCCAGAAGTCGTTGCTGAAGATGCTCCGCGCGCTTGCCCCCGCGCGCACGTCCGGGTTGTTGACGATGGCCCACACGTCGTCGTGGACCAGCTCCCCGCGCAGAGAGTTCCCGTAGCAGAGGACGCACAGCGCGGCCACGGCCATGTAGCGACCCGCGGAGCACAGCGCCCCCTGCCCGGGCCTGACGCAGAGCCGCAGCCCCCGCAGGAGCCGCAGCCGCGCGTCCCGGGCCGGCGCCGTCATCATGTCAGGCCCAGCGGGGAGCGCGGGGGCGCGGGGGGGAGCGCGAGGTCCATGGTCGCTCCAGGTGATCCGAGGTCTGGGTGCCTGGGCAGCGGCGGCGGCGGTGGAGCTGCAGAGCCCGGGGAGGGAGGAGCTTAGGCGGCGTCATGGAGGAGCGCGCGCCGCCCCCCAGCCGTGGACCAGGCTATTTCTGGAACAAAACAGCTGGATGTGTTGTTATTGCTCAGAGACCCGAGCGGAACCGTGAGCGAGGGGGGGGGGGGGGCAGATTTCTATTTCTGTTCATGTTTCATTCATTCATTCGTTTTTGTCACTTGTTGGTTGAGTTTTTGTCACATTTTTGTTGATTTTTTCCTCAAATTTTTGTCAATTTTTTGTTCAGTTTTTGTCACATTTTTGTCACATTTTTGTTGAATTTTTGTTCAGTTTTTGTCATTTTTTGGTTGAATTTTTGTCACTTTTTTGTTGAATTTTTCTCAATTTTTTGTCAAATTATTGTTGATTTTTTGTCAAATTTTTGTCAAATTTTTGTCAAATTTTTGTCAAATTTTTGTTGAATTTTTGTCAAATTTTTGTCAAATTTTTGTCAAATTTTTGTCGAATTTTTGTTGAATTTTTCTCAAATTTTTCTCAAATTTTTGTCAAGTTTTCATTCAGTTTTTGTCACATTTTTGTTGAATTTTTGTTCAGTTTTTGTCATATTTTTGTTGAGTTTTTGTTCAGTTTTTGTCACATTTTTGTTGAATTTTTGTCAAATTTTTGGGAGGGAGGAGCCGCGCCGCCCCCAGGCGTGGACCAGGCTGTTTCTGGAACAAAACAGCTGGATGTGTTGTTATTACTCAGAGACCCGAGCGGAACCGTGAGCGAGGGGGTCACAGCCAGATTTCTAACATAAATAAATTAAAAATAGGCTAATTCAAAACGCAAAGGACAGCACACACACACACACACACACGCACTGAAAAGAAAATGCGCAAATCGGTTTCAGCTGGTCTCTGGTGGAGCAGTCCCATGCTGAGGGTAGAGGGGCCTTGAAAGCTTGGGCCGCCCCATGGTCATGTGTTTAACTAATTTTAAACTTTAAAATGAGATGATTGGACTTACTGGTTTGGCCACTGGACAGAGCTGCCTTAACCTCTTGTGTAACACCTCATTTGAAAGCTAAGACCCGCAAAACTGATCTTTTTCTTTGCATTGTTGATGTGTTGTGTCACCTTTTTATGTTTTTTTTTTTTTTTTTTCAAATTTTTGTCACATTTTGGTTGAGTTTTTCTCACTTTAAAAAAAATGTTTGGTCACTTGTTGTTTGAATTTTTGTTCACTTTTTGTCATTTTTTTGGTTGAATTTTTGTCAAGTTTTTGTCACATTTTTGTTCAGTTTTTGTCATTTTTTGGTTGAGTTTTTGTTGAATATTTGTCAAGTTTTTGTTGAGTTTTTGTCATTTTTTTGTAGAATTTTTGTTGAGTTTTTGTCATTTTTTTGTTGAGTTTTAGTCACTTGTTGGTTGAGTTTTTGTCACATTTTTGTTGAATTTTTGGTCAGTTTTGTCACTTTTTTGTTTAATTTTTGTCATTTTTTTGTTTAATTTTTGTCACTTGTTGGTTGAGTTTTTGTTGAATATTTGTCAAGTTTTTGTTGAGTTTTTGTTGAGTTTTTGTCACATTTTTGTAGAATTTTTGTTTAGTTTTTGTTATTTTTTTGTTGAGTTTTAGTCACTTGTTGGTTGAATTTTGTCCACATTTTTGTCACATTTTTGTTGAATTTTTGTCACATTTTTGTCACTTTTTTGTCACGTTTACATCCTTGTTTCCTTCTCATTTTTTTGTGGCTGTTTTGGTGCTTTTTTCCCCAAGAAGCTTTGTGATTAGGGTAAAGCCAAACTGGAGAAAATGGGATCCGTTCAGGTGGGAGTTAAGAGGTTAAGGTGGGCCTCTAGTTGAACAGTGATTGGCTTACCCTCCCCAAATCCCGACTCCAGCCTCCCCCCCAGCTGCTGAAGCAAATAGCGAATATCTAAAATCCATTGTAATTCATACACCTGCAGTATCAGCTTCAAAAGGGGAACACAGCGGATTTAATGAGGTTTTACGAGCCAATAAAAGGTTGACATCATCCGAGTGTTTGACAGATTGATCTCAGACGGAGCAGGTTCTAAACAGGCTCCTCTCACTAATCGTTTACAGAAGCAAGTGTGGACCTGCCCGAGCGGGAAGAAAGGGGCGTCTCCTTCACACCTGAGGCCAGAGCGAGAGGGAGGATGAAAGAAAGTGAAGCCATTGTTACTGGCAAGAATCAGAATCAGAATAGACAGAATAGAGGCCATTTACTAGACTTTCAGTGGGAGCCATGTGTTAAAGGTACACCGCGTAACATTTTGGACTATGCTGTTGCCATCAGTGCAAAACCTTCTCCCAATGACCGGCTCCACACAGAAAATTCTATTACTGCAGTGGTTAATCAAAGAATGGATTTGGAGGAGAACTTAGGGCTGCTCGATTATTGAAAAAATAATAATCACGATTATTTTTGTCATAATTGAAATCACGATTATTCAAAGGATTATTTGTTGCCTTTAAAAAAATCCATCAAAAAAGTGACAAAAATCCAGCAAAAAAATGAAAAAAATCCATCAAAAAAAGACAAAAATCCAGCAAAAAAGTGACAAAAATCCATCAAAAAAGTGACAAAAATCCAGCAAAAAAATGACAAAAATCCAGCAAAAAAGTGACAAAAATCCAGCAAAAAAGTGACAAAAATCCAGCAAAAAAGTGACAAAAATCCATCAAAAAAGTGACAAAAATCCATCAAAAAAAAGACAAAAATCCATCAAAAAAAGTGACAAAAATCCAGCAAAAAAAGACAAAAATCCAGCAAAAAAAGACAAAAATCCATAAAAAAAAAAGACAAAAATCCAGAAAAAAAAAAGACAAAAATCCAGCAAAAAAGTGACAAAAATCCCAAAAAAATAAATTAGAAAAAAAAGGAAAAAAAGAAAAAGAAAATTATAATCGATTTTTTGCGATTATGCTAATTTTGTAATCGTTTACTGTTGTAATCGAAATCGTAATCGAATTTTGATTAATTGCACAGCCCTAGGAGAACTTAACCTGTTTAAATCTGAAATTCGGCTGACTTTACTCGACGTCTCCATGGCAACGAGCTGGAGACGTACCCACTCCCGGTAAAGTTATAGTCATGTCTTAGAAGAGCTGAGCCGCTTTTTTCTACATTTATGAGGTATTTTTCATTGATGAAAATATCTGTCATAAAATAAATGCTTGTATTTCAAGTATATTTTGGGGGTGAAATTCTACACACTGTGGCTTTAACATACTCTATATAAAGAGACACATATGCATTTTCTTTTTCTCACCGTCTGACATGAAACCAGAGTAAACTACCTTTTTAGGTCAATTAGAATTTTTCAAATGCATAGAATAGAAAGACAGAATTTTGTACACGTTTTATTATACTTTTTTACAAAGCAAAAAGTTGACGTACATTTCATTAATATTTTATTATTATTATTATTTATTTTATTATTTAGATTTTCGTCAAATTTTTCTCACTTTTTTGTCAAATTTTTGTCACTTTTTTGTCAAATTTTTGTCAATTTTTTGTCAATTTTTGTAATTTTTTTGTCACTTTTTCATCCATTTTTTCCTCAATTTTTCATCAAATTTTTCTAAATCTTTCGTCAATTTTTTCCTCATTTTTTCGTCAAATTTTTCTCACTTTTTGGTCAATTTTTTCCTCAATTTTTCGTCAAATTTTCCTCCATTTTTCGTCAATTTTTTCCTCAATTTTTCGTCAAATTTTTCTCACTTTTTTGTGTAACTCGGGTCAAACGTTTTGGATTTCCTTCCACAAGCTTCTCACAATAGTCGGCAGGAATTTTGGGCCTTTCCTCAAATCAGAACTGGTGTAACTGAGACACATTTGTCGGCCACCTTGCGCGCCTATGCCTTTTCAGCACTGCCCAGACATCTTCAACTGGACTGAGATCTGGACTTTGTGATGGCCACTTCAGAGCATTGACTTTGTTTTCCTTAAGCCAATTTGTAACCAGTATTGTCAGTTTGCTTTGGGAATTGTCCATTTGTAAAACCCATTTGTGCCCAAACTTTAACTTTATTTCTTGAGATGTTGCTCCAATATTTCCACATAGAGTTCTTTCTTCATGATGTGAAGTGCGCCAGTCCCACCCGCAGCAAAACAGCCCCACAGCATGATGCTACCCCCCTGCATTTCAGTTGGGATGGTGTTCTCAGGCTTCCCCCTTTTTCCTCCAAACGTGACGCTGGTCATTATGGCCAAAGAGTTACATTTTTTCTTCCTGGCAGAGTTCTCTCTCAGCCCATGTCGGTGCAGGACTTTTTTCACTCTGGATAATCAGAATCAGAATCGTTTTTTATTGCCATTGCTTGCACTGCAAAAAGTATTTAACTAGATCGGTATAAACATCTCAATTTGAGCACAATAATCCAAATTTTAGTTGTTTTGACTAGTTAAGAAGTTCTTGGGCATTTGTCCTGGATTATTTCACTTGTTCTGAGATGTTTCTGACTCGTTTCGATACATTTCGTCCTTATTTCAGGTCATTTTCTTTGCCAATGGGGTAAGAAAATTGGTCTTATCTCATTGGCAACTTTACTTTCTTATTTCAAGCGAGATTTACCCTAGAACTGGTCTGAAATGTCCTCAAACAAGCAAAGCAAACTTGGTCCGATCAGGAAAAGTGTCTAAATGAGTGAAAACCGCTCAAAACAAGAAACATTTCCTCAATTCAAGTCATTTAAGCCAATGCTTGATATTTACTTTTTGTAGTGTGTAAAAAGGTTCACAAACTAGGAATTTAGATAAAAAATAAGCTATAAACTTTAAACTATAAGGCTTTAGGGGCATGCATAGGAATATTAAAATAAATACGATAAAAATAAGAGGTAAAATATGGTAGACGACAACAATTGACATAGAACAACAGGATTGGATTTCCATATGGTGCATAAAGTGATATAAAGTGATAAGTGGTGCAGTGGATCTAAGTGTGGACAGACCAGACAGTGCAATAGAGCAGATCACAGTCTGTACTGAGTTATTAGGTCTTTTTATCATTCATGAGTCTGATTGACGGCTGTGGGGAAAAAACTGTTCAAGTGTCGGGATCTATGGGTCTTGATTGACCGTAGCCTCCTGCCTGAGGGGAAGGGGGTGAATAGTTCGTGTCCAGGCTGTAGCTCTTACCAGTTACAGCATCTTCACCAGGTCTTTTGCATTTGTTCTTGGGTTGATATTCAAATTTCAGACCACAGTATTTACATCTCTGGGACACAGAACCCGCCTTCTTTCTGATCTGTGTGATGAGGTCATGACATCGACATCTGGGCTTTACCAAATTATATAAAGGTATAGTCATCTTAGTGTATGTAAACTGCTGACTTTGTAATATATATATAGTAAACATCTGGTTCCCACTGTATATAAGGCTTTTCTATCTTCAGTGGGCCCAAAGCGCTTTACAGCAAAGAACCACTCACCCGTTCACACTCTCATTCAGTCATCAATCTACACACACACTGGAGGCAAGGCAAGTGAAGTGTCTTGCCCGAGGACACAGCAACAGTGTGCATCTTCAGGAGCTTGGAATCGGACCCCCAACCTTTCGTTTTATTAGATAATGCCACTGCCCTCAAAGGAATCTGTATTTAGCTGATGTAAAATATAGAGTAACAATATCTATTTATTGATCGGATTCTCAATCAGGGGCGGACTGGCTACATGTCCATTCTGGAAGAGCACAGAAGGGCCACCAGTCCCGCCTCAACCGAGCTTTACCCAAATCTAAAAGCTAAAAAGAAAAGCATCAAAATAGCGAGAAAAAGAGGATGGAAAGTCAACAAAAACATGAGAAAAACACGGGGAAAAAACTACAAAAAATGACAAAAATTCAACCAAAAAATGACAAAAAATCAACAAAAATGTGACAAAAATTCAACAAAAATGTGACAAAAAATCAACAAAAATGTGACAAAAAATCAAGAAAAATGTGACAAAAACTCAACAAAAATGTGACAAAAATCAACAAAAAAGTGACAAAAATGTAACAAAAAAGTGAAAAAAAATCAACAAAAAGTGACAAAAAATCAACAAAAAGTGACAAAAATGTGACAAAAACATGAGAAAAACACAACAAAAAATGATAGAAAAAATAATTTAAAAAACAACAAAAATATGACAAAAATGTGACAAAAATATGACAAAAAATCAAGAAAAATGTGACAAAAAATCAACAAAAATGTGACAAAAATTCAACAAAAATGTGACAAAAATTCAACAAAAATGTGACAAAAAATCAACAAAAATGTGACAAAAACATGAGAAAAACACAACAAAAAAATGATAGAAAAAATAATTAAAAAAACAACAAAAATATGACAAAAATGTGGCGACGTGACGAAAAGTCTCCATCACTTTTGTCGGTCTTAGCTTTCAAATGGGGCGCTACGTTGTTGATCTCCGGGTCGAGAAGCTTTTAGATTTGAGTAAAGCCCAGTATAAAAAAACATGAATCTAAAAGGAATTCCGTGGTATGGTGGTATGGTGCACCACAAGGCTCAATTTTGGGGCCACTATTATTTATCATTTATATTAATGATTTTGCTTCTGTTTCTACGACCACCTTTCCCGTTCTTTTTGCTGATGATGCCGATCAAAAAAATCGCCCCTGTCCTCAATCATTACATTTTTAAGGAGTATGAATGTCCTCCTCCTCCCAGTGCTTCAGACAGTGCAGCGTCTCTGAAAAGGTTTGCGTTGTTGTCGGGGCTGATACATCCACACAAACGTCTTGTACTCATTTAATATAATTCAGAGGGATTTCATTTACAGAGACCAAAACAAGAACAAACATTATTATTTACAAAAAACACGGCCTTCAGCCCCGCCCACGGCACAAGTCCTGCCGGTCAAAACGCCGCAGAAACCGACTCAAAAATGCTTTGTGGTTAAAAAGTGGACGAACCAGGGAAAAGTGAGACACTGCCGGTGAAGAGAGACGAAAAAAGAAACATTTTGAGCAGAGCCGTGGGAAGATGTTTTAGTTAGGGGGCGCTGAGGGACAAAGTTTACCCCCAAAACACTTTTTCTATGCATAAATCCTGTTTATTAACCTCTTAACTCCCGCCTGAACCGAGAGCTTTTTCTCCAGTTCAGCTTTACCCAAATCCT
Source organism: Gobius niger (assembly GCF_951799975.1). NCBI lineage: Eukaryota > Metazoa > Chordata > Actinopteri > Gobiiformes > Gobiidae > Gobius > Gobius niger. The sequence goes on along the minus strand of NC_136873.1, from coordinate 4,525,326 downwards.
GTAGGCCAGTGTAACGCCTCATTTGAAAGACCTACAAAACTAAATGGATCTTTTTCCTCACGTCAGATTTTCTGTTGGGCAGTCATCTCTTTTTTGTCAAATTTTTATGACTTTTTTGTCACTTTTTCGTCACTTTTTTCTCATTTTTTTGTCAAATTTTTCTCACTTTTTTGTCCATTTTTTCCTCAATTTTTTGTCATATTTTTCTCATTTTTTTGTCAATTTTTTGTAATTTTTTTGTCACTTTTTCGTCGAATTTTTGTCACTTTTTTGTCACTTTTTCGTCCATTTTTTCCTAAATTTTCCGTCATATTTTTCGAATTTTTTGGTCAAATTTTTCTCACCTTTTCATCAAATTTTTCTCACTTTTTCATCCATTTTTTCCTCAATTTTTCGTCATATTTTTCTCATTTTTTGTCAAATTTTTCTCACTTTTTGTCAATTTTTTGTCCATTTTTATTCTAATTTTTTCCTCAATTTTCCGTCAAATTTTTCGATTTTTTTGGTCAAATTTTTCTCACTTTTTCATCAAATTTTTCTCACTTTTTCATCCATTTTTTCCCCAATTTTTCGTCATATTTTTCTCATTTTTTGTCAATTTTTTGTCAATTTTTCTCACTTTTTCGTCCATTTTTTTCCTCAATTTTTCGTCAAATTTTTCTCACTTTTTCATCAAATTTTTCTCACTTTTTCATCCATTTTTCCCCCAATTTTTCGTCATATTTTTCTCATTTTTTGTCAATTTTTTGTCAATTTTTCTCACTTTTTCGTCCATTTTTTTCCTCAATTTTTCGTCAAATTTTTCTCACTTTTTTGTCAATTTTTTGTCAATTTTTTCTCATTTTTTCCTCAATTTTTCGTCATATTTTTCGCATTTTTTTGTCAAATTATCATCACTTTTTCGTCAAATTCGTATCAATTTTTCGTCAAATTTTTTCTCCATTTTTCGTCAATTTTTTCTCATTTTTTGTCAATTTTTTGTAATTTTTTTGTCACTTTTTCGTCGAATTTTTGTCACTTTTTTGTCACTTTTTCGTCCATTTTTTCCTAAATTTTCCGTCATATTTTTCGAATTTTTTGGTCAAATTTTTCTCACCTTTTCATCAAATTTTTCTCACTTTTTCATCCATTTTTTCCTCAATTTTTCGTCATATTTTTCTCATTTTTTGTCAAATTTTTCTCACTTTTTGTCAATTTTTTGTCCATTTTTATTCTAATTTTTTCCTCAATTTTCCGTCAAATTTTTCGATTTTTTTGGTCAAATTTTTCTCACTTTTTCATCAAATTTTTCTCACTTTTTCATCCATTTTTTCCCCAATTTTTCGTCATATTTTTCTCATTTTTTGTCAATTTTTTGTCAATTTTTCTCACTTTTTCGTCCATTTTTTTCCTCAATTTTTCGTCAAATTTTTCTCACTTTTTCATCAAATTTTTCTCACTTTTTCATCCATTTTTTCCCCAATTTTTCGTCATATTTTTCTCATTTTTTGTCAATTTTTTGTCAATTTTTCTCACTTTTTCGTCCATTTTTTTCCTCAATTTTTCGTCAAATTTTTCTCACTTTTTTGTCAATTTTTTGTCAATTTTTTCTCATTTTTTCCTCAATTTTTCGTCATATTTTTCGAATTTTTTTGTCAAATTATCATCACTTTTTCGTCAAATTCGTATCAATTTTTCGTCAAATTTTTTCTCCATTTTTCGTCAATTTTTTCTCAGTTTTTTGTCAATTTTTTGTCACTTTTTCGTCACATTTCCATCATTGTTTTAGTCTCAGTTTTGTTGCTATTTTCACACCTTTTTTCCAGAAGCTTTTGGACTGGGGTAAAGCTGGAGAAAATGTGCTCGGTTCAGGTGGGAGTTAAGGGGTTAATATTGCCTGCAGTTCACAAACTATCCACCAGGGGGTGCTGCAGCGCCCTCAGCACCCTGGGTTCCCACGGCCTTGATTTTGAGGAATCAATTTGAAACTTTGCCAGCGTCGTCTTTCATTGAATCTTTTCATATAAAAATAAGGCATTTAATACATAAAAATGAGCAACACTTCCAATGTTTTTGGCGACAAAATCTCAATAATGAACTGAGCCAGGTTTAAATTAATCACATTTTTCCCTCTTTGGAAATCTTTGTTTTTTAGGTTGATTAGAAATGACATGTTTTTTCTCCTTTTTTATTGCTTCAAGGTGAAAGTGTGCAAAACAAAAATGGCCCAAAACTGAAATCATCTCATTTTCCCAGCAGTGTCTCCCCTTTAAGTAATAAAACATGAACCCCCACGCCCAGCACTCGAAGTGTTTTGCCTATTTTGTACACGGTAGATAAAAAACGTACTCAAAGTTGCGCATGTTGGAGAAATCTTTGAATCTACGGCTACGTGACCAGAAACTCGACTGACTCAAATCACGCATCAGTCCGACCGAAAAGCGATTTAAAGAGCTTAGCATCAACAGAGCTCTGAGAGGGTTAGCGCTGGGGCCCAACCGATATGGATTTTTGGGATACGATACCGATATGAAGAGGTTTAGGCACGGCCGATAGACGATATATGGCCAATATTTTAAAGGGGGGGTGTTATGCAAAATTGACTTTTTCAAGCTTTACATCATGTTATTATGTCACTCCCTCATTAAAAACATGGCTGAAGTGTTGCCTTGGCACATTCACGTATTTCTGAGTAATCTGTAAAAACTCTGATGGCGGCCATTTTAGGGATAGGTTTGCCTGAGTCCTCCTAGGAACGCCCCCACCTCCTGGAGACGCCTCCGAGCTTCCGAGTAACCAACCACTGCTCCTCAGCAGAACCCCCTCCCCACTGATGCCACAGACAGCGTGTGGAGGGGGCGTGTCTAAAGGCTCAGAGGTTCTTAAAGAGACAGAGGCCTATTTCAAGACATTCACTACAGCCATTTTGAGAGAGACATTTTACACAAGGCAGTTATTCTAATTTACTGCATTTACAGACCAACAGAAGGTTTGTCATCATTGTAGTGAGATATAGACTGGTGCTATGTGGCTGAAAAAAGCACAATACCCCCTCTTTAAGTACTTTAAATTGATCTTTTTTTTTTTTTTTTATCTCTCAAATAGCCTAGAGTTTATTATCATAGTAAAGGTTTCAATCAGAAATAAATAGAAATAAATCTAATAACAGTCGACCCATGTGGGTTTTTCCAAGGCCGATTTTTTCTAAGGTCGAGATTTCGATTGGCCAAGACCGATATGCACCCCTGATATTTTCGGCCACATTTTTAAAACGTCTCCTCTAAAATCCTGTACAAGCTTCTTAATGTGTCAGTGTTGAACCATGACAGCAGGAGGCACTGCATATATTCATGTTCAGTAGGTACTTCAGAGGAAGCTTGTTTTAAAGACAAAAATCCAAAGTCCAGAACAAAACGCTAAGTCTCTGTCTCTTACGGTTCCAAAATGATACGTCTACAACATCAAATACATAAAACTTGTGACCGATTTTCACCGTCATGTCCTTATCACTCTCGGCCGATATCGGAAATACCCAAACATCGTCCGGCCGATATATCGGTCGGGCCCCAGTGAGCGCCCCCCGTGGATCAGCAGCTCTCGTCCTTTGAAATGAATGGGCAGAGATCGCCTGAGAACGTCTCATTTACGTCTGAAAACACATTTATTTACTTGTCAGATACGGAAAGGCGAAGGAAGTGAGATCAGATTGGAGAAGTAAACCTATCATAGAAGCATTTACTGTGTTTTAAAACCTTAAATACTTTGAGTTATGTCATGTTAGTTCCTCCTCTAGGTCCAAATGTCTGTATCTCGCTGAAAGGGAGACATTTTCGAGTACGTAAATGTTCGAGATGCGTTTTAACAATGAGAGAAAAGTCGACTGAATGAGCGAGTGGATCGACTTCCCCGAAAACAAAAACAAAAACGAAACAAAAAGCAAAGTCCACATTCTCGAGCGGAGCCGTTTCCGCTCGTGTGCAGGTTCAGTTCGTTCCGCATCGAGTCCAGCCCGGCCCGGCCCCCCCGGGTACGATTCCAGTTTTTGTAACAAGTCTGGGCCTGAACTCGCAGGTGTCTGGCTCAGTGGCACAAAGGCAGTCTCTCAAAGTTTCGTTTCGAGCTGCTTCACTTCCAGCACCGGTGATTCCTCTGGAAAAAGAGCGGGAAAACGAGGTTAGAACGAATGACCCAGTGACTTTTATCCACAATTACTCAGAAATACACAGCACTGCAAAAAGTATTTAACTAGATCAGTAAAAACATCTCAATTTGAGCATGATAATCCAAATTTTAGTTGTTTTGACGAGTTAAGAAGTTGTTGGGCATTTGTCCGAGATTATTTCACTTGTTCTGAGATGTTTCTGACTCGTTTCGATACATTTCGTCCTTATTTCAGGTCATTTTCTTTGCCAATGGGACAAAAATGTGACAAAAAAAATGATAAAAAATTGATTTAAAAAAAAGACAAAAAATTACAAATAAATGACCAAAAAATTACGAAAAGTGACAAAAAAAAGACAAAAGTGTGACAAAAAATAACAAACAAAAAAAGACAAAAAATGACCAAAAAACAACAAAAAATGACAAAAAAAGTGACAAAAAGTGACAAAAAAATAACAAAAAATGACAGAAAAAAGTGACAAAAATGTGACAAAAAAATGACCAAAAATTGATTTAAAAAAAAAAGACTAAAAATTACTAAAAATAACAAAAAATGACGAAAGTGACAATTTTTTTTTTACAAAAATGTGACAAAAAAATAACAAAAAAAAAGACAAAAAAGTGACAAAAAAGTGACAAAAATGTGACAAAAATGTGACCAAAAAATGACAAAAATGTGACAAAAAAATCACCAAAAATTGATTTAAAAAAAAGACAAAAAATGACCAAAAAATTACTAAAAAAGACAAAAATGACTAAAAAATGACAAAAAATGACAAAAAGTGACAAAATTGATTTAAAAAAATGAAAATTGGTCTTATCTCATTGGCAATTTTAATTTCTTATTTCAAGCGAGATTTACCCTAGAACTGGTCTGAAATGTCCTCAAACAAGCAAAGCAAACTTGGTCCGATCAGGAAAAGTGTCTAAATGAGTGAAAACCGCTCAAAACAAGAAACATTTCCTCAATTCAAGTCATTTAAGCCAATGCTTGATATTCACTTTTTGCGGTGTGGATGTTATTAAAGACAGAGGGTCCAGGAGCTTTCGTTAAAGATCCACATCAGACATCGCCGTGGTATCACATTGGAACGAGTGGCGGCCATCTTGTGATTGTCCTTTTGAACCGAGTGCGATGGAAACAAATAAAAATCCGCGCAGTAATCTTCACTTTACTGTGCGGATGCCAAATTACTCCTGGTATTATTACGCCTTACAATATAGTCCCCCCTTTTATCCGCTTAGAAAATCCACATTGTTTAATTTTGTGTAATTATACTTTGTAGTGGAACACTTCACGTAACCATATTTAAATAGGGAAAACGTGGAAGAGCTTGGTAGCTTCTATCTTGACCTGTTTTGGAGCTATAGAGGAGAGAGGGAGAGGCTAAATGCTAACGCCGTCTGCGCTGTGTTTACGTGACTGAAGGCACGGGGGAAGATCAGACAGGTCCTAAAGAACTCGTCAAAGCTAAGGTAAGAACCCTAACCCTAACCCTATTATGTAATATTCACATCTGTTTTATGTGCATTGTACTCCTTAAAAAAACAAAAAAACAAAGCAGTCGTACCATTGACTCTTGTTGGCCTTCCTCTGCTGTGCGATGCTGTAGATCTCCTGCAGCTGCTTCTTCTGGTCGTCACTGAGGGGCGCTGTGAGCCGCTGGTACCAGTTTGTGTCGGAGTTCTGTACTCCTGCAAAACAACGAGAACAGAGAGAATAATAAATGATACTACAACTACGACCACTTCTACAACAAGTGTCATGCACCAGATACTTTTCTGGATGAATCGTCACAATCCAAAGAACTCTTAATCATCGACTAAATGCTGTGTGTTTTTTTGGTTTAAAGCAGTACTAAGTAACTCTTCCCCCTAGAGGCCATATGCGCAACTGCAGGTGTCGTAGCAAGTTACGATTTTTTAACTTATTAATTGTCTCGGAGAGTAAATACTACGCTGACAGGAAAGGCGAAGAGAGAGAGGGTTACTGTGCATCCAATTATACAATGGAAATGTTTTTTTTCACTCAAACTTGGCTGTAAATACTGTTTAAAGTGACGTCAACCCGCAGTTAGCTTTGCCCGTTAGCATGTTAGCTTCTTCTTCGTGATTCCATTAGTGTGTATTGCTTTCTCCGGACCGGTGGCAGTCAAGTTGCAAACATGGTTTTCTGGCCAGAGACACCAGGGGGAGATGAAAGACCCTCCAATCATCCCATTAACACTTGTATCACCCCCACAGAGACTACGGGAAGGATTTATTATGGTAAACACGTTACTTAGTACTGCTTTAAGGTGAAAACGTCTAAAATGGCCGACTGGCGAGCGTTGGGTCAAATGTTGCGGGGAGCGTTGGGTCACACAGAAGACTTTGGCTGTTTCTCATTCGCGAGGATCCTCTCGGCATCTCAACCACTTTGGACGGAATCCACGTCATCACAGCGCCGCCAAGTGGTGCCACTCCACAGCACTGAATACTACCCATAATGCACTGCAACTGTATTTCTTCTTTTGTTTGTTTTTAGCCCAAAGTTTATAACATGCTAACCTCCTCCAGCCGGGATCAAAGCAACCTTGAGTGAAGTTTAAAATTGACTTGAAGGGGCGAGATGCAAGTTAGCCATTTTATACTCACTACTGCCACCTCAGGTCATAAGTGTAACTGCAGGTTCTATATTAAGCTCATGCATGACCCGAAGTAACACCGTTTTGAGAGACAGTGCAGGATTTTAGAGGCAGTTGTGGTGAACAGGTCTGAGCGCTCTCAAATACAGTGTCCATATGGGGGGTTCTCACTGAGCAGGGCGTTGGTGAAGAACAGGTACTCGTCCTCTCCGTTGTCATAGTCCAGAGGGGTGGAGTATTCCTCCAGCGGCGTTCCCTCCAGACAGTCCTCCTCCCAGAAGTCGTCCTCCTACAGCGGGAGCAGGGAAAGCACATTTAGTCGAGTTGACATTTTTAACCCATAATGTTGTACATGGATTTCTGAGTCCTGTGAGATTTATTTTCTCATAAACCGTAAACAATCAGATACTTGTAACTAGAGATGCACCGATCCAGCTTTTTTACGACCGATACCGATACTGGGGTTTGAGAATCTGCATAAGCTTAATATAGAGACTGCAGTTACGCGTAAGGCCTGAGGTGGCAGTAGTGAGTATAAAATGACCAACTTCTAACTAACTCCTCAACTCCCACCTGAACCGAGCACATTTTCTCCAGCTTTACCCCAGTCGAAACGCTTCTGGAAAAAAGGTGTGAAAATAGCAACAAAACTGAGACGAAAACAAGGATGAAAATGTGAGAAAAGTGACAAAAAATGGATGAAAAAGTGGCAAAAAAAATGACAAAAAAGTGACAAAAAATGGACAAAAAAAGTGACAAAAAAATAACAAAAAATTGACAAAAAAATAAAAAATGGACAAAAAAATAACAAAAAAATGACAAAAAAACGAGAAAAATTTGACGAAAAAATGATAAAGAAATGATAAAAAAGTGACAAAAAAGTGACAAAAAAATGGAATGTAGGTCTTCGCTTTCAAATGAGGCGTTACACTAGTGTTACAGGATTTGGGTAAAGCTGAACTGGAGAAAATGCTCTCGGTTCAGGCGGGAGTTAAGAGGTTAAAGGGGCTAGATGCAACAAGTTAGCCATTTTATACTCACTACTGCCACCTCAGGCCTTACGCGTAACTGCAGCTTCTATATTAAGCTTGTGCATGACGGCACTTTGGACCGAAAATAACAACTTTCTGCAGGATTTTAATGGCAGTTGTGGTGAACAGGTCTGAGCTCAATCTACACATTAGGACATTGCTGGAACATGTAGGGAGAGGAAAATACTTAGTTTTAACATTTTTAAACTCTGTATAGTCCCTTTAAGTTACATTAATATAAACAACTCACATGAAGTGATCTGATCATTACAAATATGTTAGATCAGTTATTTCTTAAACTAAAATACAAATACTCGGCTTCAGCCGTGACCGATTTGACTTATATAGTATCTATCATAGTTTCTGACTCAGCCTTTAGTTTTCGCATTAGCACTAGCATGCACCCGCTAGCTTTAGCATGCTATTGCTAACAGCAGAATATTGCGCAGTGACCAAACACACATTTGTGAAGGTTAAAAGTAACTCAGGTTCTTAGCTTCACAATGACATACCACATGCTTATATTCACTTAGATGTAGGTGGTAAAAGTTGTGTTTTTAAGGCGCTGAGAGCCAAAACCGGTACCGGATACCCAGCATTGTATTTTATCCCAGTGTCGGCTCCGATATCCGATACCAGTATCGGATCGGTGCATCCCCTTGTAATGCAGATGTCAGCAACTCATGCCACTGAGTTAAACAACTGAGACGTCTAACGTGGCTGCCGGCTCTGTGTGTGTGTTTTTCACTGAAACTTTCAAATAGTTCCTGATACTTCATAAGGAATGTTTAGAGGATTGATGCAAAGTAAAAGTTCTTGATATTTCACAAAATACTTCAGAATAAAACAGTGTTGAAAATGTGTTGATCAAATTTGATACATTATAAAATAATGATAGTAAATGAAGTCATTTATTTGGTAACGCACTGCATTTAAAGGTTTATACAATCAAAGAAACAAACACTGGAAAAACAATAATGATCTTCAGGAAGAAAAGACATAAATCTCCTTAGATTGAGAGGTTAAATCTAAAGTTTGAGTAGATTTGGTCTGGTCTTGGATCAGATTAAACCTCATATTCCAAATGGAACAAGCACCTTTTTTCTTAACCCCCGACTGAACCGAGAACATTTTCTCCAGTTTGACCTAACCCAAATCTACAAAACACTGACAAAAACCAGATGTAAATGAGCAGCAAAACGGGCAACAAAAACACAACAGAAAAGCAACAAAAAATCAAGACAAAGCAGGCGACAAAAGCACAACAAAATGGGCGACAAAAAGTCTTGAAAAAGTCTTAGATCACTTTTGTACGTCTTAGCTTTCAAATGAGGCGTTACACATAGGCTGTGAGCTCCAGTCGAGAAGTTGTGAGATTTAGAAAACTGAACTGGAGAAAATGTGCTCAGTTAAGGCGGGAGTGAAGAGGTTAATCCAGATTATTTTGTATCATTTCAAGAAAGAAAGTCTGATTTCAAGTGGGATTCCTGCTTGTTCCAATGGTATGTATTAGCCGTTGTATCTTACTTTAGATTAGACTAAGTGATAGACTCAAAATCAGACTGTGAGCTCTGCAATCAAGAACCTTTCGATGAGGGTAATGCCGAGCTGGAGAAAATGCACACAGCAAATTGATCTTTCATTCCATTTTTCTCCTATTTGTCAGAAGGTTCCACATTTACACATAGCATTATTTGAATGCAGTGGAAAGGTGCTGTCCATACCTCGTCGTCCTCCGTGTCCTCCGTCTGCCCTCCGCTGTGAGGACACGCCGGCTGCGGCGCCTCCGTGACCTCGTCCTCGTCACTGGGAATCTCCTCTGCACAAGAGCAACGAGGAGCCACAAGTCAGAACTGATAGCTGATTCATTACCGAAGAAAAGACAGACCTCTTATATACTTAACACGTCTTTATCACCAGCTTACACTTTGTTGGTTAGAAAATGCAATATTGACCTAAAACAGATGAGACTAAATATCCGGTTGTTTAATTTAGAGAAGCTACGGCGAGTTTATAATTTCGGAACCATATGAGATTGAGACATATACGTTTTTTCTGTTGGATTCTGCTGATATTTGTCTTTAAAAAGAGCTCCCTCTGAAGAACCTACGGAACAAATGCTTGTTGACATGTTTTTACAGTTAAACTTCTTACCACCCGCCGAGACCAAATGCCTTCTGTCCTCTTTGGCTATTATGTAGGCCTGTGTAACACCTCATTTGAAAGCTAAGACCCACAAAACTGATCTTTTTCGTTGCGTTGTTGCTGTGTTGTGTCACTTTTTTATTTTATTTTTTTAATGTGTTTCTTTTTTTCATCTGGTCACATTTTTGTTGAGTTTTTGTATTTTTTTTCTTGAGTTTTTGTCACATTTTTGTTGAATTTTTGTCATTTTTTTGTAGAATTTTGGTCATTTTTTGGCTGAATTTTTGTTGAATTTTGGTCATTTTTTGTAGAATTTTAGTAAAATTTTTGTATTTTTTTGTTGAGGTTTGGCCCATTTTTGTTGCTTTATTGTCATTTTTTTGTTGATTTTTTGTCATTTTTTTGTAGAATTTTTGTCATTTTTTTGTTGAATTTTTGTTGATTTTTTGTCATTTTTTTGTTGAATTTTTGTCATTTTTTGGTTGAATTTTTGTTGAATTTTTGTCATTTTTTTGTTGATTTTTTGTCATTTTTTTGTAGAATTTTTGTCACATTTTTGTTGAATTTTTGTCATTTTTTAAAATCACATTTTTGCCTGTTTTTCATCAATTTTTCGTCACTTTTTGTCAAAGTTTTCTCACTTTTTTGTCACATTTCCATTATTGTCTTCGTCTCAGTTTTGTCGCTATTTTCACAGCTTTTTTCCAGAAGCTTTTGGACTGGGGTAAAGCCAAACTGGAGAAAATGCGCTCGGTTCAGGTGGGAGTTAAGGGGTTAAAAACTTTAACCGTCTTCTCTCCGAACTATCTGAAGCAACAGACTTCCATAGATCTGACGATATCTGCCCATTCATTTCAATGGGCGAGAGCTGCTGATTTCATCCAAATGGGGCGCTAACCTTGTGCTAGCCCCAAAGCGGGACATGTAAGACGGTGATAAAGACGCGTTGCCTGTGATGCCTCGAGCGGAGGTGTGCAGGGCCTCACCGTTGTGGTCCTCGTCCTGGACGTTCCCTCGGGGCAGCAGCTCCGGTTTGTGGAGGACCCGGGAGGCGTATAGGTGCTTTAACCCCAGGAACAGCAGCAGGATGGAGGGCAGGATCTGGGCCACCACTGCCTCCAGTGCGGACGGCCTGGTGGGCAGCTCCATCAGCACGCACAGGCCCAGGATGCACAGCTTACGGTCGTGCAGCCTGGACAGACAAGGGAAGGATGGTCAGCCCTGTTGACAATTTAGGCTACCACGTCACGTCAACAAAGCTTATATTTCGTCTCAAACAACATATCCGATTGTCTCCTAGCTCGTCTCCTTCTTTGCTCCTGCCATGTTCTATGGATCCTTAACTATACCCCCATGGTCTACGCAGGATCTCCCCAGTATTTAAGCTCATATCCAGCCCATACGGTTGAAGGGACATTGGTGGTAAGTGGCTACATGCTAGGTTAGCCCGGTTAGCTTGTTAAAATCACCTACAGCTCATCTTTGATAAAAAGTGTGCATTTAACCACAAATGTGTCAAGCCCAGCTCAGTGTGTGATCATCATAAAGGCTGCTCTATGTAGTTAAGGGCTTTATTGATGGTATTAGTGCATAATATTTGCTTTCACGGGGTCAATGCGAGCTAGCTGCTTGCTGCTAAGCAAAGAAATAATTATGTCTGCGCGCAGCTAGCTCCGGGAGAGAACAGATCGACTACGGCCCGTTGTAGATAAAATGTGAGCGATAAACTTAAAAATCAGAACGGTTGCTTTATGTAGATGGGGCTTTACATATTGAGTGCTCGTTTTTGCTTTTATTTAATTACGGGGTTTAAGGGGTTAAACGGGAATCGGTTTGATCCGGGGTTAAGGGGTTGAATGGGAATCGGTTCCAGCCGGGGTTAAGGGGTTAAACTGGTTTGCCTGGGGGTTAAGGAGTTAAACGGGAATCGGAACCCCTTAACCCCCAGGCAAAACGGTTTAACCCCTTAACCCCGGGTCGAACCGATTCCCGTTTAAGGCGAGACACAGCAGGTGAATAGGGAAAATAAATAAATGTAGAGATGTCAATGTGAAACTTTTGCTGAACATCACAGATATAAATATGAGAAAAAAATGTGTTGCATTTTTTCTGTCATTTTATGTTTTCACATAAAAATAAGGCATTTTGAGCATTAAAATGGCCAAAGTTGCCTATATTTTGGGAAATCAAAATAATGAATTGAGCCGATTAAATGTTATGGTTTTATTTTATTGACATATTAGTAACTAAGATTTTTTCAGAGGGGATTTTGGATATTTTGTTTAGTTTTTCAATCAACTAATCATCAGTGAAAAAATCAGTAAAAACTCAAATTCCGCCTGTTTTTTTGGTTTCAAAGCTGAATAAATCAGGCTGGGAATTAGATATTAAAAAATCCCTCTGCAAAAACCTTCAAAATATTGTTAGGTCTCAGTCTGTAAAGTTCTGAGTCTGTGGGAGCTTCTATAAGGGCTCAGGCTCTGCCCGAGTGCGGCTTCTCTCATTCAGAGAAAACCAGCCCTGAAGTTTTGTAGCGAGTGCGCATGCTCGGCCCGTTCTCCGACTTTTCCGCTCCAGCGTCTCGTCTCGTAGGAGGAAAAACACCATATTTGGGTGAAAGCGTCATCACGGGGCCCCTTAGCAGGACACGTGGATGTAAAATCTGTCAATATTTATGAATGAAAACCCGCGGGAAAGACGGCCTTTCTACGCATCATAAAATAAACATCATGCGGGTGAGTTTTGTCATTTTTATTCTCCGACATGAAAACTAAGATTTAAAGGGAGGAAAATAGATACAAATCTCCACTTCGACCACTGCGTGAAAAATCAATACTTTCACCTGCCGTGTCTCGCCATAACCCCTTAACCCCCAGGCAAACCGGTTTAACCCCTTAACCCCGGATCGAACCGATTCCCGTTTAACCCCGGATCGAACCGATTCCTGTTTAACCCCGGATCGAACCGATTCCCGTTTAACCCCAGGTCGAACCGATTCCCGTTTAACCCCAGGTCAAACCGATTCCCGTTTAACCCCAGGTCGAACCGATTCCCGTTTAACCCCTTAACCCCGAGTCGAACCGATTCCCGTTTAACCCCAGGTCGAACCGATTCCCGTTTAACCCCAGGTCAAACCGATTCCCGTTTAACCCCAGGTCGAACAGATTCCCGTTTAACCCCAGGTCGAACCGATTCCCGTTTAACCCCAGGTCGAACCGATTCCCGTTTAACCCCCATTTTCGCCTCAATCAGCTGAACAATTACACTTAGGCTATTTATTTATGATCATAATCATCACTTAAATATGACCAAAATCACCAAAATACACTAAAGAAATGCGGCAAAACCATTCCCACAATTTGGACAATTTGACCCGTCTAAAGTGCCCGTCTCAAAAGCCTGATATGTGTCTGGACTGTCCCGACTTGTTCAGCATGGAAACATCCACGACATCGACAAGCGAGCAGAACAAGAGCAAGACTGCAAAAAGAGGAGAGAATGAGAGTGACATTTTAACGATCAAGCCTTACCCGAGGAAGAACTCTGTGTCGTTGATCCACTGGTTGATGAAGTGCGCGGTGAGCGGCTGAGAGCCCGAGTCCAGCGTGTGGAACAGCAGCGGGGGGGAGTACCACAGCGCGGCGATGACCACCTGCAGACACATGGTCCTCAGCTCGTGGGTCTTCACGCCTCGCATCAGGCGCTCCAGGGCCGCGTGCACGAACACCGGGACCACCTGAGAGAAGGAGGGCGTCCGGGTTAAAGCGGACGAGGGAGGTCGAGATGAACCGGTTTTACCATTACCACGATTCTAAAAGGACACGGTAGATAAAACAAAGTCAGTCAGCAGTGTGGGTATCTAAGCGATGACCGAGGTGTTGTTATCGCTGACGGACAAGCAACATGCAAAGCCTCCCGACCGTCAGAAAATTGCAGCAAAAGTCGCATAAAACAACATCTTCGACATAATCCTTTGCTGTATGTCCAAGTCAAGGAAACAAACTGCCTAATTTACAATAAAGTTGTCGAGATGTTCAGAAATAGCCTCAACAACTGGCCCAGGATTCACAAAAAGCTCATCTGCTTCATCGTAGCTGACAGGAACCAGCACCAGTGTTGTTTTTGGCAGCCCTTTTAGTTTTAGTCTTAGTGTTTTGGACGAAAATGCTTTTAGGTTTAGTCACATTTTAGTCATTTCAAAATGTGATCGTTTTAGTCACGTTTTAGTCAGATGAAAATTAAAAAGGTTTTTGTCACGTTTTCGTCTGTTTTATTACAACTCCGCGATCTGACGGAAAACGTTCTCCCATTTTTGTCTCGTCTCATCCACATAAACTTGTAAATGCTCATTTTAGCTCGTCATCGTTACGTTATCGTCGTTTAAAAAAAGGGGCGTCAACGAAAAGATATCGTTATCGTCTTCGTTGATGAAAACAACACTGAAGCGCACAGACTCCCCCCCCCCCAGTAGAATGTGGTGGTGTCCCTCTCATAAAAGGGGCGTGGTCTGGCCCGTTTAATCTTATGGAAATCATTACCTTTGCACAAGTTTCGGACATTTTCTGATGGAAAAGAAGCATTAAGCAAACCAAAATGAAGTCGACGCTAAACTAGGTCTTTAAAAATAAGCATAAAAAGATAAGCTCCAGGCACTCACCATTGAAAAAAATTGAGGGTGTGCATCATACTGGGTTAGGGTTAGTGTGTGTAGCGCATCATGTCTTGCATTTAATTTAATCATTTCGTCTGTGGGTTCGTATGAGTAAGATTACTAATTGCATGGCTTAAAGTGAAAAAAAATCCTGAGCCTGAACATTCTGTGGCTCAACCAGGACTTTTATCGATACTCCTTATCGATCCGGTACTTTAATGGTACTCTTAGCGGTACTTTAAAAGAAAAAAAGAGCTACGTTAGATAGGGGCTACTGTATATAGGCAATGTAGCCTAGGCCAATAATTTTCATGGAAATACGACCATATTAGTCCAGTGCTCCGGTCTCTGCACTGGCTTCCTGTCACTCAGAGAATAGACTTTAAAACAGCTCTGCTCGTGTACAAGTCTTTTCATGGTTTAGCTCCAAAGTACATCTCTGACATGTTACAGTCGCATGAACCATCTCGGGCCCTGAGAACTTCAGGGAGGGGCCTCCTGGTGGTTCCCAGAGTCAGGACTAAACACGGTGAGGCTGCGTTTCAGTTTCATGCAGCTAAAATCTGGAACAGTCTTCACGAGGACGTGAAACAGGCCTCAACTCTGACAATGTTCAAATCCAGGCTGAAAACAGTTCTTTTTACCGATGCATATGACTGAAAGTATTTTATCTACACTCTCGCCTTTTACTGTAATTGATTAATTTTATGTTGATGTTTTTATTGATTCTATTTGTTTTCTTGTATTTATGCAACTGTGAAGCACTTTGAATTGCCTTGTGTATGAATTGTGCTCTACAAATAAACTTGCCTTGCCATTAAACTTTTTTATTACACATTTACTCTGCATTTGGTCCTAAGGTATTTCCAATTTGTGCAAACATTTAATATATGGGAGGTAAAATACAAGTATAGACCAAAATGTAAAGTGTAATATTTTTCAAAATCATCTAGTAAGTAAAGGATTAATGGCTCATTCATACTTCACCCTGAGCTGCAGAACAAAATGAAGTAACTTTTGCTTGTCAAGTTCTTGCATCTTGTGAAGTATGAATGAGCCTGAAGTGTCATACATGTTTTGTTAATCAGGCTGTTGGTTAGATTTGGCTGGAGCTATTGGGACTGAGCCTAAAGGAAAACTGCAGTAAAATAATGACCTGGAGCCACTTTCAGCTTGTGTCCAGTGGGTCAACACTGGCCGCACTGACACATGTGCGCGTTCACGCCACTGTGTGCGCTGTTTGCGGAACAAATAGACTCCACTTATTTTTTAGTCTATGGACTCCACTCGAATCGGGTATTGTGACAGTGCGAGGCTCTGTTCAATATGTAGGCGTTACGTTTCGCTTTTAACAGCGGGTTAGCGGCAGCAGCTCGGTCGTTCCCGTGCACACCTGTCTCACCGCGCGCACGGCTGCAGAAGGAGGCGCGGGGCAGGTACGACCATGGATCTATCATAATAAACGGGGTCCGACACCGCGCTCTCGTGCGGGGCTTGTAGTGCTTATTTTAGCGCGGGTGATGCGACCCCGTTATCCCGACTGTTCTCACAGACACAGTAAATAAACTCACTGTGGATCAGTCGTAGAACCTGCTGCTCTTCGCCTCTTTATCCGATTCTCACTCGTCTGGTCATAGCGTCCATTTGGGAAAACTTAACACATAACAAAAGTAGCTCCAGCATCCGCGTGGCAGTTGTTTTGGTTTCAGACGAATCACGTAACAGCGAGGCTGCGCGTGAGATGCGTTCATGGACCGTAAGAAGTGCGGGAAACGGGAGGTTTTCACAAATGCGCGGAAAAACGGGACAAATAATTTGCAGTCTGATACACTTTGATTGCGCAAGAGGCCTCAAGCCGGAAATCCGGCACCCGGCCGGAATACTTTAAGCCCTGTAATTGTGGCAAAACCATCTGTCATAAAAAGAAAGGGGCCAGTGTGCGCCTTCATACTGATTGAAGACTTTGATTTGCAACAAGAGTCTTCAGCTCATTCTAATCTGAGGAGCGAGGGAAAGGAGAAGGAAAAGTCTGCGTCAATCCCCTCCTCTGCCGCTCGACCTGTGGCGACCTGTATCTGTCACATACATTTAAATAACAAGATGATGCGCAGCAGCACATGATAAGCTTGTCATGTCCGGCATATAAATGATCATACGAGCGATCGCTGTTATTGTTTACTTCCGCAATTTTCGCCGGATGTTTTGGTGAATGGTCGGCAACAGCTGATGCAGACAGGCCTCTAACTCGGTTTTATAAAATGATAGATCTGTTACAGCGCAAGAGAAGCAATGCCCTGTTTATGGACATTGTTTTTGCTGATTATAGGATTTGAATAAAATGTTTATCAAATATGAAAATGTAAAATGCCTACCACGGCCAACGGATGTGACGACATCGCGATCGCTCGTATTAAAGAGAGCATTCAGATCTGGGGGTGTAATAGCCGATCCCCCAGATGAGCCAACATAGTTTAAATGTGGAAAACTTGCTTGAGTGCACTATAATGGACGAAATAGTTACTTTTATTGTGTGCTATTCACCTACCTATTCACCAACAAGCCAGTTGTAAATATTTTATGAGCAACAACATTGTCTCAGTTTAAGCTATATTTTAGTAATACCGAAAATTCTCTAATACTGGCCTGTATTCCATTAGTGGCCGGGTCTCTAATGGAGGCCGGGTTCGCGGCTGGCGGAGGCAAATTAAAGCCGGTCTCTAAAACAGGCCGGGGCTTTTATTAGAAACTATAGCGGTAGAAATATTCCCCATGTTAGGAATTTGTCTCGTGTAAATGAAAACTCAGGTGCAGGAAGTAACAAACGGGAACCCGGGCCGAGGGGGACGCTGCGGAGGAGCTGATCCGAGCGAGACTTTGACACAGATTTAGACACTTTTCAAACCTCCAGTGACGATATTTGGAAACAGGGCAACAAATGTTGTGTGACCCTCCAGGGTTTTAATAAAGTCACCATCGCGTCTTCAAAGCACGTCCAGCTGCTCCGTGTGCAGGTCAGTCCCACGCCTCAAAATAACTCCTCCCATCAGTGCGAGCGTCTCGTCTTCTCTCGGGTCAGTCTCATGATCGATCACAAACACAAACGCTCCGTCTAAACTCGCCTTTTACACAAGATAACAACAAATAATCCGGTCCGCGGTAAAAACGAAACAGAAACCTGCAGTGACACTGATGTCAAAGCTCCGCTAACAGCAACGAAACACTTCCTGTTGTCCCGACAAAATAAAAGGCGTCAATGTTCCAGCCGCTGGGAGAGGGTTTGAAATGTTAATTAATAAATGAACCTAATATTTTAGGTGCAAATGGGCATGAATCTCATTTTTCTTCGTTTTCCTGGTCGTCCGTTTTGCTCAAATAGAAATAAAGGCCTGTCTCTAATTGTGGCCTGGTTCCAATAAAGGCCTGGTCCTAGATGCCCTTGAGTAAATAAAGGCCCGGGACTATATTAGAGCATTTACGGTATGCAACAAAAGGTTATTTATTGGTAAATGCGGGGAACAAAAATCTAAATAGAATCACGATATTGATTTTTTGTTCAGCTCTAGTCATAGACGTGATGTGAGACGGGGGTGTGGCCGGAAGAGGAGGCGTGCTCTCACCTGGTCAATGCCCCTCCCTCTGCACTGGAGGATGATGATCTCCAGCAGTTTGGCCGCGTGACACTCTGCGTCCTCGCCACAGTCACTGCTCAGCACCTACAAACACAAGATACGATCACTCCCACTGCTCCTGCGACGACCAGCGCGCCCCCACCGGCAGCAGGTACCTTCTTGCACATGCTGAAGATGACCTCCAGGTGTTTGGGGTTGGACAGGAGCATGTCTGTGTCCACCGTCACGTAGTTGTGCAGGAGAGGCATCATGTCTACGGGACAGGGAGAGGGTTGATGACAGAGGGTTCAGAAAGGAGGGATGCACTGTAGCAGACACATTATTTTTAGGGGTGGGAATCTATGGGCATCTCACGGTTCGATTACGATTCATCTTAATGTGTGTCAATGAAATGTCCATCAATTAGAAAAACAAGCGCTTTGATTAAAAATGTGCACTTCATTTTAAAAATAATGAACTGTTAAATATACATTTTTTTCCGCATTTTTTTTAACCTCTTACCACCCGCCAAGCCATTGTAGTCACTTTTTATTTCCCTTATGTGTTTTTGTCACTTTTTGCTGCCCTTTTGTCGCTTTTTTGCTGGATTTTTGTCTTTTTTTGCTGGATTTTTGTCATTTTTTTGCTGGATTTTTGTCATTTTTTTGCTGGATTTTTGTCTTTTTTTGCTGGATTTTTGTCATTTTTTTTGCTGGATTTTTGTCTTTTTTTGCTGGATTTTTGTCTTTTTTTTGCTGGATTTTTGTCTTTTTTCTGCTGGATTTTTGTCTTTTTTTGCTGGATTTTTGTCTTTTTTTTGCTGGATTTTTGTCATTTTTTTGCTGGATTTTTGTCTTTTTTTGCTGGATTTTTGTCTTTTTTTTTGCTGGATTTTTGTCTTTTTTCTGCTGGTTTTTTGTTTTTTTTTTGCTGGATTTTTGTCTTTTTTTTGCTGGATTTTTGTCTTTTTTTTGCTGGATTTTTGTCATTTTTTTGCTTGATTTTTGGCTTTTTTTGCTGGATTTTTGTCTTTTTTTTGCTGGATTTTTGTCTTTTTTTTGCTGGATTTTTGTCTTTTTTTGCTGGATTTTTGTCATTTTTTTGCTGGATTTTTGTCTTTTTTTGCTGGATTTTTGTCTTTTTTTTGCTGGATTTTTGTCTTTTTTCTGCTGGATTTTTGTCTTTTTTTGCTGGATTTTTGTCTTTTTTTTGCTGGATTTTTGTCATTTTTTTGCTGGATTTTTGTCTTTTTTTGCTGGATTTTTGTCTTTTTTTGCTGGATTTTTGTCTTTTTTTTGCTGGATTTTTGTCTTTTTTTGCTGGATTTTTGTCATTTTTTTTGCTGGATTTTTGTCTTTTTTTTGCTGGATTTTTGTCTTTTTTTGCTGGATTTTAGTCTTTTTTTTGCTGGATTTTTGTCATTTTTCTGCTGGATTTTTGTCATTTTTTTGCTGGATTTTTGTCATTTTTTTGCTGGATTTTTGTCATTTTTTTGCTGGATTTTTGTCATTTTTTTGCTGGATTTTTGTCACTTTTTTGCTGGATTTTTGTCTTTTTTTTGGCATGTCTATGGTATCAGCTAGCCTGCTTTAAAAACAGTGTGACCCATTCCACAGAGCACCTGAGGCAAATCACTTATAACACCAGACTAACCATATAAATGTCTGTGTCCATAGAGTCATTTTAACCTCTCACCTCCCACCTGAATGGATCCCATTTTCTCCAGTTTGGCTTTACCCTAATCTAAAAGCTTCTTGGGGAAAAAAGCACCAAAATAGCCACAATGAGAAGAAAACAAGGATGTAAACGCAACAAAAATGTGACAAAAATTCAACAAAAATGTGACAAAAATTAAACAAAAAAAGTGACAAAAATTAAACAAAAAAGTGACAAAAATTTAACATAAAAGTGACAGAAATTCAACATAAAAGTGACAAAAATTCAACAAAAATTCAACAAAAATTCAACAAAAATTCAACAAAAATTCAACAAAAAAGTGACAAAAAATGTGACAAAAATTAAACAAAAGTGTGACAAAAATTAAACAAAAATTAAACTAAAATTAAACTAAAATGTGACAGAAATTCAACAAAAATGTGACCAAAAAATCAACAAAAAATCAACAAAAAAGTGACAAAAATTCAACAAAAATGTGACAAAAATGTGACAAAAATTCAACAAAAATGTGACAAAAAATCAACAAAAATGTGACAAAAATTCAACAAAAATGTGACAAAAATGACAAAAAAACAAAAAAGAATTAAAAAAAAACAAAGGTGACACAACACAGCAACAACGCAAGTCAAAAGATCTGTTTTGTGGGTCTTAGCTTTCAAATGAGGTGTTACACAGGCCTATATAATGGCCAAAGAGGACAGAATGCATTTGGTTTAGGCGGGTGGTAAGAGGTTAACCATTTTGCATTTAACATAACTTACAGTACATCATATTATAGATGACATATTTAGATTACGGAGCCTGTGTACCTGTGAAGTAGTCGAAGCAGTCGTGTTGGAAGACCTCGTACAGGACGCCGAGGAGCTGCCACATCTGAGGAGACACGTTCTGACATGTGAGTCCGAACGCCAGGGACAGGATCTCCTCATAGAACTCTGGACAGGAGAGAAGAAGACACGGTGCAAGTCAAATCCGTGCTTTTCATCCCCTTTAAAAGCCAACACCGTCAGTGACACCAGTAAAGAGTTACTCCAAAATGACCGTTATTTTCAGTAAGGAGTAATCTAACCCCCGGCTCACACTGAATCCTGAACGGTTGCAGTACAGACGCCGCAAGAAATCAAAAGTCATTCAAATCGATGTGAACACATGTTGGGTACATTTTACTATTAGATCTACAGTTACTGCCGCTTGTCAGACTAAAAAGAAGTATTTAACAACATATCAGCAAATACCCACAGATCTCATTCAGACATGTGGCTACAGACGTAATAAGGCAAACGTTTTTGAAGCAGCTCCATGAAGCAGGACCATGATTAGGTATGATCATGATGAATATAAAGAATATTATACCATGGTCTGGGTGAATACTGGATCCTGATTGGCTGGTGCATTATTTTGGTATAACCGCACACGTAGTCCGGTAGTTAAATCACTGGGATATCACTCCGCTGTGGCGTCGCCATAGCAACGCATGACACAGCTGAATCAGATAAAGGCGTAATTAGTGACTGACAGGAACGTATGAGATGGATTTAGTGTTAATTTCAAAACAAAATGTTTGTAGAGGAGAGTGAGCAGCTAGGTTAGCTACTGTTAATAACATATGAGCTTTACATTTCTATTGGAAACGGTTAAGGCTATTCATCATTTTCAGGCGTACATAAAATGATCCTGCATTGAAGCATATTTGTCTGGATTAGTAAAGTCAAACATGTTAGTTTCAGTTGGGGGGGCCCAGGTGTGAGCGACTCCACCGCAGCTGTTTCCATAAACAGTTGAGCTGGTTGAGCTAGCTAGCTTTAGCTTCAGGTTAAACAGCGTCAAAGTGAAATAACTCCTGCCCACGAGTGCCGCATATCGGTGTTTACTTCCAGGGAAAAGTGTTTCCGGGTTAGTCCTGTTGTGTTGTGATTCTGTGCTGATGTTGTGTCGTTGAGCCTGACTGAGATCATTTGTCTTTGTCATTTTTGTGTCATTTTTGGTCATTTTTTTGGTCATTTTTGGTCATTTTTTGGTCTTTTTTGTCATTTTTTTTCTTCAGTGACCGGCTAATAACCCACACAAAATAGTCCCGTAGTCTGGCATATTTAGTGAGTTTAGTCGATGAAAAAAACATTTATTATAAATGTTACATTTGTGGGACCCTGGTATAAGGGGATTAAACAACGAGGAGCCGCGTTAGACGTTATATTGCAGGAGTAACTCCACTGCACTGCACGTCGTGGTGCATTATAACCGCCTAATGCACGGTCCGAGTTGTTTAATCCTTGCTTATAAATGCAAAGTCAACAAAATGTGTCTTAAATTTACTCAACTAAATTTACATGCAATTTTAGTCGACTAAAACTAGACTAAAATTTAAGATTTTTTTTTTTTACTTAAACTCGACTAAAATTGAATGAATTTTTGTCAAAAGACTAAGACTAAAGCTAAATTAAAATATGTTGTCAAAATTAATACAAGTAAACAAACAAACAAACCGAGCCCTTAAGATACTCAGAGAGGATGAATAAAAGTATTGCTGTCATCATTCAGTGTTATCTGTTTTTCCATCGCTCGTCATCATTTGTTGCCCCCGTGTGTCGAGCCCATAGAGCGGGACTAAACCATTCCGTCCACAAAGCCCCAGCCGCCCCGAGGCAGCCCAACAGAGAGAGCCTGAAGTTGTGAGGGGTGGAACGCACCTGCCATACCTATGACGGGCTTCTGCAGCACCAGCCCGATCACCTGCAGACAGATGGCCTCCAGCTGCTGCGTGATCTGAGAGGAGACACAAGACAACTTTAAACGTTTTTTCATGACACACTTTAAAGGAGCATAATGCGACTGTTTATGTGGAATAAAAAGTTGACATTTGTGCATAGTTGACCTACTAGCGACCCAGTGGCTGTATGAGTGGTCAGCATGGCGCCTTTACTTTCCTTCACAGCTGGGCTACTGCTGCTTTCAACATGATATTTGAGGGACGCTCTCACCTCGGCGTGGTCCTCCATGACGGTGAGGATGGTGTCCATGGTGCTGAGCAGACCCAAAGCCATCACCGTCTTGTCCTCGCTCTCCTCGTACTCGTCGCTCTGAAGCACTCGCGTGAAGATCTCCGCCTGACCAGAGGGGGTAAAGAAACGGTCAGCTCTCCATGCGCCCGTACGATCACTGTTTATTCTGCATTGATAATATTCATTATAATCATATTTAATCGTGGTCCTCGACTTCATGGAGCTGCTTCCACATGAATAAAGCACAAACCTGTTCATTTGGCAGTGAATTTAAATGATCTGAGGCTCTTTCAGATGGTCAATACAAGTTTGGATGATTTTAGTCTCTCCTTTTCATTTTTATTTAGTCTTATTTTAGTCGACTGAAATATCTGGACATTTTAGTCATAGTTTTAGTCTCATGAGAAACTTTTAATTTAGTTTTAGTCCAATTTTAGTCGTCAAAAATATCACTTTGACTAAAATTGAGACTAAATATTTTAGTCGACGACATTAACACTGGTACTTTATGTTGAATTTGAGTCGGTTTGAACTCATCTAAGATAAAAAAGGCGAATACCAATGGAATAAGCAGAAATCCCACTTGGAATCCGACAAATTAACTTTTACCGTATTTTCTGGACTATAAGTCGCACTTTTTTTCATAGTTTGGCAGGAGGTGCGTCTTATGAGAGCTTGAAAAACATGCTGCAGGGAGAGGTTTGTCAACAGTGCAGAGGTTTGTTCCTTATGCTTTAGTATCTGAACTGTTTATGTGACGTTAACATAACCTATTTAGTTTGTTGTGTATGTTGTTTATATCCCATTAGGCATTTTATGGCTAGTGCGTCATATACTCCGGAGCGACTTATAGTCCGGGAAAAAACGGTACTTAACCTCTTACCTTTCGCATTAACCGAGCGCAGTTTCTCCAGTTCGGCTTTACCCAAATCTAACAAGTTCTCACCTGGCGCTTGCAGCATATTGGCCAGAGTAACACCTCATAGTCAAGACATACAAAACAGATCCTTTTCCTCACATTGCTGCCTCGTTGTTGTCACTTTTTCATCTCATATTTGCCAGAGTTTGACACATTCTTGTTGTTTTTTTGTCACATTTTTATTCATTTTTCGTCCGATTTTTCATTTATATTTTTGTCACAATTTTATTATTTTTTGTCAATTTTTCATTTATTTTTCATTTATTTTTTGTCAATTTTTTGTCAATTTTTTTGTCACATTTTTCGTCAGATTTTTCATTTATATTTTTGTCACATTTTTATTATTTTTTGTCAATTTTTCATTTATTTTTTGTAAATGTATTATTTTTTGTCAATTTTTTATAATTTTTTGTCACATTTTTATTATTTTTTGTAAATTTTTCATTTATTTTTGTTAATTTTTTGTAATTTTTTAAATATTTTTTTTGTCACATTTTTATTCATTTTTCGTCAGATTTTTCATTTATATTTTTGTCAATTTTTCATTTATTTTTGTCAATTTTTCATTTATTTTTTGTCAATTTGTTATTATTTTTTGTCAATTTTTCATTTATTTTTTGTCAATTTGTTATTATTTTTTGTCAATTTTTTATAATTTTTTGTCACATTTTTATTATTTTTTGTCAATTCTTCATTTATTTTTGTTAATTTTTTGTCAGTTTTTTTGTCACATTTTTATTCATTTTGTCAGATTTTTCATTTATATTTTTGTCACATTTTTATTATTTTTTGTCAATTTTTCATTTTTTTTGTTGTTAATTTTTTATTATTTTTTGTCAATTTTTCATTTATTTTTGTTCATTTTTGTCAATTTTTTTATTATTTTTTTGTCAAATTTTCATTCATTTTTCGTCAGCTTTTTCATTTATATTTTTGTCACATTTTTATTATTTTTTGTCAATTTTTTATAATCTTTTGTCACATTTTTTATTGTTTTTTTTAGACATTTTTGTCGCTTCCTCTTTTTTTTAATTTTTTTTTTAGACTTTTTACAATAAGCTTTTACATTTGGGCAAAACCACTGGAGAGAAAGTGCTCTGTTCAAATATTTGTAGCTTTAATCTGAATTAAGAACAAATGTACTTGTTCCAATCGGCAAAAAGAGGTTTTATCTGATCTAAGACCAGACCAAACCTACACAAACTTTAGATTTCATTTCTTAATTTAAGCACTGGTAGATTTATGTCTTTTCTTCCTCCCATGATGATTGTTTTCCCAGTGTAGTCGTAATAGTAACAGCAGTCGTATCAGTAGAACAGTAATAGTAGTATAAGTCGTATCAGTTGCAGTAGTAGCAGTAGTACCAGGTTGCGTGTCATGTCGACGGCGATGGCGGCCACTTCATGGTTGTACTCGCAGATGAGCTTCTGGATGACGTTGGTCAGATCGTCGTTCTCCGTTTCCTTGACGACGTGAAGCAGCTCCTGCATCACCGGCCGGATGAACGGGCGGATGTAAACTTTGGCTGCGGAGACAGGGACACGCCGGGTCAGACGCCCAAACGACTTTCCTTTCAGTAACATAACAAACACAGGAACAGGCTGTAGATCGCAGGGCGAGCCGGCGTCAGACCTTGCTGTTGGTTGGACACGAGCGTCTGCAGAGCGATGGCCGCCTCCACCTTCACCGGCATCTCCTTGTCCTCCACCAGGTCCTGCTTCACCAGCTCCACCGCGCGGCGCAGCACCACCTCGTCGTGGAAGCGCAGCGGGCTGAAGCAGTGCAGCACCCAGCATGACTGTGAGACACAAACACGGGGTACGGTCAGCCCAAAGCAGTTTGAACCAGGACAGGAGAGCAGGACAGGAGAGCAGGAC
Organism: Gobius niger; assembly: GCF_951799975.1. Taxonomy (NCBI): domain Eukaryota; kingdom Metazoa; phylum Chordata; class Actinopteri; order Gobiiformes; family Gobiidae; genus Gobius; species Gobius niger. Next base: position 4,499,652 of record NC_136873.1, on the reverse strand, counting down.
AGGAGAGCAGGAGAGGATCTCTGCTTTCTTCCACTGAAACGGAGAAAAGCTGCTAAAATGGCCCCATAGCGCAAACTACCTTAAAACTTGAATGAGTCTAAACCAGTCTGAATCAGTTTAAATGGGTCTAAACTCATCTGAGCAAGTCTGAACCAGTCTAAACCAGTCATAAACCAGTCTAAGCCCAGTGTAAACCTGTCTGTACTAGTTTAAACCAATCATAAACTAGTCATAAACCAGTCTAAACCAGTCATAAACCAGTCTAAACCAGTCATAAACCAGTCTAAACCAGTCATAGTCTAAACCAGTCATAAACCAGTCTAAACCAGTCATAAACCAGTCTAAGCCCAGTATAAACCCGTCTGTACTAGTTTAAACCAATCATAAACTAGTTTGAACCAGTCTAAACCAGTCATAAACCAGTCTACGGCCAGCATAAACCTGTCTGTACTAGTTTAAACCAATCATAAACTAGTCTGAACCAGTCTGAACCAGTCTAAACCCAGTATAAACCCATCTGTACTAGTTTAAACCAATCATAAACTAGTTTGAACCAGTCTGAACCAGTCTGAACCAGTCTAAACCCAGTATAAACCCGTCTGTACTAGTTTAAACCAATCATAAACTAGTTTGAACCAGTCTGAACCAGTCATTAACCAGTCTAAACCCAGTATAAACCCGTCTGTACTAGTTTAAACCAATCATAAACTCATCTGAACCAGTCTGAACCAGTCATAAGCCAGTCTAAGCCCAGTATAAACCTGTCTGTACTAGTTTAAACCAATCATAAACCAGTCTAAACCAGTCTGAACCAGTCATAAACCAGTCTAAGCCCAGTATAAGCCCGTCAGTACTAGTTTAAACCAATCATAAACTAGTCTGAACCCATCTAAACCAGTCATAAACCAGTCTAAGCCCAGTATAAGCCTGTCTGTACTAGTTTAAACCAATCATAAACTAGTCTGAACCAGTCATAAACCAGTCTAAGCCCAGTATAAACCCGTCTGTACTAGTTTAAACCAATCATAAACTAGTCTGAACCCGTCTGAACCAGTTGGAGGCTTGGTCTGTAAGTGGTTTTAGGGTTCTGGTGCCAAATGGTGCAGACTGGGCAGGTCCTGGGCCGAGTGTTTGTATTTTAGTTCATGAAATACTGATGAAGAATAACTGATTTAAGATATTTGTAATGCACAAGTTGTAATGATGACTTCACGAGAGGTGTTCATGTAAAATCGGCAGATACTCAAACTCCAGTATCGGTATTGGAAGTAAAAACCGCTGGATTGGTGCATCTCTAGTCCCCTTCCTGGACAGAGCAGGGGCAGCGCTCACCCGTGCTCGCAGATATCCCAGAGGAGAGTTGAGGAGTGGGAAGACGTAGTTCTGTAGCATCAGCTCCATCTGCTCGCGGTAAACTCGCTTCTGTTGGAGAAACACACCAAAGCAGTTACTTCAGCTGAACAGTGTTTTTGTAGAGACAGGATTACAGAACCACTTTGACCTTTTTATCCCACCACCTCCAAAATCAAAAACAGGAAAGAGGCACTGAATGTCTACAAGTGAAGTTCTCAGGCTCATGAGGGTCCGGGATGGTGCCTTCAAATCTGGTGACAAGGAGAAACTAGGGCCAGCCTGTCCCACGGCACCAAAAAAGCCAAGAAGCAGTACTCCAAAAAGACAACTGATCACTTCAGAGACACTCGGAGTCTGTGGTAAGGGATAAAGACCATCACAAACCATAGGCCTCCTCCACAAACCTGTGATAGTGGCACCTCTCAGTAGCACTCACTCCAAGTCTTATGAAGTGCTTCGTACGGCTCGTCATGGACCACATCAAGTCTGTTCTCCCTCCCACCCTGGACCCAAACCGGTTAGCTTAACCGGTCCAATCGCTCAACTGAAGATGCCATCTCCACTGCGCTTCATACAGCCCTCACTCACCTCGAAACAAAGGACTCCTACGTTAGAATCCTGTTTTTAGACTTCAGCTCAGCATTCAACACAACAATCCCACAGCAGCTAATACACACTGAACACAGGGGCTCCCCAAGGCTGTGTGCTGAGGCCCCTCCTGTTCACTCAGCTGACCCATGACCGCATTCCAAAGTACGACTCAAACCTCTTCATCAAGTTTGCAGACGGCACAACAGAGGTGGGCTTCATCAGCAACAGAGACGAGTCAGACTACAGGAGTGAGGTGAACAAGCTCTCTCTAAATGTGGAGAAGACTAAAGAGATTGTTGTGGACTTTCGAAGAGCGCAGGTCCGGCACGGTGACCAGCACTTAGTTCGGTTTATAGACTGATTTTTTCATAGCAGATTAGTTAGTAATTAGTTCATTTACTCATTTACATTTCCTTGAGTAAAGTAGGCGACACTTTTAAGAGAAGTTATATCAGAATTTAACAGTTTTTTTTCATTCAATATTATTTTTAATTTATATTGCACTGCTGATGGCAAACCAAGGAATTGTAGAGGGAGCCCAGAGGGTGAGGCTGCCTCTAGACCAATGAGTTTGTAAAAGAACAGTTGTTACAATCAATGAAACAGATTAATTTCACTTGTCCTTTTTTGCAAATGGAGTGTACAAAAATAAAATAAACACATGAAGTTGCACAAATAGCTCAAAATGTTGTTTTAAAATGAAACCGGAATACAGGAAAGCCCCTGAATTTAAAATAAGGAAGGACCACTGGATGGAACATTGGATGGGGGGGGGTTACCTTGAGGAGAAGGTCGGCTAATGCCCCAACACAGTGCAGTGCCCCATCCTTCCTGCGGGGGTCAGCAGAGGGGTCCATGAGCATCTGGTGACAGAACTCCATCATCTGAGGAAGAACCTGCAACGAAAACAAAACAATTCATCCGCTGGAATTCATTTGGAATGAGAAAATGTCTCAATACTGGTCTCTTTTTAAAGCAAACTTGATCTTAGAGCTCCCCCTGCAGGCGTCTTATGAGAATGGGACTGTCGATATGACCGTTCTTTTGATTTTGAACCTGAAATTAGCCTTGGCCTGGAGACCTTGCACTGGTGCAAACTCAAACAACTTGCGAAACTTGACCATCTAACAACTAATAGCATTAATAAAATATATGGTTGAAACGTTTATATGACAAAACAGGACAAGTATATCTTTTTTTTTTTTGCTCTACAGCAGTTTATTTCAGTTTGTTTATAATATAATAATGATTTTTTTTTCCCCCCCTCTTTTTTATTATTATTTTTATTAACATTTACAATTACTAACAACAAAGAGGAAGTAGTGCCAGGGATATATTACATTTTACCAGAGGAAGATCTGTCATTAAAAGAAAAAACAACAACACTCATAACAAAAATATTAAGAGGAGCCAGGAGTAATATTGTACTTTTCTAGGATTTACATTGTTTTACCTGCTTTTATATTTTGTATTGAATTAATAGTAGAAATATATAGGTTCAAGTCTGCAAGGAAAGCATAACAATTGTTTTTTTTTGTCAGCCCATTTCATTTTATGCAGGTGATACTTTCCAATTAAAATATAAAGTTGAATAACAAATTTCACATCTTTATCCAGTTTTTGACCAAAGTAGATACATACATCTTTGGCATTTAAAATAATTAATTGTCCAATTTTACGGGAGAGGTAGTTTTGAACATCGATCCAAAATATTTGACAGTACATGCATTCAAAAAACAAGTGAATAATTGTCTCCTTGTGTAGACCACAGAAAACGCACGAAAAGTCAATATTCAGTTTAAACCGTTCCAGAACATGTTTTGCAGGGTATATTTTGAGAAGAATCTTGAAAGACACTTCCTTTATCTTGTTGGTTAGGCAGTACGTATTTGTGACATTCCAACTGCTCAGTTTGCTTGCGCAGGTGTGAGGGCTGGCCAGCAGGGGGCAGGTGTGAAACAGAGACCTCTCCTTAATCGGGGCATACTTGCCACGTCAGGCGGTCTGGACCGGGCGATATATCGATATATTTTGAAATGAGATATGGAATTAGACCATATCGTGCATATCGGGATATTTCAAATTAAGATAAGCTTTTAACTTAACAAAAAGTTAAAGTTTCTTATTCTGATTTTATTTTGTCATCTCCTTATATGTAAATGCTGCCTCTTTTATTTTCAAGGCTATTTTTATTCAACATGTTTTTTTTTTATTTAAATGTGCACCTTAAAGATTACATTTTATTGTGAGTTTTCAATAAAACTACTCACATTTGGCTTTGACTTTGACTTAACATTTCATTTCACAGCTCTCCCTTTGCGGAAAAACTATCGGGATATATATCGTATATCGATATTCAACCAAAATATATCGGGATGTGACTTTTGGTCCATGTCGCCCAGCCCTAATCTGGACCGATAAGTTCCAGTCTTAGCGGGCTCTTATCAGGGATGAGGAGTCGGGTTGACAAAAGGGGGAGACGACAGACCCTCCAATCATCCCATTAACACGTCACCCCCACAGGGACTTCGAAAAGGACTTTAACTCGAGTAGATGTTCATATTCTGCTGTATAGTTGAGCTTATTGTGGTTTAGCCGTTCATAGTTGTACCTTGTCGTGTAAAGTCTCACCTCTTTGCGTTTGCGAGCAGCTTTGCACAGCAGACTCTGAGCAGCGGTGGCCGGCAGCGCGTGGTCGTCATACAGGTCTTAAAAAGAGAGAAACAAATACAAAAACTGTTGAGATGTGGCTTTGTTTTGTCATACAAAGTAGGTTCAGCTCCTCTACAGTCTCCTCAGAAGGACCTCAGTCTCCTCTCGTCTCTTTTAAAGTTTCCCTGGGCTTTTGCAGAGATGTACAATGTGCAACTGTGACTGTACAACACTACTGTAAAGTAATTTTAGAGGCAGTTGTGGTGAATTGGTCTGGGCTCATTCTATCTACACATTAGGACATTGCTGGAACATGTAGGGCAGGGGTAGGCAATGTCAAAAACCTCTGGCCCCCAAGATGATTTTGAGAAATATTATTATGCAATTAAAATATCAAATACTTGTTAAAGTAGTCTAAAAATGCGAGAAATAGTGTCAGTATTTTTATAAATGTCCCGTCAGAACGTCCCTCTTGGTCATAGAATGTTAAACAGTGATTCACTACTGGTGGGTCAGGACCCAAAAGTGGGTCACGGAACCATTTTCAGTGCGTTGTGTGGGAAATTTTATTATATTTTCCATCTGTAACTGTATGGAAACACTAACTATGTCTGTTAAAATGAAGGTTATTCAGTCTTAAAGGACATCTACTGCTTGTTCAACAAAAACGTGTGTGGAAAATACAATATTTTATACGATATATGTTGAATTACAGTTTTATTTGGGTCATTGGCTCGTCATCTGAGGGTAATGGCGGGTCCCAAAGCCCTGCTTCTTCGGAACCACTGATAAAACATTGGCATTTGCAGAAATAGTTCTTTAGGCTACTATAGATACAGACGGCATCTCTGGAATCGCCCATATATGGTCATTTTTTAAAACAGTTAAGGGGGAAAACAGTTTAGAAAAAATCTAAACTTTCTCTAATTATTCAAAAACTACTTTAACAAATGCTGAAATATGAATATAGTTTCTACTAAATAAAGAAACAAAGACATGGAGAGGAGCAAAGTGGTTCAACAGCCCATAAATACATGAATAACGGAGAATGCTAACAGGACGCTACATGTTAGCATCGGGCTAATGCTAACGGTTAGCTAGCGCATGAACAATCTGCTGTGAGAAAATATCCACATGGGCCCGATTTACCCTTGACTTTATTTATGTGATAATTAAGTTGACATTCCACCAGAAAATGGCTAAAAAGAGGGAAAAATTGAGTTTCTCTAAAGATTCTATTTTCCCCCTCGGCGAAGCCACGCCCCCTTCTATGATGAGATGCGTCTGTATCTGTGTTGAGGTTCGGCCCTTAGGTGTGTTGGCAATGATGAAAATTGGCCCTCCACGACGCAAACTTGCCTACTCCTGACGTAGGGGGTGGAAAATACATAATTTAAATCTTTTTAAACAGGTTTCTTCCACCTCCAAAAACATGCTGGTCAGGTTGCCCCATAATGGCAAATAAAGCACTTACTTACAAACCACGTACAATAACCTCTGTATTAGCGTCACTTTATTTATTTTCTCATCTCTTCTAATTGGTTTATTTACAGGCTTTGCCCCTTTTAATGTACTTTAATAAATTGCACACAAGATACCTCTGTACACTATTTTTTTTGCACATTACCTTGTTTTTCTTTGATTGCACATTTCCTGACTAACTGCCCCCCCTGAGCGTTGAGTTGCTGTAACAAGTGAGCTTCTCCATTGTGAGATCCATAAAGTCCTGTCTTATCTCATCTCTCTCTCATCTCATCCTAAGAGTAAGTCTCACTCACTGAACTTCATGCGGATGTACTCGTAGGGATCTTCCTGCCACAGCTTCTCGTCCTCGTCTTTGTAGCACATCAGGGGAAAGATCACCTCCTGGTTCAGGATCTGCCACAAAATAATCACAAGAGTGTGTCAGACGCCCTTGTAGTTGCCCTGTAGCTGCTGTTCTCACCTGCACGTGTGGCTTGAGGTGTTTCCAGGTGAGCGAGTGCGACAGGCCTTGGCTGAGGTAAAGGAGACACTGCTGGAGAACCCGCGGGGTCACGTAGCGTTTCTGACGATACTGGTCCACCACTTTCAGCAGCGTCTGGAAGAACGGACACACGCAGGGTCACCGCCTTATTTTTGATTAAGAAGCGTATTAACCAATCAGAGAAACGCCTGATATGGTGTGAACGGCATGCTGGGTGAGGAAGTTAGTGGTTTTAAGATGCGTTGGCCAGAAGAGCCGAGACTAATAAGAACCATCTATATCGTTTTCATCACAAGAACCTAAGGAACAAGGAGTCATTGGTGAAACTCGTGAAAAAGTTCATTTATTTCTGTAATAGAACTTAAAATGTGAAACTATTATATGATATAGACTCATGACAGGCAAAGTGACATATATAGTCTTGATCATGCCTTACAGTCCATCCATCCATCTTCTTCCACTTCCACTATCAACATTAAAACAAATAAAGGCTTGATATATGTTACTTTGTATGATGATTATGGCTTACACTGCAAAAAGTATTTAACTAGATCAGTATAAACATCTCAATTTGAGCATAATAACCCAAATTTTAGTTGTTTTGACTAGTTAAGAAGTTGTTGGGCATTTGTCCTAGATTATTTCACTTGTTCTGAGATGTTTCTGACTCGTTTTGATACATTTCGTCCTTATTTCAGGTCATTTTCTTTGCCAATGGGGTAAGAAAATTGGTCTTATCTCATTGGCAATTTTACTTTCTTATTTCAAGCGAGATTTACCCTAGAACTGGTCTGAAATGTCCTCAAACAAGCAAAGTAAACTTGGTCCGATCAGGAAAAGTGTCTGAATGAGTGAAAACCGCTCAAAACAAGAAACATTTCCTCAATTCAAGTCACTTAAGCCAATGCTTGATATTTACTTTTTGTAGTGTAAAAAATCTCAGAAAATTAGAATATTGTGAAAAGGGACTATATTGAAGGCTCAAAGTTCATCAGCGAATTAATCCCAAACACCTGCAAAGGGTCCCTGAGAAATTAAATGGTCTCTCAGTCTGGTTCAGTAGGATTCACCATCATGGGGAAGACTGAGCTGACCGTTGTGCAGAAAACCATCACTGAAGTTGAATGTTCTCAAAGCACATTCATAGAAAGTTAAGTGGACGGGAAAAGGCTGAGGCTGGAGTCAGTGCGTCAAGAGGCGCCACACACAGACGGATCCTGGACATGGCCTTCAAATGTCATATTCCTCTGGTTGAAGCATCCTGGTCTTGCCACAGGCTGAGAGCATCTATGCCACGGCGCATTAAGGCAATAATTAAAGTAAAAGGGGCCCAGACCAAGTACTAAGTACATATGTATGATTATAGTTTCAGAGGGCCTACATTTCTCAGTTTAAAAATGTTTTGTATTGATTTCATGTATGATTCTAATCTTCAGAGATTTTTATTTTTTTTTTATTTTTTTTTACAGGCTGTGAGCCAAAATAATCAAAATTAAAACAAACAAAGGCTTGACATATGTCACTTCACATGTAATGAGTCTATATCATATATTAGTTTCACATTTTAAGTTGAATTACAGAAATAAATGAACATTTCACGAGATTTGATTGGCTTTTAGAAAAGTCCAGACTTTTGAACAGATACAAAAAGCAGGAGTGGACGGTTGGACAGACAAGCCAGGAGCAGGGGCGTAACTATCATATTGCAGGCTGGGGTTTAGGCTAGTGCTCCTTGGATAAAGGGGGCACAAAAAAGCCAAAAAGGAATAAGGGGTAAAAAAAAAAAAGCTTTCCTGCAGCATAAGTGTCGAACACTCACCTGCTGCAGACCCACAGCGTACGTCTTCAGGAAGAAGTCGGCGAACTCAAAGTACTCTTTTGTCACGTTCCCCGGACTGCCATATCTGCAGCAACGAACAAAAGAGGCATCACCATCTGGAGACGTGTAGAGAAGGGCTGAGGCAATATATTGAGCTCAAGAATCTTTGTTATTTGTTGATTGCAACCATTACAACTCCTCACTTCGGAAATACGCGCTAGCCAATGTTGCGTTGAGTCGCGCATGTGCAAACACGAGAGACTGAAAGTTGGCACTAGCATTTTAAGCCCCTTTAAACACCACAGCAGCCGCAACAGACGCAGAATAACAACTTCCACAGTGACAAACACATGCTATTGGCGTCTGAAGGACTTCCCAGCTCAACTGACCACTATGAAAGCCCTTAGTCGCACCTGGAGCACATGGCTACTTAATATGCATGAACAAAAGGACGCACTTCAGCTCCGATTACAGCTGCTGGACTGATTCTACAAGAGTTCGACAGCAAAGGTCATTCTTTCCTTGCAATAATTATATTTTTAGAAGGTGCAGAGCCTCCTCGGTGAGAGCATCTGCTGCTGTGGACGTTAGCACTAGCCGCATTAGCAATAGCAAGTGGGTTACCAATTTATTATGAACCAAGGCGGAAAAAAAAGTGATTTAAATGAGGCAACTGAGTGAGCCGATCTGAGCTTTTTCTTCTCCAGCTCAACATTTCTCTTTTTCCGCTAATGTTTCAGCTCTACTTTACGAGGGTTTAAGACTGTGATCAGACATCGCCAATCCTATAAAGACTACAAATAGTGCTTTATGATGAACATTTAGGCCAGGGGTACACAAATCAGAGAGTACTGTTAACATAATTAGAGTGAAATGTGAGGAAAAAAAGTAGAAATACTGTCAATACACTCAATTAGGTCATGCATTATGTACAACACTGGCATTTGAAAGAAGTGCACTGGGACAAGAATAGTTTTAAGGAAGAATTGACATAAATCGACTTGAATTAAGAGGTTAAATCTAAGGTTTGAGTAGATTTGGTCTGATCTTAGACGAGATAAAACCTATAGTAGTAGTTCTCTTAATTCAGATAATCTTGTGTCATAGCGTTTGTATCTTGGATTAGCTCAAACCGACTCAAATGCAACACAGAAGAACTTTAATTCAAGCATTTTTAAGTCATTTATCTCAAATAAGATGGTCATTTTTCCAGTGTTGTGCTTTACTTTGGGCAAATAATTAGTGGCTTCGGCCCTCGGTCTATCTGTAACAGGGGTGCCCAAATTTGGCCCGCCGGAGCAATTAGGTTGGCCCGCCAGAGAGTGACCTACTTTTGCGCTGAGTGTGGTTAATAATACTAACTCTCCCATTCATTCTCAATGGTAAACATGGATGCAGTACACTTTTTGGCCACCAGCGTCAAATTGGGGGCGCTGTTTCACTCCTTTCGCAAAGTTAAGGAAACACTGTTCTGGTGTCTTGTTTGTCAGTCATAGCATCAACTTCCCAACTTTTTCCAAATTTTATTGCAAAGGTCATTGACATATATGACTTATGAAAGAATTTATGCTGAACTGACACTTTCAAATGGGTCTAATGTGGCATTTTCTTTGACTTAACCTCTTAACTCCCGCCTGAACCGAGAGCATTTTCTCCAGTTCAGCTTTACTCAAATCCTGTAGGCCAGTGTAACAACTCAGTTGAAAGCTAAGATCTACAAAACTCATCTAAATGGATCTTTTTCCTCACGTCATCAGATTTTTTCCCCATCTTTTTTTGGGGGGGTTTTCAACTCATTTTTTGTCATTTTTTGTTCTTTTTTTGTCTTTTTTTGGAGTCATTTTTTGTCATTTTTTTGTTCTTTTTTTTTGAATATTTTTTTGAATTTTTGTGTAATTTTTGTCTTTTTTTTTGTCACATTTTTTGTCGTTTTTTTGGTCACTTTTTTGTCACATCTTCATCATTGTTTTCGTCTCAGTTCTGTCTCTATTTTCACACCTTTTTTCCAGAAGCTTTTGGATTGGGGTAAAGCCAAACTGGAGAAAATGTGCTCGGTTCAGGTGGGAGTTAAGGGGTTAAAGAAATGAATGAGGTAAAGTCACTGTAGGAGTGTAGGTAGTGCAGGTACAGGTGGTGTTGTTGCACTATATTGCTACAATAATTGATTTTGTTCTACTAAAACTTGGCTTTTGTATCATACTATTTGCATAGATAGAATTAAATGCAATTGTATACCAAAAAATAAAATAAAGTAACCATTATTATTTGCAGTTATATGTGTCTCACGCTGACATCGCCGCGTTTGGCCCGAGACCCTTAGGCACTTTTTCACCCCTACTAAAGAAGACATAACAAAGCCAGACTGGAAATGACTTTGACGGCATGAGCAGCAGGACTTGAACGAGTCAGTTGCTTTTTCAATCTGATTGTGTAGCTTTATAACAGTAGCATGAAGTGGTACTTGTTTTTATCAGCAACTCAGTGAGGTACCGTTCGAAGACTCTGGTGAGGATCCTCATGGCCCACTTCTTACACTTCCACCAGGCCAGCTCCGGCCGGTCGTCCTCGTCCACCTCCAACGTCTCCTGAAATACAATTCAGGACTGTGATGTCATCAGTAATACACTAATGGAGTCGCAGCTAGCATTAGCATGACGCTAACATGAAGCATCAGGCTAGCATTTGCCTTTATGTATGAATGGGCTGTTGAACTACTTTGCTCCTCTCCATTTCTTTGTATTTTTATTGGGAAGCAAACTATATTCATAATTCAACATTTGTTACTAGTTTTGAAGTAATTATAGAAAGTTTAGATTTTTCTCCTCTTCGTTTCCTCCCTCAACTGCTTCAAACACGTCCAAATACTAGAGTTCAGGAATGTGACGTCAAGCATTATGGGATGAAACTAATAGATACAGACGGCATCTCTGGAATCGCCCATATATGGTCATTTTTAAAAACAGTTAAGGGGGAAAACATTTTTGAAAAAAAATATATTTTCTCTAATTATTCAAAATCTTCTGTAACAAATGCTGAATTATGAATATAGTTTTCTACTAAATAAAGATACAAAGACATGGGGAGGAGCAAAGTGGTTCAACAGCCCATAAATACATGAATAACGGAGAATGCTAACTTGATGCTACATGTTAGCATCGGGCTAATGCTAACGGTTAGCTAGCGCTTGCTACAACTGCCGTTTTTTCACTTCTACTGAACAATCTGCTGAGAGAAAATATCCATATGGGCCTGATTTACACCTGACTTTATTTATGTGATAAATAAGTTGATATTCCACCAGGAAATGGCAAAAAAGAGGGAAAATTGTGTTTCTCTAAAGATTCTATTTTCCCCCTCGGCGAAGCCACGCCCCCTTCTATGACGAGGTGCCGTCTGTATACGTTTGTTAAGTGGGGACGTCACAGCTCTACTTCCGGGTCCTGGGATGTGCGAGAAACTACAAAAAAACTCTAATACCACAATCAATATTTCTGAAACTCGACAGAGAGTTACTGAACAGACTTATTTATCAGGCCCATTAGCCAAAAAGGTTGTACCTACTACTGTAAAAGCAATATTCACCATAATCGGGTTAGCGGAGAAAAATGCTAACGGCGCAGCAGCTACGCTAACCCCGGAAGTACTGACTTTAGTAAATAATACTTTTTTAGCAGTAGATGCGGCATTTTTGGCTAATGAGTCTGAGACATAAGTAGGGTAAGCAGAGCCGTGGGAAGATGTTTTAGTTAGGGGGCGCTGAGGGACAAAATTTACCCCCAAAACACTTTTTCTGTGCATAAATCCTGTTCATTAACCTCTTAACTCCCGCCTGAACCGAGAGCATTTTCTCCAGTTCAGCTTTACCCAAATCCTGTAGGCCAGTGTGACGCCTCATGTGAAAGACCTACAAAACTAAATGGATCTCTTTCCTCATGTCAGATTTTTTTTCATCATTTTTTTTGGTTGGGCAGTCGTCTCTTTTTTGTCAAATTTTCGTGACTTTTTTGTCACTTTTTCGTAAAATTATTCACATTTTTTTTGTCAAATTCTTATCACTCTTTCGTCCAGTTTTTCTCCACTTTTCGTCAATTTTTTCTCACTTTTTTGTCAATTTTTTGTCAATTTTTGTCATTTTTTGTACATTTTTTGTCACTTTTTCGTCAAATTATTCGAATTTTTTTGTCAAATTCTTATCACTTTTTTGTCCTTTTTTTTAGCAAATTTTTCTCACTTTTTTGTCATTTTTTGTCACTTTTTCGTCAAATTTTTGTCACTTTTTCATCAATTTTTTCCTCAATTTTTTGTCATATTTTTCTCATTTTTTTGTCAATTTTTTGTCACTTTTTCGTCAAAATTTTCTCACTTTTTGGTCACTTTTTGGTCCATTTTTTCCTCAATTTTCCGTCATATTTTTCGCATTTTTTCGTCAAATTTTTCTCATTTTTTTGTCCATTTTTGTCATTTTTGTCATTTTTGTCATTTTTTCTAAATTTTTTGTCACTTTTTCGTCATTGTTTTCGTCTCAGTTTTGTCGCTATTTTCACACCTTTTTTCCGGAAGCTTTTGGACTGGGGTAAAGCTGGAGAAAATGTGCTCGGCTCAGGTGGGAGTTAAGGGGTTAATATTGCCTGCGGTTCCCAAACTATCCACCAGGGGGTGCTGCGGCGCCCTCAGCACCCTGGGTTCCCACGGCCTTGAGGGCAAGTTACTCTCCGTTGAGTTTCAGAAATATTGATGGTTGTTTTTAATGTTTTTTCTCGCATATTTGCCGGTCTGCTAGTACCCGGAAGCAAAGTCGTGACGTCACAACACTGTAAACAGCCTTCAATTTAAAAATTAGATGGTTAATACTAGTACTTTCATTTGAGTACTCGCCGATACCGAATAGAAAAAGCGGTATTGGTGCACCCCTAAGGTATTCTGTGATTGTATTTGCAGTAGTCCTGGTATTTTTGGCAGTGTCTTACCGCAGGTACGTCCCTCTCCATGACTTGCCGGAGCAGCTCCATCCACTGCGTCATGACGGAGGTGTTGATGAGCCTCAGAGGCAGAGAGTACTGCGGAGGCGGGACAGGAGGGAAGCGGGTTACAGGCATTTTCCATAACGTACCGTTCATACAGACACGGGCCAGGGTGCACAACACTCGCCACTTGTGATGTTTCCATTACAGGCTGCAGTGGTGGGGGTAATGAGCAAGCATGTGCCTCTACAACAACATCGGAGGCTGCGGAACTAAAGCGAAGGGAGAAAAGTAGATTTCTGCGGTAGGGCTGCTCGATTATTGAAAAAATAATAATCACGATTATTTTTGTCATAATTGAAATGACGATGATTCAAACGATTATTTGTTGCCTTTAAAAAAATACATTAAAAAAGTAACAAAAATCCATCAAAAAAGTGGCAAAAATCCAGCAAAAAAAGACAAAAATCCATCAAAAAAGTGACAAAAATCCATCAAAAAATGACAAAAATCCATCAAAAAATGACAAAAATCCATCAAAAAATGACAAAAATCCAGCAAAAAAAGACAAAAATCCAGCAAAAAAGTGACAAAAATCCAGCAAAAAAGTGACAAAAATCCAGCAAAAAAGTGACAAAAATCCGGCAAAAAAGTGACTAAAATCCAGCAAAAAAATGACTAAAATCCAGCAAAAAAAGTGACAAAAATCCATCAAAAAAGTGACAAAAATCCATCAAAAAATGACAAAAATCCATCAAAAAATGACAAAAATCCAGCAAAAAAAGACAAAAATCCAGCAAAAAAGTGACAAAAATCCAGCAAAAAAGTGACAAAAATCCAGCAAAAAAGTGACAAAAATCCAGCAAAAAAGTGACAAAAATCCGGCAAAAAAGTGACAAAAATCCAGCAAAAAAATGACTAAAATCCAGCAAAAAAAGTGACAAAAATCCAGCAAAAAAAGTGACAAAAATCCAGCAAAAAAATGACAAAAATCCAGCAAAAAAAGTGACAAAAATCCATCAAAAAAGTGACAAAAATCCATCAAAAAAGTGACAAAAATCCATCAAAAAAGTGACAAAAATCCATCAAAAAAATTACAAAAATCCATCAAAAAAATTACAAAAATCCATCAAAAAAGTGACAAAAATCAAAAATTTGAAAAAAAACAAAAATTGAAAAATTGGAAAAAAAAAAAATGTGAAAAAAAAAAATGTGAAAAAAAATTATAATCGATTTTTTGCGATTATGCTAATTTTGTAATCGTTTACTGTTGTAATCGAAATCGTATCGAATTTCGATTAATTGCACAGCCCTATTCTGCAGTGGGTAATCAAAGGATGGACCAAACCTGTATAAATTAGGGATGTCCCCCCAAAGACAGCAGTGACAATGCTATTGCGAAGCTACTGATCAAACGTTTACACACCCTGGTGATCTTGGCCTGATATTATGCACACAAGTGGACACAAGCGGGTTTCAATGGCTGCAGCATCCGCACCTGTGAACTGTGCTTGTGATTATTGTGTTTGTATAAAAGGTCAGTGGGTTTTTGGGCTCCTGACAGACCCTTGGATCTTTCATCCAGTGCTGCACTGGAGTTTCTGGTTTCTGGTTGCCGGTTGTCCAGGTCCAGGTCATTTTTTGTCAATTTTTTTTGTTATTTTTTGTTATTTCTTTTTGTCATTTTTTGTTGTTTTTTGTCTTTTTTTGGGTCATTTTTTTGGTCATTTTTTGGTCAATTTTTTTTGTTATTTTTTGTTATTTTTTTTGTCGTTTTTAGTCATTTTTGGGTCATTTTTTTGTACATTTATTGTCGTTTATTGTCGGTTTTTTGTCATTTTTTTGTCAATTTTTTTGTTATTTTTTGTTATTTCTTTTTGTCATTTTTTGTCATTTTTTGTCATTTTTTGTCGTTTTTTGTCTTTTTTTTGGTCTTTTTTTTGGTCATTTTTTGTCCATTTTTTGTCCATTTTTTTGGTAAATTTTTTCTGGTCAATTTTTTGGTCATTTTTTGTCAATTTTTTATCAAAGTTTTCTCACTTTTTTGTCACATCATCTGTCGCTATTTTCACACCTTTTTTCCAGAAGCTTTTGGATTGGGGTAAAGCCAAACTGGAGAAAATGTGCTCGGTTCAGGTGGGAGTTAAGGGGTTAACAGCAGAGGCATGAAGACGATAAAACTAAACACTTTTAAAAACTCCATGGTAGGGCTGTGCAATTTATCGAAATTCGATTACGATTTCGATTACAACAGTAAACGATCACCAAATTAGCATAATCGCAAAAACTCAATGATAATTATTATTTTTTTTCACTTTTTTGTGTGCGTTATTTCAGGCTGCTGGGATTACTTTCCCTTCACTTTTCACGTGCCGCGGCTCATGCTTTTGTCTGTGTGATGATGTCATCAGGCCGCGCTGCTCAGTTTGCTTGCGCAGGTGTGAGGGCCAGCCAGCAGGGGGCAGGTGTGAAACAGGGACCTCTCCTTAATCAAGGTGTACTTGAAATCATTTGTACTTTTATGACTGTCCAGAAAACATAAAGTGTAGTGCAGTGTTTTGATTAATAAATAAATAAAATAAAGCCTTTTTTTTTTAAAGGCAACAAATAATCGTTTGAATAATTGTGACTTCAATTATGACAAAAATAATCGTGATTGTTATTTTTTCAATAATCGAGCTGCCCTACTCCATGGCTTATTTAGAGCTTTTACTTTTGAGAGCAGACAGGGAATATTTAAAACAGACAAAACCATTTTTAAATAAAGGGTTATGTTATGTTAATGGGCCTAATTGTAGCTACATTATGAAATATTAATGAGCAGTTTACTTCATATGAAAGATCAATGCACTAAGCTTTCATTTTAAAGGGCTACTAACCCCTCCTTCCAGAGCCTCAGTATCAGAGCCTCAGATTTGAAAATCTCAACAGAAAGGGGGCGTTGCCTGGAGGACTAAGGGGCACGCGGGAGGGGTGAGGGGTGGGAGGGGCTTGAGGCTTCTGACTTCGACGCTGCACCTGCAGCGCTCCTCGTAAACAAAGTCCGAGCATGGGAGCATGGAGTTCCAGCGAGCTAACTTATTTAGCAACTTGTTCCACTGGGACAGCTCGACAGCTCTCTCTACACAGGGGGGGCATCGTGGCAGACAGCGGCCTTGTACCTGAGGCGCTGGCTCATTTATTCCTCTGTCATTTACAAAGCTAGCGGCTTAGCATTGAGCTCGATCGACGTTAGCATCGCAGCTAAGGGACGTAACTGTCCTGGCTGCTTCAGAATTTACCGATCTATTTTAGATGTAGACTTTTGCTGTGGTCTACGTTAACATGGGAGATGTATCTCAGTGTCCTCAGCAGAGTGTGTGATATAGAGACGTGGCTATTTGTGTTACAAAGATTTTTATTATTTTTCTTACAGCAAAGTGCACAAAACATATCAAATAAATATATGTAGGCCTGTATTATAGAGCAGGAACACTGTCTTTTTGAAATTGTTTTTGGTTTGCCATTGAAGATGTGAGACAGAATCATTCAGGTTATGTTTCTCTAAAGGCTTGACTGTAACATTGTGAACCCAAAGAGCCAGTTAGCCCTAAGTAAATAGCCTGAAGTAATTTCTATTACTAAATTTAGTGAACTAAAAGGTTTAACCAACGTTAACACATACACTAAACTACCACTGAATGATGACACTGTAGAGTAAAGACTATAATGAAGTATTTATATGTATGCTTTTTTTAGTTGAATATTGAAATATTAATGAAAATTATAGATCTTGTTTTGTACCAGTACTTGATTCTGCACTTCTGGCTCTTACAACAGTGCAATTTCCAAATTATAGCACAATTTCTTTGGTAAAACTTACTACAAACTTACAGCTCACATTTCACTTGAGGTTGAGCTGCATGTGCCACTCACTTGGCCTACATAGATGTGTGCAATAAACAAATTGAACAGACAAAGTTGACTGGTTATGTTATACAATACCAACTGTAATAAATATACATGCAGTAAGTTTTCAGCTTCTAGAAACAGTGGTGCTGCATATACCTTCCTGTGACATATCTGACAGAACATATACAGGCTTCATTTTTTTTTTACTGCCCACAATTAAATCTTGCATGAAACATTGATTTTAATCTATTACGTTGTCCAATGGGCACAGAATGGTTCAGGCACAGGTCCTTTGTGTGCTCCTGATATGGGAGAGGATCCTCGACCACACTTTCAAACAGCAGGGCCATTAGTTGGTCAAAGTAGACTGTAAACAAAGCACAAAACATTTGTCCTTGTAAAAGCATTGGTTGTGTTGTTTTTAATGTGACATACCTGAGGTAGCTCTGGTCTTCATGGCTCTCACTGTGTAGTCTCCACGCTTGAATTTTGGATACACTATGACGATTTGCCTTTTTTAAATCAAAATTCAAGGCACCAACCTGCACCCTAAAATTTCACAAATAAACATTAATATGCAGTATCTATTTTCTAAACATTTCAAAGTGATAAAATAACTAGTGAATATTTGTTGAACCTTTAGGAATCATTACCTGGCCAGCATTCCTTTGAATAAGAGGCCCAGACTATTGTGAGAGAATCAGACTATGGAATGCCTCAATATTTGAAGTGTGGTATTGTGGGCTTATTTTAGCTTAATCTTTCAAAAAACGTGGTGTTAACAAAAGAGTAAGAGTCTCTCGCATGCTGCTGTGCCTACAAAGAATTATAAAGAATTACAAAGAATAATAAATTGATATGTGAAGTGTAAATACATCAATATAAATTAGATATTGGGAGGAGTAGTTGTAATTACACATACTTGATTTTGGCCACACTCTTGCATCATCCCCAACCAAAGGCCTGTGAAGACAGCGAGGGGACAGGGGGTTTTCCGTGGACATTCTGAATGTAGTTGCCCAGATGTCCACTCAGCCACAGCCTTTGATGGTGACCAGTAGAGATGATTCATATAGATGGTTCACAATGCTTTTCTTCCACCTCGTCATTTCCTCCGTTCACCTTTTCTGGCCCAGCGCATCATTTTTTTCCAATCTCTGGGACACAAAACACAAACCCCTCCTTCTCCATGCACACGCTGTTTCCAACCTCATTGCTCTAATAAGACAAAAAAATAAGAATATGAGTTCTATCATAATGCACAGTTATCCAAAGTTACATATTTATGTTTGTATTGTAATGTTTTACCTGGACTAGCTCGATGTCAATGACTTTGTTACTCGTTAGATTCATCATGGTGTAACTGCCATACTTGGCTGAATGTCCTACATGAATGCAAGTTATACATTAGCTGACTTTTAATACTTCAGATAAATGTTTATTAAATGTATTTACCAGGTGAATCTGCCCGCATGTCCCCGCCCAGTGACACAGAGCCGCTTTCAAGAGCCTCCCTGATGAGGTTATCCTGCTCCAGCTTCCACTGCCAGTTGACCGTAGGGATGAGGAGCTTTGCCTGGTGCCTATAGAAGCACTGCTCTGACAGTCCCTGAATATTGAAGGCCCCCAAGAACTATAAAATTAAAACATCTGTTATCATCGGATAATATATGGAAAAACAAAATGTTTTTGTAGTGCCTTTGAAATCTGGCTAAAGGATGAGCCGGTGAACAGCACAGCAGCACAGAGCTGTAGGTTTCCAGCTGGGACGTTGTTCACCATGGGCTGACTGGACCACTGACTGGAGAACTCACAGCGAGGACACTGTTGAGTGACCCAGACAGGACATCGCCTAAACAGCTCCAGCAGTTGGTCCTCAAGAACAATATATTTTTTGTCCTTGTGTGGAGGGACTTCAGTGGGAATGCTATATAAAATAAAGGATATTTCATCCCTCAAAAAACCAGGACGCTGTATATATTTTTTCAATTAAAACTCTAGATTTTCTTTGTACCTTGAACAGTTCACAGTGCTGGCACTGTCATCGATGTGGAAGCTGGGGTCAGACGCTGACACCTCACACCTTCTCCTTTTTAAAGGTGTAGAGGCTGCTCTGGGACTGTCAGGAAGAGGGATTTCCATCAGGTCCCCTGTCCCACAACCGACGCTTGTGTAAGCGGTCCAGGCTTGAGTAGCTGTACAAAACACAAACAAAAAAAACACGTTTAAAATGGCAGTAATTACACAACTTGTGTCTAACTACAGTATATAAAAAAAACAAAAGTGTAGACTGTTTTATACATAAAATGACAGTACTGTATAAAGGATAAATAGATTTCACCTTTGCGTCGCCTGCTCGGCTTCACATTGGCCTGGACACTTGCATGCCTTGTAATGACTGGATCAGTCTGGACATTTCTCTCTGCTCACTTTTGGCTGAAAACATAACAATAAATAATATTTATAAAGTGCACACACAAGTGACATGCAAACACATTGTTTGTATTGATGATTTATAGGAATACAACCTAGGATATACTTCAGAATATGCCACCCTATAGCAGATCAACCAAATATTTGTATCAGGTTAATTCTGGCTACAGTCGGCTACTAAAAACTTCCAAATGGTTTGGCATTTTGAAAAGCTGCGTCCAAATAGGTGTAAACTTTGGTTCAGTTCAGAAAACTTGTCAACATGAACATAATTATCAGAATTGATCCTATTTTGTGAACCTGTTCAACAACAATGGCAATAACAACTATACTGATTCTGAAACCACGTAAGAACAGCTCACATCTGTGAGCGCCCTCTCCTCACTGACCGCACGGTCCACCTGGAGTGGTCAGCCCTCTCCTCACTGACCGCAGTCGAGCATCAAACGGGAGCAGAGCGCGCACGGAGCGGGTCAGTTTAGCCTCCGACACACAGTACGTTCTAGCTATACGTTAGCTATACAGGCTAGCTTGTAGCTACTGTCAAAAGCTACAGTCATGTCAAACTTAGATTAGTTTGGTGCTCAGACTCGTGCACATTTGCGCAGTGTTGGCGTAACTTTGCAGACTGATGCATTAGCAGGCTGCCCCGGGCAGCGAGTAGACGCGCTTATAACCGGTGGCTGCTGTTCCTCAGCCACAGTGAGCGAGTGCGGGACACATCGCCTGGAGCTGAGGCTGCAGAGTCTATTTACACGCCATATTTTTTCAACATATCTACACGACTCATGTGATTGGTGTTATCAGAGGCCAAACCGGCGAATTTGTTTGAGACACTACAATAACGATCTATTCTGACGTGCACATCAATATTCTATATACTGTACATGACTCAATCTGTGAGCAAAGTAGCTTCTACTGACAGAAATGACCGGGACAGAGTGAACCAAGTGCCTCTTTTTACAGCAGCTACAATCAATGCAATTACTACCAAACCCAAAATGGGTAAATCATTATTTTTCTCACTCACCTCACATTGTTGGCGGGGCAGGAGTGTCGGTGGGGACGGCCTCGCTCTTCAAACGGAGAAGACTAGCATAGCCCAGTTCAACCTCGGTGAAGTTGGCGAAGGAATCAGCACGTAAAATGGTCTTTGCAAACTCCAGCCCCACTACGCTACACTTCCTCCCCATCCTAACACAGTACAATTAACAACTAACAATTAAATTATACACGATAGACCACTAAAAGCAATACTAACAAACGCCCTAAGCTAAATTGAGCTAACTAATCTAACAATAAAAGCAACTAGTGATTACAACTACAATATTCAACAACTAACACTACTAAAACTATACACTTATTTATAATAAAAAAGCTATCCTAATAAAATCTACCTAAATGCTATGACAACTAATCGCAAACCTGACAATCGATGATAATATTCTCTCGTTATTCCAACTCCAACTCGCTACGGGGGCGTGAGCGAGACTGAGCCTTTTTATACCCCAGAGCGGCAGAGCCCGTGACATCATCTCTCGCCTCCTGACATCATCTCTCTCCCCTCCGCTAATTGGGTGCCGAATTCAAAAAATCAAATGCAGTACCGACAGTTCGCTGCAGATGGCGCCACACAGACGGTTTGGGACACAAAGACAGGATTTCAACAAATTTGCACTAAATTGTTAAAATAGTGACATATACACGTAGACAACACTATAAGATACCCATTTATACAACTTAGCTAGAAAAAAAAGTTGATTTGGGGGTTAGTTGTTCTTTAAAGTATTTTAGCTTCCATATATATAAATAAATTTGGTCCAAATAAATATAGGCCAAGGATTAATGCCTATACAGTAGCTTCTATCAAACATTTTTTCTTATTTTCCTTTTAAAAAAAACGATAAGAGAGTTAAAGCACCGGATCGATAAGAATAAGTGTAGTAGTATCGATAAATCCTTAACGACACCCATCCCTAATCACATCTCCATGGAGACGAGCTGGCCTGGTCTGAGGAGCGGTGGCTCAGAGTAAGTTAGTGTTGTGTTGATACCTGTACCTGTACGAGTGAGTAGAAGATCTTGAGCACTTGCTTCTGGATGAGGACGGAGAAGATGGTGGCGTCCGGCATCAGCTGAGCCATGAGCTGCTGCACGCGGGGCAAGAACAGCTCCATGGCCGCCAGCAGGGGAACCCTCTCCTCCACCTTCCTGTATCTGTGACATTAGCAGAATATTAACCCAACCTGAGATCCTCCTCTGGCAGTGAAATAAAAGGTTTGTGTTCGGCGTTTACTCACTCGTAGGTCTTGACCAGCTGGTAGAGGGCGAGCAGGGCGCCGTACCACCCGCTGCTGTTCTGCGCCCGCATGAACATCTGCAGTTTGTCCACCACTCCTGGCCAGCGCCCGGGGAAGTCATGGCGGATGATGGCGCGGAGACACATGGTCAGCTGGGCTCTGGGAGGCAAAAGTCCATGAAAAAGAATAAAGTAAAATTCTGTGAAAAAAGCCATCAGAGCTGTCAATGACACGTTTTCTGCTGGAAGTTAATTACTGGTCTTTTCTACACTGAACACATGAGCGGATATTTAGGATACATTACAACAACTCAGTTATTCTTTGAAGGGACTATACAGAGGTTAAAAATGTTAAAATGAAGTATTTTCCTCCCCCTACATGTTCCAGCCATGATCATTAACCTCTTAACTCCCGCCTGAACCGAGACAATTTTCTCCAGTTCAGCTTTACCCAAATCCGGTAGGCCAGTGTAACACCTCATTTGAAAGCTAAGACCTACAAAGCTCATCTAAATGGATCTTTTTCCTCACGTCATCAGATTTTTTTCCATCTTTATTTTTTTGGGGGGTATTCAACTCATAACTTTTTTGTCATTTTTTAATCTTTTTTTTTGGTCATTTTTTGTATTTTTTTGTTAATTTTCTGTCCTTTTATTGGTTATTTTTTGTCACATTTTTTGTCATTTTTTGTCATTTTTTGTATTTTTTTGTAATTTTTTTGTAATTTTTTTGTATTTTTTTTTCACTTTTTTGTCATTTTTTGTAAATTTTTCATGTTCCAGCCATGATCATTAACCTCTTAACTCCCACCTGAACCGAGAGCATTTTCTCCAGTTCAGCTTTACCCAAATCCTGTAGGCCAGTGTAACACCTCATTTGAAAGCTAAGACCTACAAAGCTCATCTAAATGGATCTTTTTCCTCCCATCATCAGATTTTTTTCCATCTTTATTTTTTTGGGGTATTCAACTCATAACTTTTTTGTCATTTTTTATCATTTTTTTGGTCATTTTTTGTATTCTTTTGTAAGCATTTTTGTCATTTTTTTGGTCATTTTTTGTCGTTTTTTTGGTCATTTTTTGTATTCTTTTTGTCACATTTTTTTTTACATTTTTTTACATTTTTTGTGACATTTTTTGTCATTTTTTTGTAAATTTTTTGTATTTTTTTAGTCATTTTTTGTCACATTTTTTGTCATTTTTTTGTCATTTTTTGTCATTTTTTTGTAAATGTTTTGTATTTTTTTGGTCATTTTTTGTATTTTTTTGGTTATTTTTTGTCACATTTTTAGTCATTTTGTTTGGTCATTTTTTTGGTTATTTTTTGTCAAATTTTTGTCATTTTTTTTAGTCATTTTTTGTCCTTTTTTTGTCCTTTTTTAGGTCATTTTTTGTCCTTTTTTGCAAACAATTTTTTGTCATTTTCTGTCACATTTTTTGTCTTTTTTTGTCATTTGTTGTATTTTTTTATCATTTTTTTTTGTCATTCTTTTGTCATTTTTTGTAATTTTTTTGTAAATGTTTTGTATTTTTTGTAATTTTTTTTGTCATTTTTTGTCACATTTCTTGTCATTTTTTGTCATTTTTTGGTAAATGTTTTGTATTTTTTTGTAATTTTTTTGTAATTTTTTTGTCATTTTTTGTACATTTTTTGTCTTTTTTTGGTCATTTTTTTGCACATTTTTTGTCAAAGTTTTCTTACTTCATTCTGTTCATCTCAGTTGTGTCGCTATTTTCCCACCTTTTTTCCAGAAGCTTTTGGATTGGGGTAAAGCCAAACTGGAGAAAATGTGCTCGGTTCAGGTGGGAGTAAAGGGGTTTATATCAGTCACTGGGTCCATGATCTCTGTACAACATCCAAAATTTCCTCAAAAACGAAATCATTTGACCAATTGTTTACGAAATCCAGTTTTCCATTTTTAAACCTGGCTCTATTTACTATTCAGACTTTGTTTCTACAAAAAAAAAAATACATTATTTCCATATAGAAAGCTTGAGAGAAAGCAAACTGCCTGTACCGTATGGACTCGGGGCAGCGGATGATGCCTTCGATGATGTGTTCGCGGATCTGCTGCCGGTCGTTTTCGTGGATGTTGAAGGGGAAGATGACCTCTCCGGCCGCGGGTTCTCGATCCTGCCAGTACTGGGTCACCATGTTCTTCAGGTAGATCGCCGCTGCGCACATACAAGCGTTCATTTACAAAGATCCTGCACAAGAGGCTTCATAGCATGCCTTTGGGAGCCTCAACATTTTAAATATTCTCTAACTGGAGACTTAGCAGATTACTGAATCCACTGAAGTGTGATTAGCTCAAACTGTTTCTCCAAAATGAATGACATAAGGCCCATTCACTTTTTAACACAGAGAAATATATTTTTTTAAAGGAAGTCTCTTAGTATCGGTTAATAGTGGATCTGGGCAGTAACTGAAATGCCCAGTATCGGTATCGGAGGCAAAAAAAGCTGTAAAAACGTACACTTTGCAGCATGCCCGCTCTTTGCTCACCTGCCTGACGGACGGGGAACTCCACCTGCTCGGACACGATGATCTGCAGGAGCGTCGGGGCGAAGTTGATGATCTTGTACGACTGAAAAAGAAACAAAAATTTGCTTTTGGTCAGAGCAAAACTTCGACATTGGGAAACAGAGAGAACACAGAGCGCGCCGGACAGATGCAGAGTCGTGTTGTCCCGCAAAGTCGGCAGCGTGATTCCCGACTCCCACCCCATTTCCTCTTCAATGTGCCCTATTAGTCTTATATATTTAAATATCTAATACTGTGCCTGTGCCTTTCTGATGATATCACAGTACAGAGATGTCATTTGTTTAGAGATTGCTGTACTGTGATATTCTAATTATGGCAGACAGTGTAATTTACCCGTTATTACTTTGCTATTATTATCATTTTTTATTGATTTGTTTTACCCCTCCTGGAACCGCCACCTTAACGTGGTGGAGGGGTTTGAGCGCCCGAATGATCCTGGAGGCTCTGTTGTCGGGGGCTTCTTGCCTCTGGTAGGGTCTCCCAGGGCAAACAGGTCCTAGGTGACAGGGGCGGACTGGGACTGAAAAACATGACTGCAGCAGGAGCTTGGTTCGCATTGCCGGCAGTAAGTCAGACCTGTTCCCGGTGCGTGTTGGTCTCCGCCAGGGCTGCCCTTTGTCACCGGTTCTGTTCATTACTTTTATGGACAGAATTTCTAGGCGCAGCCAGGGGCCGGAGGGTGTCCGGTTTGGGAGCCTCAGAGTCTCATCTCTGCTGTTTGCGGATGATGTTGTTCTGATGGCTTCAACGAACCAGGACCTTCAGCTGCTCTGGGGCGGTTTGCAGCCGAGTGTGTAGCGGCCGGGATGAGGATCAGCACCTCCAAATCTGAGGCCATGGTTCTCCTTCCCCTCTTCAGGTCGGTGGGGAGTCCTTACCTCAAGTGGAGGAGTTCAAGTATCTCGGGGTCTTGTTCACGAGTGAGGGACGGATGGAGCGTGAGATGGACAGACGGATCGGTGCGGCGTCAGCAGTGATGCGGTCGCTGTATCGGTCTGTCGTGGTGAAGAGGGAGCTGAGTCGGGGCAAAGCTCTCGATTTACCGATCGATCTACGTTCCCGCCCTCACCTATGGTCATGAGATTTGGGTCATGACCGAAAGGACAAGATCGCGAATACAAGCGGCCGAAATGAGTTTCCTTCGCAGGGTGGCTGGGCGCACCCTCCGAGATCGAGTGAGGAGCTCAGTTACCCGGGAGGAACTCGGAGTAGAGTCGCTGCTCCTTCACGTCGAAAGGAGCCAGCTGAGGTGGCTCGGGCATCTGTTTCGGATGCCTCCTGGTCGCCTCCCGCGGGAGGTGTTCCAGGCATGTCCTAGTGGGACAAGGCCTCGTGGACCCAGGACACGGTGGTGGGACTATGTCTCCGAGCTGGCCTGGTGTCGCCTCGGGGTCAGAACAGTTGGAGGAGGTGTGTGTGGATCGGGAAGTTTGGGCATCTCTGCTGAGACTGCTGCCCCCGCGACCCGGCCCCGGATAAAGCGGAAGAAAATGGATGGATGGATTTGTCACATTTTAGTTGAGTTTTTGTCACATTTTTGTTGAATTTTTGTCATTTTTTTGTTGGATTTTTGTCACATTTTTGTTGGATTTTTGTCACATTTTTGTTGAATTTTTGCCACATTTTAGTTGAATTTTTGTCACATTTTTGTTGAATTTTTGCCACATTTTTGTTGAATTTTTGCCACATTTTTGTTGAATTTTTGTTGAATTTTTGCCACATTTTAGTTGAATTTTTGTCACATTTTTGTCACATTTTTGTCGCATTTTCTGCCACATTTTTGTTGAATTTTTGTCACATTTTTGTTGAATTTTTGTTGAATTTTTGTCACATTTTTGTTGCGTTTACATCCTTGGCTATTTTGGTGTTTTTTCCCAATAAGCTTTTTGATTAGGGCAAAGCCAAACTGTAAAAAATGGGCTCCGTCCAGGTGGGAGTTAAGAGAGTTCAGAAAACTCAGAAACACTAGTAGATAATGTGCCGTTCTCTACGTAAATCTAACTTCATTAAAAAAGTGGGACCTGATCTTGAATAGGTGGTCGCGCAGTGCAACCCAAAAGTCCGGGGGTAAACACAGCCCCGCACTTCCACAACGGGACCGGACGAACTTGGGAACACCTCTCTCTATTGTTCCCCTGGGCTTCACGCACCCCCAAATCCCAGGACACTTCCCACGGCCACTGATAGGGGGGGGGGGAGGACGGAAGAGAAGAGCCTCCATCGCCTCCATCCACGGCAGCGAGTCTCTCCTCCCTCCCCCGGCCCGCTCCGGATCACCGTGTCCCCGGCGCACACACCGCTCTCTCGGACCCACCTGGTTGAGCTCATTCTCGGCCGCCAGGCGCAGGCTCGGGTCGATGGTGCCCTTCAGCGCCTGGACGATCCTGTTGGGGTCCATGGAGGGGTCGGTGGAGCGGGACCTGCGCCGCTTTTTTTTTTTTACAGCCCGGGATTCATGAAGCAGCAGCGGGTTACGGGGCTAATGTTGTTTTGGAGGAGCGCACGCGCCGCGGGGACGCTTCCGGCCGTTAGGTTTCAGAATAAAAGCGGCTTCGCGGTTTTTGGAGGACGGTGGTTTGTGTTTTGTTTTTAAGGAAGTGGGTTTGGGTGGCGGAAGCTGTAGCTTGACGCACTGCCGCAGAGCAGGAGCTTGTGTCGTAAAGCCAAAGTAAACGCTGCACTTTTACTCTCTCGTGCGCGAAAGAGAGCGCCGCGGTGTGGACTGGAGGACGCACAGCTGACAGGTCGCGCTTTTTATTTCAAGTAACTTTTTCAAGCAGTTTGTTCACGCAGTACATTTTTACTTCTACTTGATAAACAAATTAAGTACTATCTGCACTTTTACTTGAGAAAATAAAACAGTAACTCGTGGTCACTGTGAGTAAATCTGTTTTGTCTCTTAACCTCTTAACTCCCGCCTGAACCCGCCTGAGAGGATCTTTTTCCTCACGTCGTCAGATTTTTTTTCCATCATTTTTTTGTTGGGTGTTCAACTCATTTTTGTAACTTTTTGGTCATTTTTTGGTCAATTTTTTGTATTTTTTTGTCAAAATTTTATCACATTTTTTGTCACATTTATGTCATTTTTTTCGTCAATTTTTTAATCCATTTTTCGTCACTTTTTTGTCAATGTTTTCTCACTTTTTTGTCACATTTCCATCATTGTTTTCGTCTCAGTTTTATTTTCACAACTTTTTCCCAGAAGCTTTTGGACTGGGGTAAAGCCAAACTGGAGAAAATGTGCTCGGTTCAGGTGGGAGTTAAGGGGTTAAAGTCAAAGCGGAATAATCCATGCTATGTTGCAAGGTCGACTAAAATGTTCCAATAATTGGAAGAACAAATAGACTCCATCCATCCATCCATTTTCTTCCGCTCTATCCGGGGCCACCACCGTGTCCTGAGTCTTCCACGAGGCCTTGTCCCACTAGGACATGCCTGGAACACCTCCCGCGGGAGTCGACCAGGAGGCATCCGAAACAGATGCCCGAGCCACCTCAGCGACTCTACTCCGAGCTCCTCCCGGGTAACTGAGCTCCTCACCCGATCTCGGAGGGTGCGCCCAGCCACCCTGCAAAGGAAACTCATTTTGGCCGCTTGTATTCGCGATCTTGTCCTCTCGGTCATGACCCAAATCTCATGACCATAGATGAGGGCGGGAACGTAGATCGATCGGTAAATCGAGAGCTTTGCCCCGACTCAGCTCCCTCTTCACCACGACAGACCGATACAGCGACCGCATCACTGCTGACGCCGCACCGATCCGTCTATCGATCTCACGCTCCATCCGTCCCTCACTCGTGAACAAGACCCCGAGATACTTGAACTCCTCCACTTGAGGTAAGGACTCCCCACCGACCCGAAGAGGGGAAGCCACATTTTTCCGGTGGAGAACCATGGCCTCAGATTTGGAGGTGCTGATCCTCATCCCGGCCGCTACACACTCGGCTGCAAACCGCCCCAGAGCAGCTGAAGGTCCTGGTTTGTTGAAGCCAACAGAACAACATCATCTGCAAACAGCAGAGATGAGACTCAGAGGCTCCCAAACCGGACACCCTCCGGCCCCTGGCTGCGCCTAGAAATTCTGTCCATAAAAGTAATGAACAGAACCGGTGACAAAGGGCAGCCCTGGCGGAGACCAACACGCACCGGGAACAGGTCTGACTTACTGCCGGCAATGCGAACCAAGCTCCTGCTGCTCATACAGGGAACGGACAGCCCTTAGCAGAGGGCCCCGGACCCCATACTCCCGGAGCACCCCCCACAGGGCACCACGAGGGACACGGACCCCATACTCCCGGAGCACCCCCCACAGGGCACCACGAGGGACGCGGTCGAACGCTTTCTCCAGATCCACAAAACACATGTGGACTGGTTGGGCGAACTCCCACGAACCCTCGAGCACCCGACGGAGGGTATAGAGCTGGTCCAGTGTGCCACGACCAGGACGAAAACCGCATTGTTCCTCCTGGATCCGAGGTTCAACTATCGGCCGGATCCTCCTCTCCAGCACCCTGGAGTAGACCTTACCGGGGAGGCTAAGGAGGGTGATCCCTCTGTAATTGGAACACACCCTCCGATCCCCCTTTTTAAAGAGAGGGACCACCACCCCGGTCTGCCAATCCAGGGGCACTGTCCCCGACCGCCACGCGATGTTGCAGAGACGTGTCAGCCAAGACAGTCCTACAACATCCAGAGACTTAAGGTACTCAGGGCGAATCTCATCCACCCCCGGAGCCTTGCCACCGAGGAGCTTTCTCACCACCTCGGTGACTTCAGCCCCGGTGATGGGCGAGCCCACCTCCGAGTCCCCAGCCTCTGCTTCCTCATTGGAAGACGTGACGACGGGATAGAGGAGGTCCTCGAAGTACTCCTTCCACCGCCCGACGACATCCCCAGTCGAGGTCAGCAGCCCCCCACCCGCACTGTACACAGTGTAAACTCCATGGCTTCCCCGAACTCCCCCCAGACCCGAGTTTTAGCCTCCGCGACCGCACGAGCCGCAGCACGCTTGGCCTGCCGGTACCTCTCAGCTGCCTCAGGAGTCCCACAAGCCAACAAGGCCAGGTAGGACTCCTTCTTCAGCTTGACGGCATCCCTTACTTCCGGGCGCCACCACCGGGTTCGGGGATTGCCGCCGCGACAGGCACCAGAGACCTTACGGCCACAACTACGAGCAGCCGCATCGACAATGGAGGAGGAGAACACTTTATTTGTTAAAAGTAAGTCAAACAGACCAGACGCGGGATCATTTGCTCATGATTTATTTAGGCACAATCTCCAGTTCATTTCTGTGCAAAAAACAGTTTGGCCTCAGTGCTCACACCAACCCCCCCCTCACCTCACCTTTTTACATTCAGTCAGTACAAACATCACCCATTTCATGTCAACAGGCAGGAAAGTGCAGCTTACGTTGAAAATGTTTGTTATTCATTGCAAGTTGACGCACAGAAAAAAAAGTCACACTTCGAAGGATGGGTCAAGTCTCAAGCTCGGATCGAGAGAATTTCGGCAAAAGTGCAGAATTTCGGCAAAAGTGCAGAATTTCCAGAGGAGGAAATAATAATGGATATTTTCTTTATGAGTGTCTGAGGCAAAACTAACCGTACTCAAGATGATTTTCTCAAGAAACTGATTTCATTTTGACAATTTCCTTCTGTCCAAAGTTTAGAAGAAGCTGACGAAATGACCCCTGTTTGAAGTAAATAAATACATAAATAAATAAATTGGAAAATGGCTGAATTCTTACATTTATTGAGAAAAGTTCTTCCAAATCTTGTGCAGAAGCCGCGTTTAGTGTTATTCCAAAAACTGCAAATGCTAAATGGCCGAAGGTTAGTGTTTTAAAGGAGAAATGTTCAGCAGAAAATGAAATTGCTTTTTGAGAAATCAAAATCAACACATCCTGTTTGAATGCGTTTTCTGCCTCCGACACATCGATATTTTTTGCTTCGGAATCGATCAAGATTTTGGTTTCCTTAATAAAAAAACGTAGTTGACCCGTTTTATGAGGAAATAAATAATCCAGAAGCAAAAGCGTAACAAGTTCAGTCCTGGCAAAACAATAAAATGGCGGAATTAGTTGATTTTTCCCCCCCCGCTGCGTTCAGTAAATACAAAAAAAAAAGAATAAAAAGTTATATTTCAAACACAGAACTGAGAAACCATTTGTTCAAACACTTCGCCATATTGAAAAATAAATAAATAAAAAATAAAATATGAAGGAATGAGTATTTTGTAACATTTAGTGAGAAACGTTTGGTCGAAAAAAACTCGCCATGTTCAGTAAATAAATCAAAAACGGAATATACTTTGTCGAAAACATAAAAAAAAGGGCACGAGTTCAATCCCAATCCTTTCAAAACAAACAAATTAAAGTACAACATATTACGATATAATTTCCAGTGACTTATTTGTGACCATTTGTGAGAAATAATTAGGCCAAGTGTTGAGTAGAAGTTGAAAAAGTTCAGCAAAAGCAATAAAAAAAACAAATTAGGGGGGGAATCATTGGCTCAAACGCCTTGTACAGTAACAAACAAACAATTTTTGAATATTTTGACTTGAAAAAGCTCATCATGTTAAGAAAACAAATTCAAACTAACTAAATAAAAAGATAGATTACATCCCTTCCACTTTCCTTGAAACTTAAGCAACACAATTTTCCATGAAATGTTGAACCGAGTGAACAAAAAAAACAAAACACTGACAATTTCGTGACAAATCTTCCACCCAAACGTGCCTCCAGGTCTCCGGGTCCTTCAGTCCTGGTAGAGCAGGAAGCCCGAGAAGGTGCTGTACTTCCACGTGCTGCCGTAGATGGCGCCGCGGTGCAGCCTCAGCCACACCTGGTCGCCCCGGAGCAGCGGCAGGATGGCGTGGTTGCTGGCCGTCTCGTGGTCGGGCGCGCCGTCGTTGGCGTACGCCGACACCATCACCTCCTCGTCGCGCATCAGGTTGACGTAGAGCGGCACGTTGATGGCGAGCTTCAGGATGTGGAAGTGGAAGACGTAGGTGCCGTCCGCCGGGCACGTGAAGCGGCCGATGCGGGCGTCGTACGTGTCGCCCGCGTTGCTGTGGAGCTGGTCGAAGACGATGGGCTGGTCCAGGTTGCCCGGGGCGAAGTTGGCGGTGCGCGTGGAGGTGAAGGCCACGCGGAGCGGGTACAGGGGCAGGCTGGGCGCCTCGAGCGGGGCCAGGGGGTGAGGCAGCAGGGAGGCGTCCACTGAGCCGGAGCTGAGGGCGGGACAGGGAGAGGGGGTTAAAGTGATATCTGTAGTACATTGTAAAATGAGGGGAGACATAAAGTTCATTAAAGAGGGGGTATTATTCTTTTTTTTGTCACAAAGCACCAGTCTATATCTCACTACAATGATGAGCAAACCTTCTGTTGGTCTGTAAATGCAGTAAATTAGAATAACTGCCTTGTATAAAATGTCTCTCAAAATGGCTGTAGTGAATGTCTTGAAATAGGCCTCTGTCTCTTTAAGAACCTCTGAGCCTTTAGACACGCCCCCTCCACACGCTGTCTGTGGCATCAGTGGGGAGGGGGTTCTGCTGAGGAGCAGTGGTTGGTTACTCGGCTGGTGACGAAAGCTCGGAGGCGTCTCCAGGAGGTGGGGGCGTTCCTAGGAGGACTCAGGCAAACCTATCCCTAAAATGGCCGCCGTCAGAGTTTTTACAGATTACTCAAAAATACGTGAATGTGTCAAGGCAACACTTCAGGCATGTTTTTAATGAGGGAATGACATAATAACATGATGGAAAGCTTGAAAAAGTTGATTTTGCATAATACCCCCCCTTTAATAAACAATCAAGAACCTCCTGATAGGACCAGAGGGGTAACCTACCAAGCTGGAGTAGAGGGTTACGTTCAGGGTTGACCCTGTTTCGACCCGTACTACGAAGCTGAGGCCTGTACTACGAAGCCCGGGCTGACAAACCCAGACATAGAGCTTTTGGATCTGTGCGAGCAGGTTTTGTGTACATCTCCGTGGAAACATGTCCCTTGGCGCATAACCTGATCTGGACCAAGCTTAGACAAGACGACAACTCTAACACACTTGCAACTTTCCCTGCTCAGACCCGGAGGTGCAATATGTGAGATGGTGCCAGTTAGTGTTTTTAATTTGGGTTTACTTGCATGCTTTTTATCGCATGGTTTTATTGATTTTATAACTGGTTACCGTCCACCACATGACTATATTGTCCAACTCCCAGGCAGGCTCTCCACGCACGTGTCCCGAGGATGGCCCCGTGACCTCCACGTAGACGGACCCAGGATATGTCGACCATTTATTTAACCCATATACATTAAATTGTATTTTTATCCTTTTAACCTCATCTCATCATTGGCTACACCACACCATGACATCTCCAGAAAGTCAAACCTGTGACACAATGCACACTAATGGAATCAGGAAGAAGAAGCTAACATGCTAACGGACAAAGCTAACTGTGGGCTAGCGCCACTTAAACAGTATTTACTGCAAAGTCTGAGTGAAAAAAAATATCACCATTATATAATTGGATGCACAATATCCCTCTCTCCCTTTGTCTTTTCTGTCAGTGTAGTATTTACTCTCACGGACAATTAATGGGTAAAAAAAAAAAAAACAGCAACATTCTATGACACCTGCAGTGGGGCCTACCTAGTTACTTAGTTCTGCTTTAATATTGAAAACATTCCGTGCACA
This sequence comes from Gobius niger, assembly GCF_951799975.1. Classification (NCBI taxonomy): domain Eukaryota; kingdom Metazoa; phylum Chordata; class Actinopteri; order Gobiiformes; family Gobiidae; genus Gobius; species Gobius niger. The sequence continues at coordinate 4,466,451 of NC_136873.1, read as the reverse complement.
GAGTTTTTAATGCATCATGTCCTTGTGTGTCAGATGCCTTCCCACCTGCTCAAAGTGGAGGCCGAGAGGGAGGCTCCTTGTCCCGAGTCGAGGGGTCTGAGGTCCATGGTGCTCAGCAGGGACAGGCCACTCCTATCGGCTGCAAACAGAGGACGTTATTTGGGTTCAGACACATGATCCGAGCACTTTACATTTACACAAGGGGTGGTGCTTTATGGAACTGGCCAACAATAAGCACTGTGGGCAAAGATCTTTAATGAAACAAGAGAGGACGGGGCCGTAGTAATATGTTGGACATGGTCTTTCTGGCGGCCATCTTGTGCCAGCGCAATGTAATCAAATAGAAACACCACTTTTTTTTTTGTTTGAAGACGTGGACAAACTAAAAAGAAGGATTTGTCTAACTTTAGCAGGACATGCTCAGAGACTCTCTCAGAGACCCGTTTAGCCCCGCCCTGTGTGTCCTACCTCTCACTGGTCTGTGGTAGTGCGACGGCCTTCCTCCTGATTGGCTCGGAGACAGGAAATACTCGAGGGCTAAAAAGTGAAAACACTGGAGGTCAGATTTACGGGACATCCCAAGATATCGTCCTATTCCTGGAGTCAAGAGGAGACAGAGTTTTTCATTTCAACCATGAAAGAACTTCTTTTTTTTATTGTATATATTTTTTGTTGTAGAAATTGGCTGCTCTGGACTGGGTATGGCCTTCAGATTGATGGGCAACACCCACTCTTTGGAGAAGATCTAAGCCACCTGGGCTGGTCCACTCCACATTATTATTATTATTATTCTTTTTTACTCTCAATGTCTCATTTGCAAGAGAGACCTGTTAAAACATACAAGGTAAATAACAGTTAACAAAAAGGCAACAGTGGAACGATTAGACTATAACACAATCTAAGAAAATGTGTAAAACTTAAAAACAAGAGCAGACACATGGAGGAAACTCCTTTACAAGGGATTTAAACTGATGGAAGGTCATGAGAAAGGTTTTTTAAAAGGTTTTCTGTGCCTCATTCCAGACATTTGGTGCGAAGTAGCAAAAGGCTTCTTTCCCCATTCTGTCTTTACACGGTGAGACTCGAGAGTTAAAAACATGCACTGTGGTTCAAAAGAAAAAAAGAAAGTTAACGAAAAGTTAACGATTGTAGTGACTATATCGTCTTTGCCACGGCTACCTGAGTGTGCGATGCTTTTTATTAACATATTTTAATTTAGTTTTAGTCTTAGTCTTTTGACGAAAATGTAATTCGATTTTAGTCTAGTTTTAGTCAAAAAAATATCAATTTTAGTCTAGTTTTTGTCGACTAAAATTGCAAGTAAATTTAGTCGACTAAATTTAAGACTAATTTAGTCGACTTTGCATTGATAATATTCATTATAATCATATTTAATGTTGTTCCTCTGCTTCATGGAGCTGCTCCACATGAACAAAGCTCAGAGCTGATCCTTTGGCAGAGAATTTACATGATCTGAGGCTCTTTCAGACGGTCAATAGATGTTTGGATGATTTTAGTCTCTCCTTTTCATTTTTATTTAGTCTGATTTTAGTCGACTAAAGTATCTGGACATTTTAGTCATAGTTTTAGTCTCATGAAAAACGTTTAATTTAGTTTTAGTCCAATTTTAGTCGTCAAAAATATCACTTTGACTAAAATTAAGACTGAATATTTTAGTCGACGAAATTAACACTGGTGTTGCTTCTCTTTTCTCAGGAGAAACCGGAGTATCTGAAGAAAGCTGACACGGGAAGAACATCGAAACTCCACATGGATCTCACAGGGTTAAACAATTGAAGCGCAATTCGGCACCACATAAGTGATCGCCTAGGTCACCTATGCCCTGGTCCCTACAACTATTGAAGCTAAAGCACTGGCACTTGTGTGGGCTAGTCATGCTCTTACACCACCGGGTAAGTTCACTTCTTACAGGTATGTTCATTTAGTGTTGATCAAATATGAGCTTTAAATTTACCATTGTCACATTAGCTGCTAGCTAAACCTACAGGGGCCAGTCCTCACTCTTACAACTTGTGACCACTCAAACTTTTAAGGCCAGTCTTGGGAAGTCCCAGATCATGAGTCATGTGTGGGAAACAGCTCTAAGATAATGACAAGTTAGCAAGCACTACTCCCGTTTTGCTCTAAGCTTTTGGAGTGGAAATAACTTCAGGAGATCTGGAGAATGAGCCAAATGACCAAAGACACCGGAAAACAAGGACTGTCAGGACTAGGAGCCCAAATCCACACCTTCGTGGCTCTCGTCGTCGCTGGTGTCGAACTCCGGAGGGGTCTGGGTGCTGATGCTGCTGAATCGCGGCCTCTGCTCTGCAGTCGGGGGCAGCACAGGGTTCACCTTAAACACCTGCACCAGAGAAGACAAGTGGTGTCACACTCAGTGGGCGAGCGTAGCACTACTCGAGGGGTGCTGCGATGAGGACCAGAGAGGATTCTAACTCGGAATCCTCTGCAAGCGATCAGGTTGCTGTCATGTCTGTGGCTTTGGTAGACAACATTAATGAAGCGAATAAATAAAAATAATAAGTCTACACTCAACAAAAATGTGCATTTTCTATGTACACAAAATACCCACGTCTTGATAATCCTTCGCCGTATATGCCAAGTTAAAGGGACTATAAGGAGTTTAAAAATGTTAAAATTAAGTATTTTCCTCCACCTACATGTTCCAGCCATGTCCTAATGTGTAGAATGAGCTCAGACCTGTTTACCACAACTGCCTCTAAAATCCTGTACGGTCACTCAAAAATGTATCACTTCGGCCCGAATTGCCGTCATGCACGAGCTTAATATAGAAGGTGCAGTTACATATATGGCCAGAGGTGGCAGTAGTGAGTATAAAATGGCGAACTTGCTTCCAGCCCCTTTAAGGAAACAAACTGCATAACCCCCAATAAAAGGTGTCCAAATGTTCAGAAACTGTTCAAGGGGAGACACTACAGACAAAACTCAATTTTTTCAGTTTTCAGGTTTTGGGCCAAATTGGTCTCTGAACATATAAGCTTTCACCCGGAAACAGAAAATATGACTAATCTTCACAATAACATGTTTAAATATTGCGCTGATTCAATGTTCCCCCATAGACTTATATGGGAGAATGCAATTTCAAGGGCCTTTTTCTCAAAACACATTTTTCTGTCATTGTGGCGACACTATGTCCACGTCAGTCGGACCTAAAGACTTCACATTTTCCAGCCTTGGACTGAATAATATTTGGAAGATTTTTTCAGAGGGATTTTTTATTATTTAATCCCTTAAGCCCCATTTATTGAGTTTTGAATGTCAAAAAAGCAGCTTATTTTAAAACTAAACAAGAAATCCAAAATCCGCTCTGAGAAAGTCTTGGCAACTCATTCATCAATAAAATGAAACCATAAATTTGAATGTAGCTCTATCCATTATTCAGATTTTGTCCCCTAAAAGTTGGGAAATTTGGGGCATTTTTAGGCATAAAACACCTTGTTCTTATATGAAAAGATAAAATGACAGAAAACTTGCAATGTATGTTTTTCTCACATTTATGTCAGTGATCGACAGCAACACTTTCAAATTGAAATCCCTATTCACCTGCAGTGTCTCGCCTTAAGGATGCACTCAAAAAGCATGTGCTCCTGTGCTTTAGTGTAATTAATGGAAAGAAAAACTCAAGTTCCCCCGCATGCAATGAGAATGAGAATCGCAAATAATAAAACAATAATAATAAGAATAAAAACCTCCCAGTGATGTATGTAACTGTAAGCTCAAAATCTACTGCTCCAAATTATGCAACTCATCGTTTCAATGCATTTTAAAAGGTTGTAACTAAATCAAAAACATCAACAGGTCAAGTTATATTTTACCACAGGAGCCCTTCTTTGATAGCAGTTTCAAAACTCTTGCATCCATTAAACTTGTGAGTTTTAGGAGAATGTGCTTGGATTTGTTTGCAGGATGTCAGAATAGCCTCCCAGAGCTGCTGTTTGGATGAAAACTGCCTCCCACCCTCATTGAAGTTTTGCTTGAGGCTCCAGAGGTCCTCAATAGGGTTGAGGTCAGGGGAGGAGGGGGTCCACATCATGAGTTTGAGGGGGGGTCCTACACCTTGATGTTCCGGTGACTCCAGAGGCATCAGCAGCTTCAAATACCTGTTTTCTGCTTTGTAGCTCATGTATTTGTCTGGCAGAAACCGCCCTAATTGTGTCTTTATCTGCCCATGTCCGTTACTTTTCAGCTGATGAAAAGTTCACGCTTTTCATCAGCAGAAAGATCCTTTTTCTTTCCCATATTGTGTGAAAATGGTGGTTTGCTTAATAATGTGGAACTTTCTTTCTCAGTAGCTTTTCCCTTAACGATATCAAACGCTAACACAGACAGATTGATGGACGTACCGTGTGCATGTTGTCGAAGTGAGCAGGGGGCAGGCCTCTTCTGGAGGGGGGAGTGGTGAACCTTTGGGCCGCAGGCGGAGTACGGGGCAGAGGAGGCTTCACTGGCACGGAGCTCTACACAGAGGTGCACATTTCAAAACGATCATGCTTTGGGAATCGATTTTTACGAGCAGATCGATCTCATTCATTCATTCATTGACCTGCAGGGGGCGCTGGTGGTCGATGGCGGAGACAGAGGGGTCGGTGCAGAACAGAGGAGGAAACGTCTCGCTGCTGGACATAAGCCCCAGGTCCTGGAGAGAAGACACAGAGTTAGAATCAAACGAGGAACAAAAGAAGAACTCAAAGCTGGGACTCGGGCGTTTCGATCAGTTTTTTGTAAAGCTGCACCAAACATTCAAACAAGAAACAATAACCAATGCAGTATCCAGACAAATCTAATGTCCAAACCCATGTAATGTCTAAATGAGCACTCAGCAGCAGATTGAAATGTGTTATAGAAGCTCACGGTGCGTTAAGAATGTTAGGCCTCTATTTATTTATTTATTTGTGGGTTGATTTGTTATTAGGATCCCCATTAGTTGCCAACAGGGTAGCAGCTCGTCTTCCTGGGGTCCATCACAATATTCAACAATATAGTGAGTACAGTCATGATATAAGGGGTCATGTTAGTAAAAAGTGGTGACTTACCTCCTCCACTGCTACGGAGTTCAGGCTGTGATCTCCGTTCGGGATCAAGGGTTTGGTGTCATGGTGTCGCCCTGGTAACGGCGTGGACTGATGGAAACAACAACAGTGTAAAACGATGTGTAATAAAGGCACTTTTTGGACTTTTGAATGGTCTTACGTGCAGTGTCTTGGGCAGCGGGGCGCCAGGGCTCCTCAGGTCAGACTGAGCTGAACGAGAGGATTCACAGTTTAACAAACAAGAAAGGGCTCAAAAAAATATAACCATTTCTGGTGGAAAAGTTGGATATGGTTATGCTAATCATAGTTTGACATCAGTGAAGTGTTTTTGGCAGCCATCTTAGTTTTAGTCTTATGAATGAAAATGCTTGTTTGTCTTGTAGTCACATTTTAGTCAATTCTACATAATGGTTGTAGTCTAGTTTCAGTCTAGTGTGTGCAGATGTGTGCAGTCGCGACAGCACTTCCGTCAGTTCCCCCAGTGGAACTGTAGCTACATATACACAGGCTAACACCACCGAGAATGGAGTGAATGTAAAATTGACTGTTTGACCATGTCTAATGGTCAAATAATGGTCAAATATAGCAAGTATTGAAGGTTTTATCAAGCTTTTGACAGAGCATCCACCACAGACATGTGCTCATTGTGAACACACTGTAAAAAGTACCCTCTTAAAAACAAGGAAAACAATCTTGAAATAAGACATTTTGTCTTGTTTTAAGGAAAAAATTCTGCCAATGGGGTCAGCATTTTTTTCTTGCTGAGAATTCTTATTTCTAGAATATTTTTCTTATCATGAAACAAGAAAGAAACACTAAATTTAAGCAAATAAATAACTAGAATTAAGCAAAATGTGCTCAGAAAATGGAATAATTTAAGGAAAACATTCTTTGTGGGTATTTTACTTAAATGTTGCTTGATTTAAGCAAAAATGTCTTTATTACACACATTTTTGAGCAAAATGTTCTTAATAAATACTAATATTTAAGGAAAATATTGCCCAGAGACCCATCTCCATGATGTGGAGCCAGGCTGATGGTCAGAATCACCTGCTGGAGGATTCACCTATTGTACATGTTTTTAGTGGTAGACACGGGGAGAACATGCTCCACACAGAAAGGCCCCGTCCTCGTGGTAATCGAACCCGGGACCTTCGAGCTCCCACTCGAGCCGCCCACTTTAAAGAATGGAATGTGTTATCTCTCTGTGAGAATCAGTTCTTACATTAAGAGTTGTTGATCTTATTTTTTCTTTGTCCAAAGCTGAAGAAGATTCAAAAAGTTTGTCTTTCTTGCTACAAGAAAAAATATGTTTTTTAGCAAATTTATCTGAACAAGAAATGGCTAGATTTTATTTCCTAACATAAGATTTTTTTTCTCAAGAAAACTTTGCTCGGCAAAACATTATTACTTTTTAGGGAAAAAATAAGAACTTATTTCTTAAAGCAAGACATTTTTTACTTGCTTAGAATCCACTTTTCCTCATGGTGGCCGCTCTTCTCATCCTCTGATCATTGCCTCAAAGTGCGCTGTCTGAACATTCCTTCATCTACATGCTTCTCCCTCCCAAAGGGACATGCCTGGAACACCTCCTGATGGAAGACACCAGGAGGGCTCTGTAACAGATGCCCGAGCCACCTGAGCTGACTCTTCTCGACGTAACGGAGCATCGGTTCTACTCCGAGCTCCTTACCCTATATCTGCGAAGGAAACTCATTTCGAACACTTGTATCGGTGAAGGACCATGTCTCTGTTGCCTGGGGATCCTGAGGGGGGGTTCATCTCCACACAGTAAAAACTAAGTTAAGTTGACTAACAGCAGGGCTCTGTTAGAGACACGGGACACAAACTGGAATATTGGCTTGATCAAAAGTTATACTAGACAAGTGAAGCATGACGGTATGTGAACCACCTCCAGGGAACGGTGGTGTTCTCACCAAAAAAACCTGCTGGACCTCCCGACAGCAGATCATCGGTTTGCGTAAAGGACCTTACCCAGAGGAGAGGGGCATCCTGAGGCTCTTCTCCTCGGCCTGTGGTGGGCAGTGGAGGGAGAGCAGTCACCGTCCAACACAGAGTCCTGACAGACACAGACATTAACGGCTCAGTACATGGACTCTGGACACATGACTCACGGAGCATTTGCTGGGGTCACCTGCACGAAGCTGAAGGCTCCGTTGATGTTGGTTAGCAGCTCCTCCAGCCTCTGCCTCCTCAGCTGTGGGTCTGTGGGCAGCGCCAGCACCTCTACCGGCATCTGCAGGTCCACGCACTGATGGGCACAGCAAAGGGTTAAACACCTCCAGACACAGAACAACAGGAGGACGGGACTCGAGATCGGCCGATGTGGGTTTCTAAGAGGGCCATCGGTTCAAACAAATCTTGATCACTCTGTTGGTTGCATCATCATGTTTTGATAGAGGCAAGTTCTATTTCATCCCTCCTGACCGGCAGAGGCGGTGCTGTAAGCACTGAATGTTCCCTTCGCGCATGCGTAGTTCGAGTAGTTAATTCCAAATGAGTCACACCTGTGACCCTGGATGACGCCCCGGAGGTAATATATTCCCCCGTCATCCGAGCCTCTGTTCCTTTTTTCTTTTTGCGTGTGGTTCGAACAACGTGGCTTTAGCCGTCAGTTTTTGGAGTTTTTTGCTGTCGTTGGATGCCCTGTCGCCGAATTTGGCTGGAGTAGCGGTGGATCGCCCTCCTTGGGCTGCGACAGTTGGATCTTCGCTGGTGGACTGTTTTCTGTAGGTAAATTTGAGTGTTGGTGACGATAGAGTCCCAATTTTAGCCCGTTTTGCGCCTACAGTCTGCATTGCTACCGGTATTTTTCCGGTTGGTATTTCGCTATAATTGGTGACGGTGGCGTTTGCGCCCCTCTCCCAATTTTAGCCTGTTTTTTCTGTCGATAGTCCGGATTGCTGCCCGAGTTAGCATTTTCTTTTTTTACTTTGCTATAATTGGTGACGGTAGCGTTCGCGCCCCTCTCTCCTAATTTTAGCTTGGAGCTTGGCGTCTCGTCCCACTCTCGTGTGTGCTGCAGACGGTTGCGAGGATGGATGGCTCACATTGCTGTGTGGCTTGTGGGACAGCGCTTCAGGCTGATGACGGTCATGACCTGTGCCCTGCCTGCCTTGGACCTGACCACCTTCGGGAGGCGCTGTCGGATCATCCTTGCATGAACTGCGGTTACATGTCCCGGGCCGTGAGGCTGGCTAGGTTGGCGCAGTTGCGCACTCAAGATGATGCTGACCCTCCTCCTTCTGGGCAGGTGGCTCTCCCTGCACGTCCGAAACGCCGGAGTGAGTCCACAGTCGTTGGGCCTGCGCCTGAGTCGAAGCAGTTGAGGTCTGATGAAGGCCTTTCCCTGAGGGTTGAGCAGTTGTCTGCAGAGTTAGCGGTGATGAAGTCCCTGTTTCAGTCACATCGCTTGGATCCTCCCTTGGCTGGGGCTGGGTTCTCTTCCCCGCCCATGCCTGTTTTGAATAGGGAGGTAGAGGTTGTTGAGGAGGTGGAGGATGTTGGTCTCACTGAAGATGTTTTGTCTCTGGATGCCTCAGCCTCTCGCTGTAGGGATGAAGGAGAGGCACCATTGTCTGTGGCCGGATCGCGCTCTTCGACTCAGAGCACAGCTAGTGAGGCGGCAGACAGCTCCATGCAGGAGGTCTTGTGCATGGCTTTGAGGCGGCTGCGGGTGGATATTCCGCAGCCGGGAGAATCTGCTCCTGGGAGCGCCTTCTTCCGGCGCGTAAAGGCTCCTGCCCCTTTTATTGTCCCACAATCGACAGAATATCTGAGGGAGTTAAATGCATGTTGGCGCGACCCAGGAGCCTTTTCGCACCTCTCCGCGGATGGTCGGGTGTTGGCTGCTGTGCATGAGGCGGCAAAGGCAGGCTTGGAGCGCATGCCGGCGGTTGAACCTGCCATAGCTTCACTCATCGTGTCACCAGATGAGGCTCTGTGGCGTGATGTTCGTTGCCCACGGGTTCAATGTCGCGCTACTGATGATGACCTCTGTAGAGCCTATAGTGCTGGAGCACGGGCTGGTCGTCTTGGTAACTCACTTGCGCACCTCATGTTTACCCTCTGCATATAACTCTCTGCATCCTTGCAGGATGAGGGGGGTGTGGCGGTTGCTGCCGGGTTTAGTGATGCGGCACTGCAGGCGTTTGCTCTGATGACCAGGGAGCTGGGCCGTGTAATGTCTTTCCTCGTTCAGGCTCGTCAGCAGGTTTGGCTGGCTCAGTCTACGCTGACTGAGACATGCCGTAGGACCCTACGCAGTGTTCCTGTGGAACCGGGAGAGATGTTTGGTTCGGCTGCCCTGGAGGCATTGAAACGGACTGTTCAAGCACGACAGACGAGACAGCAGCTTTCAGGTCTCAGCTGGGTTATGCAGCCCCCCCCTCGGCGGCCGAGGCGCCTTGTTACTGATTTGGCATCCCGATCCTCCTCGTCTTCGGCTGTGGGTCTGGCCGTTACAGGGTCCTGGCAGTTGACTGGGTTGCCGGCGCCTGTCCAACACACAATTTTGAGTGCTCGTCGGCAGTATGATAACAGGTGGCGGCTGTTTCCCGGTGGTGTTCTGGTCGTGATGAGGACCCGGTTTTGTGTTCAGTGGCTTCTATTCTGGAGTTTCTTTTGTCGCTCTCCTTTGACCCTTAAGGTATATGTAGCAGCGATCTCTACTAATCATGCTGAGATTGATGGTTGTACTGTGGGGAGCCATAATCTTGTGTCTCGTTTTCTGTGTGGGGCTCGCAGGTTGCGGCCTCAACATCGGTCCCGCAGTCACCTGCCTGGGATCTGCGCTCTCCCGTCCTTCTTTTGAGCCTTTGGTGCAAGCGGAGCTCAAGTGGCTGTCTTGTAAGACTGCTTTTTTGTTGGCTATTGTCTCTGCTAAAAGGGTTGGTGAGTTACATGCTCTTTCTGTTAGTCCCTCCTGTCTCAGGTGGAGTCCGGATGGCAGCGGTGTTACCTTATGGCCGAACACTGCATTTGTACTTAAGGTGTTATCCGGTTCTCATTGTAACCGACCATTGCAGTGGGCACAGTTCCGGCCTTCCGGAGTGGCTGGGGAGGAGTCTGGCTGTTTGTGCCCTGTGAGGGCACTGGAGGCATACATTGCGGCGACTGCGAGTTTGAGACGCTCGGACCAACTATTTGTGTGTTATGGAGGTCCGCAGTTGGGTCGTCCTCTGTCTAAACAACGTCTCTCCCATTGGATAGTGGATGTCATCTGTCATTGCTATGAGGCGGGGGGTCACGCCTTGCCGATCGGGGTGAAGGCCCACTCGACTAGGAGTGTCTCCACTTCCTGGGCGGCTATGCGAGGGGTTCTGTTGGAAGCGATTTGTGCTGCGGCGTCATGGGCTTCCCCGAGCACGTTCACCAGGTTCTACAACGTCAATGTGGCGGCGTCTCATCCTCTGGGCCGTGCTCTCCTCCAGGGGCCTTCTGGATCCTCTGAGTAAGGTGGGTGCTCAGGATTCCTCGTGACATAGCTGGTACTAGTCATTCAGTGCTTACAGCACCGCCTCTGGCAGTCAGGAGGGATGAAATAGAACGAAGGTTACGTATGTAACTATGGTTCTATGAATCCCGGATGAAAACGCAGTGAAGAATCAATACCTGCACACTGAGTATCTCGTTTAGACACTAGATTTAGTATTGATTCGTATCTGGGTGTTCAGTATTTTTGGACAAATAACTAGAAGTCTGTGCTTTCTTTAGCTTTCTTTAGTTAATTTCCCTTTGTGAGCACTGGTTTTTAAAATTGTTATACCGGCCAAATAAGTCAATAACCCAAGAAAATGAATTTTGTTGTATAACCCTGATCTCTGCGACAGACGAGGGGTCAGAGGGTTAAATTTGGCACTGACCGCTTTGAATGGCTCCTCTCTCCTGGTCTTCCTCTCCTTCTGTAAACACAAACAGTGAACAAGGAAAACATGGAATTGCTATATGTGAAAACCTTTGTCTACAATGGAAAACTCTTACATTTAACACAACAAATCTTCCATCGTCTCTTCGTCCAAATTCCAAAACTTGGGGCTGTTTGTTTCTGAAGAAATGCTGGTGAAGCTGACAACTATAAAGTCTCATGAAGGTTGGATTGAGATTAAAGTAGGGATTGCAACTTTGATTAACCTCTTACCACCCGCCTTAACCAAATGTATATTCTCCAGTTCAGCTTTACCCAAATCGAAACGCTTCTCGACCAGCGTAACGCCTCATTTGAAAGCTAAGGCCTACAAAACTGATGCGTTGTTGCCAGGTTGTTGTCATCACCTTTTCATCTCAGTTTTTGTCACATTTTTCTATTTACTTGTTGCTTTTTTGTTGTTTGTCACATTTTTGACGCTTTTTTGTAGAAGCTTTTAAATTTTCATCCTTGTTTTCGTCTCATTTTAGTGGCTATTTTGACACTTTTTTCCAAGAAGCTTTTAAATTTGGGTAAAGCCAAACTGGAGAAAAATGTGCTCGGTTCAGGTGGGAGTTAAGAGGTTAAATTTTGCTTAATTGCCCAGCCATAGCGATGGGGGCCAAACAACTTTACCTCCTCTAGATTAGAACCCTGCCTTTGTTTCCATATTTGACCAAATTATTTTCGATTATTTTTTTTTTTTTTAAGATCTATGCAAATTAATTGATAATCAGAGGATTAATTTTGCAAAAACAAACTCCACAAATGCTCAGAAACATGGATTGACTCTGGTCTGTGAAATACATCTGCCAGGCCTGTGTGAGGCGCTGTGGCGCTAACAATAGCACAAGACTCTGCAGGTAAATATGAAACTTCTCAGTGGATTTATGATCTACAGAAGCGAAGAGGAGGGGAATTATTTTCCTCAGAGCTCACAGGACTAAAGCTGAAACACTGTCAGTGACCAGACTTTCACCTCCGTCCATAAACACCTACAGAACGCCAGGCCAACCATTTCTTTTCTCAAGTATGTCGGTCGAAAGTCTTTCTTGAAAACTTCTGGCAATGATTTGGCTTTTAAGGAATGCCAATTATTTGCAGGAACTTTCCTCTGTGATGGGGCTTCAAACCTGCAGCATTGATTTACGCTTGATTTTAATTATTGTGATATCGTTAATCGCAAAATAAGAAGTCAAAATTTCAACATCCTCCCATGCCTTTTTCCAAGAATCTTTGAGCAGCTATTGCAACCTCTAAAACAGTGGTTCCTGAACTTTTTGGAGCCGTGCACCCCATAAAGCTTTGGGTGACGAGTCGCATATCCCGTACTTTAAAGGGATATTTCAGGATTTTTGACATAGGGCCTCATTTCCTAGTTATCCAGAGTGTTGCTGATTTCTGGAGATATTTTTTTTTGTATTTCATGTAGTTCTTATATTTGAAGAGTTTCGTGGCGCTAGGCTAGTGCATATCTATGGTATCAGCTAGCCTGCATTAAAAACAGTGTGACCCGGTCCACAGAGCACCTGAGGCAAATCACTTATAACACCAGACTAACCATATAAATGTCTGTCGATTTTTGGAATATAACTGACCTGCATCACATGAATGATCGCATTTTGAGGGACTATTTTCTAGCAGATCACTCCGCCGCTGCGTAGCTTATACAACCACGAAGCTAAAGTTGCTCAAATATAAGTTATTTTAAATGCAAAATGGTTAAAATTACTCTATGGACACAGACATTTATATGGTTAGTCTGGTGTTATAAGTGATTTGCCTCAGGTGCTCTGTGGAGCGAGTCACACTGTTTTTAATTCAGGCTAGCTGATACCATAGAAATGTGCTAGCCTTGCATTAGCCTAGCGCCACGAAACTCTTCAAACAGAAGAACTGCATAAACTACAAAAAAAATATCTCCAGAAATCAGCAACACTCTGGATAACGAGGAAATGAGTCAAAAATCCTGAAACATCCCTTCAACGTGATTGAAAACACTGGGAATATCACATGTCATTTATGATGTTCATGTTTATTTCCTCCATTATTACAGTGAACTCAAGCAGGTTTTCCACATTCAAGATTTTTTTGCTGGTGATTAAGGCTATACAGAATGTGTAAATACAAGAAAATTATTATTTTTTAATTATTTTTAAAACAGGCTGTTAGTGTGAATGGGTAAAGCCGAGTATTTTGCTTTGTCCCAGTGACCAGCTCATTCTGAACATCAGACTCTGGTTTGGACTCTGCGCTCCGACCCCGCCCCCTCAGTCGTACTGTCAAACCAACGGTACAGATCCAAATGCGCTGGTTTAAACTTTGGAAGTCTATGGAAGTCACCATCAGTCTGACTTGTTAAGCACTCGGGTCCTAAGCAGCTCTCGAGGTTTGGTTCTGGAGTGGACACATTAAAAAGGTCCAGAACAACCTCTTCCACGTCTGAACTAGAAGACTCTTTCGCCTGTAGAAGCGCGTTTCCCGTGCGGTGGTTTTAACGGGTCGATATTAAACAGATTGTTATGAACTTTTTTTCTTCTACAGAATGTGTTTGCGTACCCCCGGGATACACGTACCACAGTCCTAAATCACCATATGATTGCCAAAATCTAAAGCGGGATTCTAATCAAGGTTATCTCACATTTTCACACTTTTATGGACCATCCTAGGGAGGACAGCTTCTTTAAGGATGAATGAAAATCACTACAAACAATCACGTGGTGCATATTCCGGCATGCGGCTTGTAACTTTCCATCACAGTAGAGTAGTCGCGTGAGTGGCTACATCTACAGTAAAGTTCACCAACTATGTAGAGATGTGTGTGAAACCCTAAAATGTAGAAAAGAGTCTGTATTTTCCCTTAAGTAGTCGTTTCCCCTGCGAGCTGCATCTGTGTCCACACTCTTGAACACAGACGGCCTCAGCGGGGGTCGAACTCACCCTCTTGCACTCGTCCGGCCTCCTCGCTGCCGGCTGGTCCTTGAGCACCAGGGCAGCCCCTCCTCTCCAGGGTTTCCCCGCCGTCGGGCTCTCGTCCCAGTGCTCTGGGGGCTCCTGGTCCTTCGGAGCGACACTGTCAGAGTCCCAGGCCTGGACTGGAGCAGGGTCTGAGTCCGGCTGGTGCTGGGGTTCAGGGCTCTGCAGCAGGTCACGAAAGTCAGAGCACATTTGAAGGTCCTGTATATCACAGTTTTTTTTTTAAAGAAAGACTTGGATATCAAATTGACCATGACCATAGCCATTGCTGTGATACCTCCATCTAGTGGCAGCACAACAAGCTAGTTTTCCATTAGAAAGCATTGCACTTAACACATGTTCTAAACAACTGTAAAGCCTGGTGCCGAATTCTTTTAAACTTTCTATAGCTAGATATTCCCCCCGTAATAATGCTGGGTTCAGTACAATTAAACAGGACCAGGCTGGCTTTTGTAAGGTACATTTTATAAAACTTTAGCCCAGATATGTCCCGACGTGAGCCCAGATATGTCCCGACGTGAGCCCAGACATGTCCCGACGTGAGCCCAGACATGTCCCGACGTGAGCCCAGATATGTCCCGACGTGAGCCCAGATATGTCCCGACGTGAGCCCAGATATGTCACGACATTAGCCCAGATATGTCCCGACATGAGCCCGGATATGTCCCGACGTGAGCCCAGACTTGTCCCGACGTGAGCCCAGATATGTCCCGACATTAGCCCAGATATGTCCCGACGTGAGCCCAGATATGTCCCGACGTGAGCCCAGATATGTCACGACATTAGCCCAGATATGTCCCGACATGAGCCCGGATATGTCCCGACGTGAGCCCAGACTTGTCCCGACGTGAGCCCAGATATGTCCCGACGTGAGCCCAGATATGTCCCGACGTGAGCCCAGATATGTCCCGACGTGAGCCCAGATATGTCCCGACGTGAGCCCAGATATGTCCCGACGTGAGCCCCGATGTGAGCCCAGATATGTCCCGACGTGAGCCCAGATATGTCCCGACGTGAGCCCAGATATGTCCCGACGTGAGCCCAGACATGTCCCGACGTGAGCCCAGATATGCCCCGACGTGAGCCCAGATATGTCCCGACGTGAGCCCAGATATGTTCCGACGTGAGCCCAGATATGTCCCGACGTGAGCCCAGATATGTCCCGACGTGAGCCCCGACGTGAGCCCAGATATGTCCCGATGTGAGCCCAGACATGTCCCGACGTGAGCCCAGATATGTCCCAACGTGAGCCCAGATATGTCCCGACGTGAGCCCAGATATGTCCCGACGTGAGCCCAGATATGTCCCGACGTGAGCCCAGATATGTCCCGACGTGAGCCCAGATATGTCCCGACGTGAGCCCAGATATGTCCCGACGTGAGCCCAGATATGTCCCGACGTGAGCCCAGATATGTCCCGACGTGAGCCCAGATATGTCCCGACGTGAGCCCAGATATGTCCCGACGTGAGCCCAGATATGTCCCGACGTGAGCCCAGATATGTCCCGACGTGAGCAAAGTAATATGCCTTATACTCAAAGTTTAATTGTACACAAAAAAAATGGTCACAAAGTTCAATTTTCATTTTCAAAACGTTCACCTCGGGCATGGTGGATCTCCGAGGCTCAGACTTCAATGCTGCCGGAGGAAACAAATAGAAAGTTACATTTACAGGGTCACGGATATTCCTTTGTACCTCCCAGAATGCTGTTCTCACGCCAGTAACTGTACGCACCATCTGTGTTGGAGTCAGGGGAGCTCTTTGTGGACGGTTCTGGCTCTGGAAACAGAGAACTGAAGTACGGACTGAGAACCAGGACCTGCAGCTCCTCCTTCAGCGACGCAACTGGACCAGAAGAAAACGTCACACTGGTAAGAAATGTGCATCACAAAAGCACTGAGAACTTCTAATTTACAGGTGAAAAAAGTTTTATTTATCGGATTCAGAAAAGGAAGCCATGGAAGTGATTCGTCACTTCAGATAATACACAGAGAAGACAGTGAACGTTTTTAAACTGAGCAGCAGAAACCCACTGTGATCATACTTTGTCATTACAGCGTCAGCCTTTAGTCTATCCCTTTATACTGTCCTTAAAGGAATAGGCCATCGTTCTAACATACCGAGATATGTTCTTACCTTAGCTTAGACTTCCGCACAGTAAAGTGAAGATATTACTGATCATATTTAAATAGGGACAATATGGAAGAGCTTGGTAGCTTCTATTCACCTCGTTTGGAGCTATAGAGGAGAGGAGGAGAGGCTAAGGCTAATGCCGTCATATCTCAGTGCGTAAAAACAGTGGCCTATTCGTTTAAATTCAAATCATACAGTTTACAATGTAGGTTCATTCTGCAGGTAATCTACTAGCTGCTAATGCTAATGTTAATGTGCGTTTTAAAACCCAGAGAATCATTAATTACGCCAAATGCCAAGTCTATATATTTACATTTTTAAAGACGTCACAAAGCCATTTCTAGACCATTTCAGGAGCCTAAGAATGAGGCCCGACATGGCCTTGACAGTAGCAAATTATAAACTAGTTCATACCATTTTTCACACAAAATATGTCTTCCAATTGTCTTCTGACAGCGAGTAGATGTGTAATCAAGAACGACCATTTACCAGTGTTTCTGATCACTGGCTTGCAATATTTTATCCTTAGAACGAGAAATGATCCCTGTTCCCACAAAAACACCAATTGGCTCAGCATTTGCCGGGCTCTGCCAGACTCTTCCCTGTCCATTCCACGCAGGGAATCAGTCTGGTCACGGAGCAATTGAAGCAGTTTGAAGGGGCGGGCCTAACGGCACAGATTGTCAGTGAAATAAACCAATTAGCGATTAGCGGACGCGACGACAGCTGTGTCCAAATAAAAAAATATGAAGTGAATATAAACTCACGCGGAGAACGCGAGGAAAAATCCTCGACTACTTCATCCATGATTAGTTTTGGCTGATGTTAATGTTAATTGAACTAACAACATAGAGGTGCAGCGAGTGACGTAGCCTTGTCATTTCTCTGTGACGGTCGAGATTGGTTCGGCCTTAGCCGCCAATCAACAACTTGTTTACCGTGTGTGGCCACACCCACCTTCTTTCCTGCAGAAAGAAGGTGGGTCTGGTTTAACAGGCTAGCTCAGCATGATATCCCGGATATTGCTCCCATCTATGGAGTGATTAGCGTGGAGGCTAACACGATGTTAATTCTGATATTGGCCTGGACAGGTTCTTGTTGCAAGAAAACTGTAGCGTATTGGAACATTTGCGCTACAGCTGCAGGATTCTTGGAGTGGCTGAATTAAAAAAAAAAAAAAAAACTTGCTATGCGCCCTGTAAAATGCGCTTCTTTCTTTTGGACTGAGCTGTGGCCACACAAGGAGCATCATCACGATGGAAATGTCTACTTAAAACTCAGATTAGACCTGGTGTTGTGGCACTTGAGGCGTGTGTGGTTTATTTATGGAAAACTGTTGTTTTGATGATAGGGGTGTGCACATTGATCTACAGTATCAAAGTAGGCCCGTGCGTAACCTACGTTCAAACAGACTTTTCAAGGCAATTTCGCTTTTGTTTTCAATTTGACGTCGATTCTAAGGAAGAAGACAAGGCAGCGCGATGTAAAGAGGAAAACAATGTGAATGTTGACACAGAAGAGCGGCTCCAAGTGCTGCTTGTAATGAACCAGGACTCGGTCGCCTCTTTTTCTTAAATAACGCCCTCTCCCTAGTGGCTCAGCCTTTAGCGTAACATGAAAGATCGCGCGTGCACCACGTTGCGTTTAGAGTTGCGCACGGATGGCGCCAGTCACAAATACTGGTTCTTTGCGTTTTAGCCCCACATTCATGAAAAATCAGATACTGGGAGAACTTGCAAACTCCACACAGAAAGGCCCCCTTCTGGCCGAGGATCAAACTTGGAACCTTCAAGCTGTAAAGCACAAGCGCTAACCACTGTGCCACCGAGCCTAAATAACAAAGGATTGTACTTAATATTGAAATAGAGCTTGACATCTCAGTGTGGTGAAAACCCTATATTGAATTGATTTTTGCCAAGTCTTCTAGGAACTCACAGGTGGAGCCAGCGACGGTTGTGTCCTTCCCATCCAGAAGCTCCAGGAACAGGCCTGCAGCCCTCTCCATCTGCTCACTCACACTGGCACACACAGGGGTCGCATTACTTACATTAGTCATGAAGTTTATCAGGTCCTGGGTTTGACTTAGAGAGACGCTGCAGGTGAAAAAAACACGCTTATTCATTCACAAATATTCACATGTTTGGTCCACTCTTGCAACAAAATCCTCAGTTTCGCAGCTCCTATAGACTCAAATCTTTCCAGGCTTGTACTTAAGAGTATTCACCTACATCGTCTCACTTTAAGAATCTGGATAATAGGTTTATTCACCTGAGGGCATGGTCCCGTGCGAGTCCCAGCAGTGCCCTCAGCTCCCCGAGGCTCTGCAGGGTCTGGGCCGGGACTTTCGGCGCTTGGTTCAACCCGGAGAGCAGGTCTGACTGGACTTGGTCTCGGTCCAGACAGCGGAGGACCTGCTGGAACTGCAGCACCGAGCGGAGACGCCGCCGCTCAGACTCCGCCCGCTGCACCTGCTGCTTCTTCACCGCCTTCCTCTGAGCACGCAGCAACTGCACCGAGGTCAGGAGGTCAGGATGTCAGGAGGTCAGGAGGTCAGGTCAGTTTGAAAATATGACTTGTTTAGAAGGATAACATCAGTTCAAAGTTCGTCTGTTGCATAATTATTTTGTTTCAGTGAAGCAGCAATTTTAATGGAGACATGTTGGCCAGAAAAGTCATTTTTATTTGAATTTTCAAGCTGCTGAGAGGAAGTGACAGAAGGTAATGTTCCACTGATCAGGATGTCATGGTAGTGTCAATGCCTGACAAATAATGACATTGAATCCACATTTTTGCACAGATTTGGCCTTTTACAAAGCACGTGGTCCTAAACTTCTGATCAGCTGCAAAACAATTTCAGTTTTTGTTGTTTTCAATGTTTTTAAAGGTAAATTGAATTTTTTTGTCTCTCCCATTTCTTCTCGTTCCTTATTGAAGTTCTGTTGGAACCTTGTTAAGATCCAACTGTGCATAATGTAATGTATGTTTTTTGTGGAATGCAAGTTTGTTATCAGAGCCGTGGGAAGATATTTTAGTTAGGGGGCGCTGAGGGACAAAATTTACCCCCAAAATACTTTTTCTGTGCATAAATCCTGTTTATTAACCTCTTAACTCCCGCCTGAACCGAGAGCATTTTCTCCAGTTCAGCTTTACCCAAATCCTGTAGGCCAGAGTAACGCCTCATTTGAAAGACCTACAAAACTAAATGGATCTTTTTCCTCACATTAGATTTTTTTATCACTTTTTTTGTTGGGAAGTCATCTCATTTTTGTCAAATCTTCGTGACTTTTTTGTCACTTTTTTGTCAAATTATTCTCATTTTTTTGTCAAATTCTTTTCACTTTTTCGTCCATTTTTTCCTCAATTTTTCGTCCTTTTTTGTGACTTTTTTGTCGCTTTTTCGTCTTTTTTTTTTTTTTTTTGGTCCATTTTTTCTCAATTTTTCGTCAAATTTTTCGTCCGTTTTTTGTCCATTTTTTTGTAATTTTTTGGTCACTTTTTCGTCCATTTTTTTTCAATTTTTCATCAATTTTTATTTATTTTTTGTCCATTTTTCTCACTTTTTCGTCAAATTTTTGTCCATTTTTGTAAATTTTTTGTCACTTTTTCGTCAATGTTTTCTCACTTTTTTCACATTTCCACCCTTGTTTTCGTCTCAGTTTTGTTGCTATTTTCACACCCTTTTTCCAGAAGCTTTTGGACTGGGGGTAAAGCTGGAGAAAAAGGGCTCGGTTCAGGTGGGAGTTAAGGGGGTTAATATTGCCTGCAGTTCACAAACTATCCACCAGGGGGGCTGCAGCGCCCTCAGCACCCTGGGTTCCCACGGACTTGTTTGTTATCCAAAATTAAATAAATTTAACTAGTTGCAACAGGTATAGAAAATTACATCAATAAAAGTGACTTGTCCGTAACAGTGTTAATTTTGACAACATATTTTAGTCTTAGTCTTTTGACTAAAATGTAATGTAATTTTAGTCGAGATTTAGTCAAAAAAAACTTTTCAATTTTAGTCTAGTTTTAGTCGACTAAAATTGCATGTCAATTTAGTCGACTAAATTTAAGACTAATTTAGTCGACTTTGCATTTATAATATTCATTATAATCATATTTAATCGTGGTCCTCGACTTCAGGTTTCTGCTTCACATGAAAAAAGCTCAGAGCTGTTCATCTGGCAGTGAATTTACATGATCTGAGGCTCTTTCAGACGCTCAATAGAAGTTTGGATGATTTTAGTCTCTCCCTTTCATTTTTATTTAGTCTTATTTTAGTCGACTAAAATATCTGGACATTTTAGTCATAGTTTTAGTCTCATGAGAAACTTTTAATTTAGTTTTAGTCGTCAAAAATAACACTTTGACTAAAATTAAGACTAAATATTTTAGTCGACGAAATTAATACCGGCCTGTAATAACATAGGCATCTATCACATAAGCATCTGTTCGGATATACTATGAGTAAAATCTTGAAATTGCAGGAGTGCTACAACTAATATAACAATTAAAATAATTATAATAGATCGATGGTTACAACATGAACCAGGCCATGACACTTTGATTGTATCACACAATGTGCAGATGACATTATGCAGACGTGTAATGTACAGGTGTCGCGGTTACGCTACTTATTTTGGAAAGGTTTGATGTGTTTGACCCACACTTTACAGTTCGGGGTGTCCTTACGCTCTGAGTGAGAGAGTCCAGGGTCTGGTGCAGCTCCTGAGCCAGGGACAGATGATGAAGGACCTCCTCGTACTTCTCCACACATGCCTGAAGGACAGAGGGTAATCACACTCACATGGAACAACACAGGTCCAACCCATTCAGTGCAACCCATTCAAATCCCACGGAAAACGCAACAGTGCCAGGTTTGGAGGACTTGTGTGTGTGTGTTGAGTGGAGACACTGCAGCAAAATGTTCAGGTTCTAACAAATAAACTTGTTAAAATACATAGCCGAATCTTCACAAAGGCTTTAAATACTGCACCGATTTAGCGTGTCTCCACAAATGTACGTCGTCACCACAAAGTTTCCAATTCAGTCATGTACTTAATATTAAGCTTTTAATTTCATTTATTTGTTCGTTTTTTTAACCTTTTAACTCCCACCTGAACATGTTTTCTCCTGTTCTCCAAATTCTCCAATTCTAGAAGCTTCTTCAAAGTAGCGACAAAAAACGAGAAGAAAATGAGGATGTAAATGGACAAAAATGACAAAAATCCAGCGAAAAAGTGACAAAAATCCAGCGAAAAAGTGACAAAAATTCAGCAAAAAAGTGACAAAAATCCAGCAAAAAAAGACAAAAATCCAGCAAAAAAAGACACAAATTCAGCAAAAAAAAAAGACAAAAATTCAGCAAAAAAAAGACAAAAATTCAGCAAAAAAAAGACAAAAATTCAGCAAAAAAAGACAAAAATTCTGTAAAAAAGTGACAAAAATCCAGCAAAAAAAGACAAAAATCCAGCAAAAAAAGACAAAAATCCAGCAAAAAAAGACAAAAATCCAGCAAAAAAAGTGACAAAAATCCAGCAAAAAAAAGACAAAAATCCAGCAAAAAAAAGACAAAAATCCAGCAAAAAAAAGACAAAAATCCAGCAAAAAAAGACAAAAATCCAGCAAAAAAAAGACAAAAATCCAGCAAAAAAAGACAAAAATCCAGCAAAAAAAAGTGACAAAAATCCAGCAAAAAAAGACAAAAATCCAGCAAAAAAGACAAAAATTCAGCAAAAAAAAAAGACAAAAAAAAATCAGCAAAGTGACAAAAATTCAGCAAAAAAGTGACAAAAATTCAGAAAAAAAAGCGACAAAAATCCAGCAAAAAAAAGACAAAAATTCAAGCAAAAAAAGATCAAAATCCAGCAAAAAAAAGACAAAAAATCAGCAAAAAAAGTGACAAAAATCCAGCAAAAAAACAGCAAAAAAGTGACAAAAGAGCGGCAGAAAATGTGACAAAATAGCAACAAAAAAGTGACCAAAATCCAGCAAAAAAAGTAACAAAAGTGCCATAAAAAAGTGACAAAAACACATAAGGGAAATAAAAAGTGACGACAATGGCAAAGAGGAGAGAATGCATTAGGTTTTGGCGGGTGGTAAGAGGTTAACAACTGTTCCAATTTTTTCCACATAATCAGTTTGATTCAAATTTGAAAAAAAATGACCTGAATATCTACAACTTGGCTAAAACATTTCATATTTTGTTTAAAATTAACATCTTTGCATGTATATTTTTCCGTATTCGCGTGCTATTCATGCTCTTCTGGTCCATGTGCATGAATCACAGTAAAAGCTACACCGCTTTGAAAAGGAAAAATTGAACCAAATACAAAGATCAGTCAATATGAGGGGGCCTCACCAGCTGGTCCTTGTTCAGCTTGTGTCCTCGCTTCAGTCTCAGCTTGTACTCCTCCAGTTTGAGCTGCAGACACATCACCGGCATGAGAACATGTTTGATTAAACAGGTAGAAAATAAAGAGAAACCATTCAGAATAAGGCAAAACAAGCCGTATGCTGTAGTCTTGAGCCGGGGTGTAGCGCCAAATTCTGGGCCCTAGTTACAAACTATTTTGAAGCTTAAAGAGTAACTAAACACCAAATCCATTTTTTTTTTACTGATAAACGGTCTAAATGGTTGTTGAATAGAGTTAGCTACATGTCCCAGTCAACATTTTGACATTTGGTGCAAACTTGTTCAAAATCTCACTTTTGTGTCTAAAACCACATGGTTAGCGCCTCTACTGGTTTCACGCATCAACTACATTTGATATTTTGTGGTTGGAGGAGAGCGTGTCCACGGCGTACAGAAAACGTCACCAGTTCAGCCCGTGGTTCTGCCTCTGTGGCCCCGCCCACACACACACGTACATTTACAACAAATGACGTAATAAATATTTCTACTGGTATTTTATTCAGTTCACTTGGGAGAGTAATATTATTTAGCCTTAGCTACCTTGCTAACTTATAGTTTGAGATTCTGGAGGTTTCATATTGAGCTCATGAGTCAAACCAGTAGATGGCGCAACTTTTTTTTCCACTCATGGTAAGTGATGTTGTGAAGCCATTTATTGTGAAAAAAATGTGAACACTCATTTCAAATCACCATAAATTCAAATACCAAAATGACCCTTTAGCATCACTGCCAGCTTTGAGTCTTTTGTGGTAGTGGTGGAGAAGGTTCTGTGTAATCTAATGATAAAGCAGCCTATTTTTCTTGACCAAAAGCCTCCAGTTCCTGTAAGTTCGTGGGCTGTCTTGCATGAACACTTTGCGCTCTCCCCACAGTGGTACAATTCTGCTGGAGCCAGTGGCAGGTCGACTTGGCCTTGTGTTTTGGGTCATTGTCTTGTTGGAACATCCGAGTGTGACCCATGCCCAACTTTCGGGCTGATGAGGGCAAATTCTCCGCCAGTATTTTTGGATCGGCTGCTGCATTCATCCTTATCCTCATCCATATTTCGCAGTAGGAATAGTCTTGTTGCCTCTTCTCCAAAAGGTAACGTTTGTTTGGTCTCATCACTCCAAAAATGTAGTTCCAGATATGCTGAGGCTTGTCTCTGTGCTGTTTGGCATAGTGTAAGCGAGATAATGGCTTTCTTCTGGCAACTCGGCAAACACTGGGGGGCGTACACTTTTCAACAGGGTCATTTTGGTATTTTCTATTGTTATTTTTAACAAACTGTCCCGAGTGTGCATAGCTACCTTCTTCTTCTCCAGGTTGCGGACTTTGTGCTTGAGGCAGATGAGTCCGTTCTCGATGTAGCCTTCGTATCCGGGGTAAACCTCCGTCAGCTCCGGCTCCGCCCCCTCCCCGTCGGACGACCCCGCCCTCGGACCGGTCGGCTGATGATGATCCGGCGGGCCGTCTTCGCCGCGGCTACGGAGGTCAGGGGGTGGGGTGAGGGAGGGGGACAGTTGCACCATGATGGATCCCAACACTCAGGTCTATGCACTGGGGGAGGGGAGGGAGAACGGAGGTTAAAGCAACACGGCGGAATATTCAAGGTTCACATCCGAGTTTCTACAAGAAGCAGCAAGTCCAATATTATAATTATTAGCACATTATACAACCTTTTCTGGCATTAATGTTGGCACAGTCCATTGAATGATGCAGTAAAACACAGATGTCTGAAGCAGCACCTGGTGATGTAAGCACTAGATGGCGCCGTAGTGTTGGGTACATTTGTTTACAGTCAGATGAAAATGTATCCACATATCACCAGGGGCGCTAGCTTTATCCAAATCTAAAGGCTTCTCGACTGAAGAGCAACAGTGTAACACCTCATTTGAAAGCTGAGACCAACAAAAGTGATCGTAGCTTTTTGTCAAGTCACCGCATTTTTGTCATATTTTTGTGGTTTTTTCATTACTTTTTGTGACTTTTTGTTGTTTTTTGTCACTTTTTTGTCACATTTTTTTCCATCATTCTTTTGTTCTGGTTCTGTCACGTTTTTGTGGCCTTTTCGTTGCTTTGTCGTCGTGTTTTTGTTGACTTTTCATCACATTTGTCACTTTTCCGGCACATTTTTGTTTTGTTTTCATCCTCTTTTTCTCTCGCTATTTTGATGCTTTTCTTTTTAGCTTTTAGATTTGGGTAAAGCTCGGTTAAGGCGGGACCAGTGGCCCTTCTGTGCTCTTCCAGAATGGACATATGGCCAGTCCGCCCCTGGATTTGGTGCATTGTCGCCACTTTGACATTTTTTTGTTGCTCTCTTGTCACTTTTATTTGTCACGTTTTGTTACGTTTTTTGACACTTGTGTTGCTCCCTTTTTGGCCATTTTGTTTTTATTGTTGTTGTTTGTCGCATTCTCATCTTCGTTTTCGTCGCCATTTTGGCACTTTTTTACGTCCCACCGCATCACATGACTTGTCCCACGTTCACTACTATTCGAGGTGATTCCCCAAACTTCAAAACATAAAACATAACAAACAAAACATAAACTTTAACCAACATCACGCACTGCGCCTGAGACATGACGAGGAATTAAAAAATTAGCTGAAAAATTAGCTGAACTAGCATCGGACACAAACGGAATGCACGCGCTGCGCTAACGACGACATAAACAGACAATATCGCGAGAGTCATTCACCGAGGCTCCGCTGCACGTGCGCCGTTGTTATTGGTTCTCGCTTGAAACAGGTCAAATGAAGATGAAGTCGAGTGGACGCCGCGCGAGGACGAAAAGCCCAGCAGCGCGTGGTGGTGGTGGTGGGGGCGGCACGGGCCGAGCGGTGACCCACCTGCGGTGCGCTGGCCCCCGGGGTAAGACGCGGGCAGGGACCGGTCCAAAACGGGTGAAGATCTGAGGCCGCGCCGCGCGACACTGGTACGTTTTTATGCGTCACCACGCACGCCGCCTCCTACCTGTCCGCGTGCGCAATGTTGTAACTTCAGTTTGACCTCTTAACCCTAGTGGCAGCCGCACTTACCGTGTTTCAGGTTTAACCTCTTACCACCCGCCTAAACCAAATGCATTCTGTCCTCTTTGGCCTTTATATAGGCCTGTGTAACACCTCATTTGAAAGCTAAGGCCCACAAAACTGATCTTTTTCCTCGCATTGTTGCTGTGTTGAGTCACCTTTTGTATGTTTTATTTTATTTTTTTATTTTTTTTTGTCACATTTTTGTTGAATTTTTGTCACATTTTTGTTGAATTTTTGTCACATTTTTGTTGAATTTTTGTCACATTTTTGTTGAATTTTTGTCACTTTTTGTTGAATTTTTGTCATTTTTGTGTTGAATTTTTGTCACATTTTTGTTGAATTTTTGTCACATTTTTGTTGAACGTTTGTCACATTTTTGTTAAATTTTTGTCACATTTTTGTTGAATTTTTGTCACATTTTTGTTGATTTTTTGTTGAATTTTGTCACATTTTTGTTACTTTTTTGTTGCATTTTTGTTGAATTTTTGTCACAATTTTTGTTGAATTTTTGTAGAAATTTTGTCAAATTTTTGTTGAATTTTTGTCACATTTTTGTTGAATTTTTGTCACATTTTTGTTGAATTTTTGTCAAATTGTTGTCACATTTTTGTCACATTTTTGTCACATTTTTGTTGAATTTTTGTCAAATTTTTGTCAAATTTTTGTTGAATTTTTGTCACATTTTTGTTGAATTTTTGTCACATTTTTGTCACATTTTTGTTGAATTTTTGTCACATTTTTGTTGAATTTTTGTCACATTTTTGTTTAATTTTTGTTGAGTTTTTGTCACTTTTTTGTTGAATTTTTGTCACATTTTTGTCACATTTTTGTTGAAGTTTTGTCACATTTTTGTTGAATTTTTGTCACATTTTTGTTGAATTTTTGTCACATTTTTGTTGAATTTTTGTTGATTTTTTGTCACTTTTTTGTTGAATTTTTGTCACATTTTTGTTGCGTTTACATCCTCGTGTTCTTCTAATTTTTTGTGGCTATTTTGGTGTTTTTTCCCAAGAAGCTTTTTGATTAGGGTAAAGCCAAACTGGAGAAAATGGGATCCGTTCAGGTGGGAGTTAAGAGGTTAAACCATGTTATGTCTGACTGTGAGTGAAATAAACCCACAGTCTGTTTGATTTTATTTGCCATAAAAACATGGACTTTTCCTGAATATATGTTCTTATTGTGGCATACTAGAAAAAAAAAATCCATAAAGCAATTGTCATAAATGCTCTACATTTTTCCTCCAACTCAATACTTCTTTTACATGAAACAAAAACTGTCAAAAGTTCAGCATCTTCTGCACTGCCAGCAACCTACTGGAGTAATATCTGAACTGTCTTTTTGTCACCTCAAGGTTGTAAAGTGCAATAAAGTGCATCATCGTCACCAGTCCTCTTCGTTCAGACTCTATTGACGAGCCGCTTGGTCAGCCGTTACAGTCCTGATGAGCTCCAGATGTGCGGCCCTCACAAGCGGCCCCTCAGCCTTTCACAATAAAACGCTCCAGATGTTGTGCGCTCGCCCGGACTCTCGCCTCAGCGCGCTTTACTGTGGCGGCCAGAGGAAGGGGCGGCTGTTGGGGGGAGTTTGAACCACAGAGGCTGAGGGAGCGCGGACGAGCATGGATCGCCTCCAGAGGTAACACGGCTTCATTATTAAAGGATTTATGTTTTATACTAATATTTCAAACCTTTATCATCCATGAATCAGTCAGGTCTTTGTTGTCATATGTTGTCGTTTTTTATGCATAAAAATGTCCAAAATGGATGATATTTTTGGTGTGAATAATGGACAGAGCAAGGTTTAACCTCTTAACTCCCGCCTGAACCGAGAGGATCTTTTTCCTCACGTCATCAGATTTTTTTTCCATCATTTTTTTGTTGGGTGTTCAACTCATTTTTGCAACTTTTTTGTCATTTTTTGTAACATTTTTGTCATTTTTCCGTAATTTTTTTTATCACATTTTTGTCATATTTTTTGTCAATTTTTTTGTCAATTTTTGTCACATTTTTGTAATTTTTTTGTCCATTTTTGTCAATTTTTTGTCAACTTTTGTCACATTTTGGTCAATTTTTCGTCAAATTTTTATCATATTTTTAGTCATTTTTTTGTAATTTTTTTGTCACATTTTTGTCACATTTTCGGTCAAATTTTTGTAAATTTTTTGTAATTTTTTGGTCAATTTTTGGTCACATTTTTGTCATTTTTTTTGTCACATTTTTGTCATTTTTTTGTCATTTTTTTGTCACATTTTTGTCATTTTTCGGTCAATTTTTTGTAAATTTTTTGTCATTTTTTTGTCACATTTTTGTCATTTTTTGGACATTTTTGTGACATTTTTGCCCCTTTTTCATCAATTTTCCGTCCCTTTTTTGTCAATGTTTTCTCACTTTTTTGTCACATTTCCCTCATTGTTTTTGTCTCAGTTTTGTTGCTATTTTCACAGCTTTTTTCCAGAAGCTTTTGGACTGGGGTAAAGCCAAACTGGAGAAAATGTGCTCGCTTCAGGTGGGAGTTAAGGGGTTATGGTTTGATTTTATTGATATATTAAGATATCTATTACTGAATAAATCTGTAGAAACAACTTTTGCCTCAAAATCGGGCTCGGAATTCGATATCAACAAATGCTTCTGTAAAAAACAAAACAAAAAAACTAAAAGACTGGGAGATGGTTTTCCATATCTATTGAGAAATAGAGACTCAATAATCTTTAATGTGACAATTATTCAATGATTTATTTCCAGGTAAAAATGTATAGGTTTAAGTGAGCTTTTTAGTCCATATAAGTGACAATCATCCTGACCTTTACCTCACAGTCATAATTTATAAATTCAGACTGAGTTCTGAGGACATGCCAAAGATCTGCCTGTAGGTCATGATCAACTCCAGTGAGTGTTTTGTTTCTCGTTCTCACAGGAGCCAGGAGGACAAGCTGCATGTGGAGGACCAGGGGAGGAGATGGAGGAGAGGGGGGAGAAAGGAGAATGTTCAGCCAGAGCCAGGAGCCGAGCCGGGGACGAGGACCAGGTTAGACCAGCATTAACAAAACATCTGCTGTGTTATGTGTCATTTAAAAAGAGGTTGTGTGCCCTATGAAGTACCACCTGTGGTTCCTCTGGAGACTAACTGCACGTCTTTTCCAACAGGACCGGCTCTCCACCAGGCGTGAATGGAGCTGTGGACCGGGAGCTCAGACCGAGAGCAGAGGAGAGGAGCGCCCCCTGCAGGGAGGTGCACACCCTGCAGCTACAGCCCGGTGGCGTCAGGGCCGGGGCTGAGGTGAGTCTCCTCCAAACCGTGTGCTTTAAGAGCTGGTGCAAATACATTTCTCCACTTTAAAGTCAGATCTTAAAAGCAGTTTAAATATTGCCCTGATTCAACATTGCTCCATAGATTTATTTAGGAACGTCAAAGCTTGGCCCTTTTCTCAATATGCATTTGCAACAACATCTCCAAATGAGTATCATCTACCGACCCCAGATTGTCCAGACTTACAGCTAACAATATTATTTTTGATCCAGAAGTATTTTCCATCTACGTTTAGTCCCATACAGAAGCCATTTGCTATGAAAAGTTTGTTTATAAGCTAATATAAAGGTTGTTATCCCATGTAAAAGTGCTGTGGGGGGTGTTTTAGGCCTGGCCCTGTGCTGCCACTCAGAGACCGAAGAGGACGGTCCCGCGCTCAGCCATCAGAGGTGAGTCCAGTTTAGTTCTGCGTGAAACCAGAGTTTAAATTTTTGTTTTAATGTTTGTCCAATACATGGATCAAAATATTCACAAGCACCTGTCCCACCTGCCATGACACATTTAAGAGCTTTGGTTACAGTAACAACACATGATATTGTATATTAAAGTCCCCAGTCCATTAGGAGTTGTAATGAAAGTTGATGCGTTGCAAATGACATCACGCATAATTCCGGCGGCCATTTTGAATACTGAAATAGACAGGATGAAAATGAAAGACAACTGATTGACAGAGGCATTTTTTTGTGTACTCGTAATCATTGCTCAAGAGGATAACAGGTAAAACACGGCCCCAGAGATATACGTTTATGTGATATAACCAGGAAATGTGGCATAGACGTAGCAGCGCAGGATTTACTAAAGATTTGCCTCACTCCTCAGACTAACTTAACACATCAAAGGGGAAACAGAAAACCTTTCTCTGTGATTTTTACAGTTTGTCATGTCAACAGAGTCTCGGTCTGAGTCAGTGTTTAAGCTGCTCAAGACGTTAGCATGCTACCGGTTAGCAACTGTCATCAACTGTCAATGGCTTCAACACAATAAACACATCTGTGAACACTGAGGAAATACTACAGTCACAGCTCTGACCTCTGTCACATGTTGTATCCAAGGCCAGATGTTTGTGGTTCAGGGCTTTCTCTTGGAGATATCAGAGCCCAGCTGTTGAAGCTAAATGCTATCCGGTAGCATGCTAATGTCTTGAGCAGCTTAAACACTGACTCACTGGTTTCTTCACATAAATGTGCGTCTCTGGGGCCGTGTTTTTACTGTTTTCCCCTTGAGCAATGAATACAAGTACGTAAAAATGCGTCTGTCAATCAGTTTTCATTTTCATCTTGAGTAGAGATATTGTTACATGTTGTAGTACTGCATAATGCTACTTCGGTATTCAAAATGGCCGCCATAACAACAAAAGTCACATGACTGAAAGGCATTTATAATTTTTCAAGCTAAATAATGAGCAATTGACCTTTCCCAAAACGGTCACTGTCCAATCATACCTCATAGCAAGCGTCGCTACCCGTCATTCTCTGGATCTCCTCCTTTACAAAATAGTTGAGCTCGCCGTGTTTTCCCCCTTTCACAGCCTGATAACTCTTAAGCCAAGATTCTGTCATTGTTACAGGGAGCGTTTAGTTGCTCTTAAGATTTCAGCCACAGGTGTTTCTTTGTTTTGCCACTGCAATTATCATCGCGGCTGGAGAACCATGACTGGGGGAGACAGAGCCACTGCAGCCAGGGGTCTGAACGGTTTAGGTTTAACATAATATTTTTCAACACTAGATTCAATACCGGTGCTTTATGTTACAAAAACGTCACTGTGCTGCAACTAAATCAACTTACCTTTCATAACAAACAGGATCTTTAGATGTAATAAATGTTGTATTTGTTGGCTCCCTGGTGTGAAGTTTGCCGTGCGACTGTTTCAGGTGCTCTGCGGGTGTCCATCCACAGAGAGCGGGCCCTGGTCCATGTCCACAGTAAGATATTAGAAAACTATTACTCTATTGTTCTGTATAAATGTCACTTCTTTATCAGAATGTATTGTTTAGGGAAACGGTTAATAGTATGATCAAACTACTCAGTACTATTAAGTTATGAAGAAAAACAAGACAAAAATGATCCCTAATGACCAGGGGCGCCTAAACCAAACGCATTCTGTCCTCTTTTGGCTGTGTAACACCTCATTTGAAAGCGAAGACCCACAAAACTGACCTTTTTCCTCGCGCTGTTGCTGTGTTGTGTCACCTTTTGTATGTTTTTTTTGTTACATTTTGGTTGAATTTTTGTCACTTTTTGGTTGAGTTTTTGTTGAATTTTTGTTGAATTTTTGTTGAATTTTTGTTGAATTTTTGTCACATTTTTGTTGATTTTTTGTTGATTTTTTGTTGAATTTTTGTTGAATTTTTGTTGAATTTTTGTTGATTTTTTGTTGAATTTTTGTTGATTTTTTGTTGAATTTTTGTTGAATTTTTGTTGAATTTTTGTTGAATTTTTGTTGATTTTTTGTTGAATTTGTGTTGAATTTTTGTTGAATTTTTGTTGAATTTTTGTCACATTTTTGTCACATTTTTGTCACATTTTTGTCAAATTTTTGTCAAATTTTTGTTGAATTTTTGTTGAATTTTTGTCACTTTTTTGTCACATTTTTGTCACATTTTTGTTGAATTTTTGTTGAATTTTTGTCACATTTTGTTGAATTTTTGTTGAATTTTTGTTGAATTTTTGTCACATTTTTGTCAAATTTTTGTTGAATTTTTGTCACATTTTTGTCACATTTTTGTCACATTTTTGTCACTTTTTTGTCACTTTTTTGTCACATTTTTGTTGAATTTTTGTCACATTTTGTTGAATTTTTGTTGAATTTTTGTCACATTTTTGTCACATTTTTGTTGAATTTTTGTCACATTTTGTCACATTTTTGTCACATTTTTGTTGAATTTTTGTCACATTTTTGTCACATTTTTGTCACATTTTTAATTATTTTTTCCATCACTTTTTGTTCTGTTTTTTTGTCCGTGTTTCCTCATGTTTTCATCCTCTTTTTCTCGCTATTTTGATGCTTTTCTTTTTAGCTTTTAGATTTGGGTAAAGCTCGGTTGAGGCGGGACCGGTGGCCCTAGAGCCAGTGGCCGTGCTCTTCCAGAATGGACATGTGGCCAGTCCGCCCCTGCTAATGACCCTTATATGTGTGCAGTCCGGGAGGTCCACGGGCTGCCGGGAGAACATTGCCCCCACAGGCCGAAACGGGCACAGCGCCACCATGTGGGGTCAACTCAAAGCTGCTACGTCCAGGTAAACGCCACCTCGTCGCTGAACAAACGTATCGGAGCTGCTCGTCAACGTTCTGACCAGTGTGTGTGTGTGTGTGTGTGTGTGTGTGGTGCAGGTGTGTCTGACCTCTGACCCCCGGGGCCTCAGCCGGACTCGGACCATCCGAAGCAGCAGAGCCTTGTGTGAGCAGATGTTCACCCTGTAAGTGTGTAGGCTATTATTATATTATTCACCTCAGCACGGCAGCAGATATTTACAGTTTCATTTGACAAAAGCTAAATAGGCTCTGTGCACGGAATAGTTTTTGCTAATGTCCTGTTGCTTAGTGCAGGTTAAAGAAATTAAAAATAAAACAAGATTTACAAAAACTGAAGAGAACTTAAATAAACGTCAAGCCGGACTTTCATTTCAGTAAAAAAATAAAATAGGGTCCATGTATTAAGTGTATTTATATATGTATATACAGTATATACACATAGGAACTAGAGAAATACCAGGGGCTCAGAGAAGAGCTGGAGAAAACCTGGAGGGTGAAGCATCAGTGGTGCCCGTGGTCGTTGGGGCACTCGGGGCAGTGACCCCCAAACTGGAGGAGTGGAGGAAATACATCAGACATCTCGGTCCTGAAAAGATACTGCGCAGAACCCTCAAGCTCCCAGGCCTCTGGTAGAGGACCTGAGCTTGGAGGAAAAAGAGACCGCCCACGGAGAGTGAGGAAGAGTTTTTATATATATACTGTATATATCAACTGTAAATACCATTCGCATAAGAATGATGTAAGACTACTTTTTCATTGTTGAATATTTTGAATAACAAACACTAAGACAATAAAGTGTGATGAATGGTCAGTGACAAAGTGAATTCGCACTTGATATATGTGTTTTTAAAGTTTTTTTTTTTTTACAACACTTCTTTAAACGGATTTGTACTTTCTACTTTGAATGCTTAAAGGGACTATACAGAGTTTAAAAATGTTAAAATGAAGTATTTTCCTCCCCCTACATGTTCTAGCCATGTCCTAATGTGTAGAATGAGCTCAGACCTGTTCACCACAACTGCCTCTAAAATCCTGCCCCCAAAAAGTTGTTACTTCGGGTCCAAAGTGCTTAATATAGAGGCTGCAGTTACGTGTAAGACCTGAGGTGGCAGTAGTGAGTATAAAATAACCAACTTGCATCTAGTCTTTTTAAGTTAAGTTTTTTCTGCAGTACTTTCATTTGAGAATTTGACATGTATTGGATGAATATTTGACCTGTAGTATTTGTTCTTCAATCCAATGAATGAATCCAAGTACTTCGACCACCTCTGCACACACCCTACGTTTTATTACTGCTTACATGTCCTGAATGTTTTTCTTGTTCCCTTTTCAGGCGTGTGGGCGGGGACCAGGACGTCCACTCCCGACTGGTGCTGTCTCTGGTCAGGTCACACACGCACAGGTCAGAGGAGTAAAAACACAGCCACCAATCAATACTACAACTCTACTCCCTCCCAGGAGGCCAGTGCAGCCACAAACAACAGGGCCACTACTCCCAAATCTTTTTACTCAAGTATAAAAACTAAACTAAACTTGGTGAACGTACAACTTGAGTAACTGTTTCGAGAGATAGAGAAAGATAGGAAGATAGGAATAAGATAGGAAGAGTATTCAAGGATAATGGGTGTCTCGTTGTGTTCTGAATCTGAGCTGTTCCTGAGCTAGATCTGTTTTTTTTAATCAAATGATTTTCCTCCAGGTCTGAACGCTGTGCTCTGATTGGCTGCATGAGCTTTGGAGTCAACTCTCTGATCGCAAAGGTATTCTCATTAGTGAGATGGCAGAGCCATTGTTTATTATAGCAACACATGAACTTTTAAAGCTGGTAGTAGTTACATAATGTACTCTTTTATTACAGTCAAAATCCTTAGTGCTTCTCCCCAGTCCCTCAGCTACCTGTAGCTCCGCCCCTGGTCCTGCTGCAGCCTGAGAGAGGGACACAGACTCCAGATATCACTGAAGTCCAAACTTTAGCCAGGACTTCTGTTGTACTTCTGCTTTAGTTGCTTTTGCAATGGGCTCAAACACATGAGGGGTGAAGGCCGACATTGCGACGTATCGCATTGTTTACTTTTTCAACCCAGTGTAACTTTATCTAACCATAAAACCCAAAATATGTGGCGGATCTTTCTCATTTAAGAAGTGGCTAAAAGCTAGAGATGCACTGACTACATTTATGGATTAGTTTAAGTTTGTAGAGATCTTGATTTTGTGTAAACAGCAGGTTCATTCATGGCGGACGGGGCTGCAGCTGCAGGTGTTTTACCTCCTTCCTCCCTCTCTCCCCGATCCCATTCTCTTACTCTTTTCTTTTTTAGCATTTGCCTTTTTCTATCTATTTTTCTCTAATGTAGCACGAGCGGTGCACGTGGAGCTTGATAAACATGCAACCTTTAAAATATAAATAAAAAAACGGCTCACAGGTGAGAGTCGGCTCTTTGTACCAACTCGTTCGCGACTGACCCATCACTAATTCTCATCCAGTTTCCAGGCCCTTTCATGTGGTTTACATTAATCAAATGTCTGCAGCTCATGATGTGCTTTGCAAGATTGCGAGAGTTAAATATCCATGGTTCATACAGCAGCTTCTACCAGCTGCTAATGCTAACACGTTTAACGCTTAAGACTCAGGATCATTAACTAGGCCTAATCCTGAGCACGAGTAATCAGGCTGAATATTTACAGATTAAAGAAGCCACAAAGGGCGCCCTCACGGCCACTAGATGGAGCTGTTTCCCCACTAATGACCACTGACAGATAGTAGCACGTTTTTATCCATATCAGTGCCATTGGTCATTTCTTTTATCGATCTGGTTCTGTATCGTTTCCCTTATCGAGGAGAGAGCTCTGTCACTGGAATATTTTATCCCCAGAACAAGAAACGATGCGAGATCTCCTTTTCCAGCCCTTTGAAATTAACGGATCCTAAAGGCTCCTAGTAAACAGATCATAAATAAGTACTCAGTAGTCGGATGTTGCCCCCTTCTATACAAACACTTATCCATAATTAATTCATTGTTGGTCCATTATTCATTCATGATTGACTTCAGTTTAGAGGGAAAAAGCACAGAATAACACATATAACCCGCCTAAAAGCAGAAATAAACACAACTTTGTCAGAAAATGTTGCGGCCAAAGGTTTAGCAAAACAAAGCTAGTCTGTTAGCATCAGCCTTTCTTCGAGAATCAAAACATTTTAAAGCATTTACAAAGACAGTACAGTAAGAGAGGTAAATCTTCTCGATATAAAACATTGGTGAGAAGCGTTTCTACCTTCAATAAAATGACGTTTCCTTTATTTGTGTCGCCCTGTAGCCAATGAGTGGCTGGTTCTACTTCTTGAGCCCCCGGTTCGGGTGGAGCAAACACCTGAGGAGGACGTCTCCACAGGCACACACAGCGGGTAAGGAAGGGGAACACATGCGCTAATGTATCTCTGTCAATCAATACTTTTGTAATAGTGGGAAACGTTGTTGTATTTTTTAGGATTTTGATTTGATGATGATAAGATAAGATAAGAAAGTTACTCTGAGATACAGGAACCAGTCTTAGTCTTTGCTTGAAACATGCTGATGTGATAAAATATATATTTCGTAACTTGCTCGAGGACGGATCCATCTGAGGTGTCAAGATTGAACTTTTCCTAATTCCTCTGTTTGATGGGATGTTTGCAAATCTTAACCTCTTCCCACCCGCCTAAACCAAATGCATTCTGTCCTCTTCGGCTGTTATATAGGCCTGTGTATTTTCTAAGCGGATAAAAAGGGGAACTATATTGTACGGCATAATAATACCAGGAGTGCTTTGACATCCGCGTAGTAATATCCTCACTTTACTGTGCGGATGCCGAACTACTCCTGGCATTATTACGCACAGATTTTTTAGGATTTTTTAAAATGTTAAGAGCAGAGGTTCCGCCAGACTTTTTTTTGCCGGCCACTTTGGCCGGCTGGGTCGTAAAATGTCGGCCATTCACAGGAATTACCGGCCATTAAAAAATATATACATAATGAACGTGGCTTATTATCAATAACAATCTACATTTAGGCAGAGCTACACGAGTGCTTTAGTGGGTCCAAAAGGCGGTGCACGTGGATCGATTGAGAGCGGCAGGTGCCACGCGGACCAAGCCGACTCATCTGCACTTTAACTCAGACAGCTGCTCAGCGAGGGCTGGGCTTTAACGTGACATCAGGTGTAAAACGGAGGGGCAAATCGACTGAACATGGACCCAGCTCTGCCGCGCTCTAGAGCGGCTCCAACACCGGTAACTAAGCCGAGGCGTCTGCGCAGACTGGCCGAGGGAGGCGCCTCTAAACCCGGCCACTCTCTGAGCGGCTCCAACACCGGTAACTGAGCCGAGGCGTCTGCGCAGACTGGCCGAGGGAGGCGCCTCTAAACCCGGCCACTCTCCCAGGAAGAGCCAGTGCAGGACAGTCTGACTGACCACACGCTTGTTTAAAGAAAATCCTAATCAAAAGTATTGCTGAGTTCTTAACACACTTTTATAAAAGTTAATGTACCTGTAGTTCACTGTTACTTGGAAAATGTGACGAAGCACGAAGAGAAAATCCTTTCATTTCCAGCGTGTCGATGGCGCTTCAACTGTGCTTTGTAAAATGGGCTTTTTGATACAAACATTGAACCTTCTTTAATATTTGGGGCTGTCTCAAAAACACTTTGTTATGTTAGTCACTGACCCAGGTGACATGTTTTATTTAATATATTTTTCTATATTCTCTCCATATTTTTTACTGTCGGCCAACTTGGCCGATGGAAATTATTTTTTCCGGCCAGTTGCTTTGCAAACCGGCCAAAACCCTGGTTAAGAGTAAAGCTTTTGGGCATTAAAAAGGCATGATCCGTGGCCATAAGGAATAATGGATTTGTATGCTCTCTGGTCCCAACTTTGTGGATTATTCTTAAGGCCTTCTTTTGAAGTTTGATGAAGACGTCGGTATTGCTTTCATATGCTTTCAAAGATTAGATATTTCATAGATATTTCATATCTAATCTTTGCTCTGTGGGTGTGATTTCATTATAGTCAGTTGTCTACGTCCATGTTGCTTTTGCCCTTTTCCCCCCGGCGATGTTCTTCGGAGGACATGAACTTCCCTCCAGCCTTTTGTACTCGCAGCTGACATCTTACTTGAGTGCGCGTCCCTATGGGGTCTATGGGCATCTCTGTGCGGGACCTCCGTGTCGCCGTGGAAACCAGCGGCTGCTCTCGGCCACGTGACCATACCCCCCTCCTGTCTTCTTTAATGTGAAGTCGCGCACGGGAGAAAAAAAAAGCCTCTCAGACTTGACTTGGGACGCACTCAGACTCGCCGCTCTTCCTCCGCCGCTCCGTCGCCCGCTGGGATGACCTGCTACCGGCGAGCCAGCGTTACGAAAGCCTCCTTCTCGGGGAATTCTGCAGCTTTTTGAGGGAACATCTTGATCCTCCTGGAGCTACTTGTCCATATTCACTTTGGTTGAATCCGTGGGGTTTGCTATGGAAGGAGAGTTGTCTTACTAAGCTCTGTTGATGCTGGTTTGAAGTTTTTTTTTTTACTCCTACAGCTCTTTTTTGATTTTGTTTTGTGTCTTTGAAAACTCTAATGTCCTCTGCATTTGAGCCATCCTTAAGCTAGTTTGTTTTTTGTCTTGTTTTAAGAAGCTCTGAAGGATGTTTTGGAGAAATGCCGTCTGGCCGTTCGATGGCGCGTTCAAAGACACTGACAGTGACGGTTTTTTGCTCACAGCGGCGGAGCACACCGCCTCCAGCCGCGCATGTCCCGCCGCCTCGGAGTCCGGCGGCCGATCCAAGCCCAAGCTGCCGTCGGTGGATGGGCGCGGCGGACAGAAGGAACACACTTACGCCAGCTACAGCTCGACGCAGAGCAACGCTAACCTCAGCGCTAACCCCAGGGTTAACCCCAGCGCTAACCCCAGGGTCAACCCCAAGGTTCACCCCAACGCCAACCCAGGAAGAGCAGACAGCGGCGGCCTCACGGTGAGTGTGAGCTCCTTTTTATCAACGCGAAAAGCTGAGCAGAACCAGTGTTGTGTGTAATGTGTAGCAATTACAAAACTGGTAAAAAGATTATAATAACTTTATCATGTGAAAAATCATCTTCTTACCAATTTAGAGAAACTACAGACAACTCCACAGTTTATAGTAAAGTAGAGTAAATATTAGAGGTGGGCCGTTATCGGCGTTAACGTGCTGCGTTAACGCGAGACTCTTATCGGGCGATAAATAAAATATCGCCGTTAATCTATTCTCAAAGCTGGGTTGGGAGCTGGGTCTATACTCTGCGAGCTCTGATGACTTTCACCGTGATATGTTAAGGTCAGCACTAAAACAACTAATCGATTAATCGACAACTAATCGATTACTAAAATAGTTGTCAACTATTCCAGTAATCGATTAATCGTTTTCTAGTAAACACAGACTAAAATTGAGCAAAAAAGACAAGACAATGATTTATTTTGGATGAAAGCCTACTTTGTTTTTTAAAGTTGGGGTCTGCAGTGTTTTGTACATCGTAAATTTCATAAATATCTGTCTTTGTCTCGTCCAATCAAAGCAGAATTAGCACAAAGAGCCTCCTACAAATGTTTACTTTAAGTTTACTCCATCCACGTGTCCTCAAGAGGCGCCACTTTAGCTTTATGTGATAAGAAAATTGAAAAAAATACAATTTCCATGCACCTTTCACAGCCAAGCGATTAATCGATTAATCGTTAAAATAATCGGTCGATTAATCGATTACCAAAATAATCGTTAGTTGCAGCCCTAGTCAGCACACATTACACGACTTTTATGCCCAATTTCGGACGCACGGGAGAAACGTGAGTGAATATAGCGTCTCCAAAGCGAACACACAGAAGCAGCGGCCAATGACAGAAAAACACCGCAGCGCCTCCGTGTTCAATTCTCTTTCAAAACAGCGACATAAACAACTCATTTCATGGCCACAGCCCCACACGAAACAGCGCAACTTTATCACCAAAAGTTCACCAGAGCCTTTTCCAGCTACATTTCAACCGCGGCACTTGCGGAGTTTGGAGACGGACTTTCCAGCTACTTTTCTCCGTTAGCTTCTCTTTCTCCGCTCTCTGCTGTCTCCTCCTCCTCGCGTCTGAGGTCCGTCTCCTTTTCTTATTAAATCCAAAGAAATACGTCCCGCATCTTCGTGTTGTCGACGTTTATCTCCATTTTGACAGAACTATCGCCAGGTTGAAGCTCGTAGTAGCTCCAGCAGCATGAACTGTGTTGTTGCGACAGTGATCACGTGACACTGTTGACCAATCAGGAGACGCGCACATGTTTCCCACGCTCACAAACAGAGGCCTGTATTTTCTGATCTGGTAAAAAAAAATATATATAATAACTGATCGACACAAAGCTACTGACTGTAAACAGTTCATCAGGACCTCTAATGTCGGCCTACAGCTCAAAATGAATGTTTAACTGAATAAACAGTTAGTAAACACAAGTGCATCTTCTTGAACATGAATTATTTTCATCACCAATTATCATAGTAGAACGTTCTCAAGCAGTTTGTGATGCATTTTGGAAACAGGAGACGAGCCCCTGGTCTAACGCACCGCCTGACCTGAGAAACTCGTTCTCAAAGACTTACTTTTAGTCATTATTTGGGGAGCAACATATTCTAATTCTAATTCAAACTCAAATATTAGTAGTGATCCATATGCAAATGTTGTTGTCCTTGATGCTGTTTTGAAGCTTTTCTTCAGAATCAAACAGAGGTGGGTAGGTGGCCAAAATATTTGCACAAGTAAGAGTAAAGAAGTTATCTTTATTTGAGTAAAAGTGGAAGGTGGTGACCCAAACAATAACTCAAGTTAAAGAAAAAATGAAAAAGAAAATGGTACTTGAGTTCTGTGTGTGACTGTTTGAGCAAAAAGTCAGAATTATTTTCATGACGTCAAAAGGAAAATTTTAAGAAAATGGCAGAAAATACAGAAAAGTGAAATAATCCTGAAGAACAAGGTGCACGAGACGTAAAATAGGGCTGTGCAATTAATCGAAATTCGATTACGATTTCGATTACTACACTAAACGATTACAAAATTAGCATAATCGCAAAAAAACAACGATTATAATTCTTTTTTGCAAAGCAGACTTGCTTTTCAGGCCGCTGGGATTATTTTCCCTTCTCATTGCACGTGCCATGAGAAGGGAAAATAATAACAAACGGCGCTGCGTGATGACGTCATCAGGCCGCGCTGCTCAGTTTGCTTGCGCAGGTGTGAGGGCTGGCCAGCAGGGGGCAGGTGTGAAACAGAGACCTCTCCTTAATCAAGGCAACTTGAAATCATTTGTACTTTTATGACATTAATCAAAAAACTATGCTAATATTTTCTGTTTTCTGAACAAAGTAAATAAAATATAGATATAATAAAATAAAATAAATGTTTGAATAATCGTGATTTCAATTATGACAAAAATAATCGTGATTATTATTTTTTCAATAATCGAGCAGCCCTAAGGTAAAACATCTGTTTAGATCAAAATGAAGCATTGCTGCTTAAAGAATTGGAAGTGGAAAATGTACCTTATTGTTACTCACGGAAGAGTACAGCTACTTCATTATACATTATAATTTTACTGAAATTGAAGTAAAAAGTACTGTATGGACTTTAAGAAGTACAATTTCTTCCAAAAGTTAAATGTAACTGAGTACATTCTCTGGAATCGAATATGTTCTTATTTTGGATACAGACTGGATTGTGCTGCATCACCAGGAAATATACATGTTTATTACATAGTTTATGGAGTAGGTGTTTACAAGCTTTAGCTTCAGCCTACTCGCTTTCTTTGAGCTTCTAAATAGATCATGTGAATATTGTAAAAAGAAAGCTCAAAAAGAAATAAACTAAACTAAACTAAAACTCTTCCATTTCAAGTACATTCCACTAAAGGTTTTTCCATCAAATTGTGGCAAAATAAAACTTCGGCCAAAAATCAATTTGAATTAGTTATCGAGTTGGTAGGTCAAATTGATTAATATTTAAAAAAAAATCATAATCATTTTTTTGTCTTTAGTATTCATAATTTGGATGTTTAAACCCAGCTCTATCAAAGGCAAAATGAGGCTAATCACGATTTAAACTAAGCTTTTTTGTGTTACATATATTAGGTCGCTGTGATGTGTAAATCTCAGTCCAGCGGAGTCCTCGTTGATTTAGTGATTTTGTATTTGCTCGGCCTCGTATAGCACTACCCTGCCTGCATGTGGTGGGTTTGTACTGCGTGCCTCGGTCGATGGAGACCTGTAAGTGACGGCAGCAGAGTGGCCGTCGCAACTTACGCCACTTTACTCAGGCTTCATCAAACTTTCAGGACATCAATATTTCACGTCTCAGAAATGTAGAGGGTGAGAAAAGCAGCAGCTCCCACTGAGCGTCTGCAACTGGGACAGAGGGTTTAATCACAGTTCAGTCCAAATCACAAGGTAAATGTGACAAGAGACGATGCCTCCAGGAGCTCACATTACAGCAACTCAGAATATTATAGATTCATTTGCATACATCAGATTTGCCAAGTAAAAAAAAATCTGTCAGTGGAATTATTTGGAATGAAATTAGATTAGATTTTTCAAGTGCTATTGCACCTTTTAATCGTATTAAAGGTGCAATAAATGTTTGTTTTTTTGTGTTATTTAGTTGTGCAAAAACTCTTCATCATCAGTCATATTTCCTTCAAAGGATTTATGACCCAAAGGCTGAAAGAGACATTCTGCAAATTGTCGAAAAAGCCTGAGCCGTTTAAGATTATGCTTAGTTGTGCTCAATAGTATGGACTGTTGGCGTCGTCCGATACCGATATTTTCATTAATAATTCAATTTGTTTTTTTGTTTTTTTTAAATCTCTCCCAGATAGCCTATAGTTAAACTGTTATTAGTATAGTGAATGTTTCAATCATAGAAATATATTGGAAATATTGTGGGTTTTTCTAGGGCAAATGTTTGAGAAAGGCCTTGTCTATAATGTTGTGTATGATGCTTCTTAATGTGTCAGTGCTGAACTGTGACAGCAGGGGGCGCTGTATATTCATGGTTAGTACTAGGTACATAGGTACTTCATGCCATACCACGTACAATTTTACCCAATAAATAAAATTGAAATACAAGCCTTTATTTTATGACAGATATTTTCATAATTGAAAAATACTATTATATACCTACATGTATATTCATCCTGATCTAATCTATACAGAACAGCAGTTATTGCTGAAAAAGAAGGATCAGCAGCTATAAAGCATTTCTGTACTGTTCCAAACGTACATTTGATTGAAATAGCCGGTGAATTTTTCTACATTTAAAATCTGTGTTGCTAATGTCTCCCTGTAAGAGGAGCATGGTGGCACAGTGGTTAGTGCCCGTGCCTCTTGTACAGTAGGTCAATTTATTTATTTATTTATTTTATTTATTTGGTAGGGACAGTGCAAGTTAATGAACAAGCCACACCGGATTGTATCCGTCGTCCCCCATGCGCACTCTCAAACACACTCTCATACATCCTGGCCTATTGTACATGTTTTTAGTGGTAGGGGAAACCGGAGTACCCGGAGGAAACCTACGCAGACACAGGGAGAACATGCAAACTCCACACAGAAAGGCCCTGTCCTTGGTGGGAATCGAACCCGGACCTTCTAGCTGTGAAGCACAAGCACTAACCGCTGTGCTACCGTGCACCACCAGGTGTTTCTGATCATTAGCCTGGTTCCACAGATGGAGATGTTCAAATGGTTCTGGACGTGCCCAGGTCCCGGTACAAACAGTGGGGCGATGGTTCTTTCAGGGTTGTAGCGCCAAAACTGTGGAACAGCTGCCCCTCAGTCTGCGTGTTCTCACAGAGCTGTCCCTCTTTAAGTCTAGATTGAAGACACATCTCTTCAAACTAGCTTTTAAGACTTAGATCGCACTTATTTGATTGATTGATTTTTTTGATATTGTTTTATCTTTCTGTGAAGCACTTTGGTCTTCCTTGTGGTGTTGAAAGGTGCTATACAAATAAACTTTGATTGATTGATTGATTGAGGTGTGCCAGCCCACGATGGCTGCTTATTGCTCCTATGGTCGTCCCAGCGGCATTGAGGATCTGTCAAATCATAGACTTAGTCATTAGATATAGCCAGTGTTCCATTCAGCCACATTCATTGTGAAGGTCCTGAGTCGTCTGTGAAACGTACATGGCTGTGCAATCTCCTCCTACGAAGCCTGTTCTATAAAAGAGCAAAAAGGCAGGAAGCCCTGCCCTCGTAGCCTGGCAAAAGCCAGACTGACTTTATTTATGTATTTATAAATACATATAAAAGACTGTCTGGAATTGTGGTAATAGAGGCGGAGCTAATGATCGTAGTTTGAACGAGAGCGAACCAGTCAAGCACAAAGCAACTTACGCTTTGCGTTCACGTCCTCCGCCATGATTGTTTGTATCCACACGTGCAGTGGAATAAATGTTCCGGTGAAAGCCCTCAGAGCAGCATCGTGCTGTGGCTTTAAGGACAAGTCCAGCTCATTTAAATCAGAAGAAAGGGCACTGGTAAAAGATCGTTGTGTCGTGGCCGCCATCTTCACTGTTTTCGTTACGGCCCGGAGGAGCACTGGGTGATGGGAAATCCTAGCACGGAGAATGACGCACTGTTAACTCCCGCCTCCCACGCTATGATTGGCTCTGCCTGGTTTTGCCGGAGTCATCGAGATTCTAATCGCACAATTCCAAACTGTATCCCCATGTATCTCTGAACATGGAGGATCAGTCTGGCTCGTGCCAGGCTACTGCGCTCGCAGGGGCGGAGCCTCCACAGAGCTCCACACGTTGACTGACAGGCCAGTCAATGAACTGACAAAGCTTCCACTTTTAATTATATCACCTACCCCAGCATTGTCACATGGGTCATAGCGGTTTCTAGAAAAAATACAACTCTTTGGAGCCAGGCTTTGAAGCCGTTCTAGGGAATCCTGTCTGCCAAGTGTCTTTCGGAGTCGCCCCTGCCACAAGGAGGCGGTGTTACAGTAATGTCAGCTCAGATATTTACTGAGATTAATAAAGTATAACTTAGCTTAGTATCCCAATGTTTTTCTGGCAAAACCGACACAGATGGTTCACATTAGCCTCTGCTCTTCGGCCGTTGCTTTGTAAATGTCTCATACATCATATCTGTCTTTTCTCTGATTGGTTAATGTCAATCCCGGCCATTGGGAACTCTGAGAAATCCTCTCTGATCACACACGTCTTTGTAAAGAA
Organism: Gobius niger; assembly: GCF_951799975.1. Taxonomy (NCBI): domain Eukaryota; kingdom Metazoa; phylum Chordata; class Actinopteri; order Gobiiformes; family Gobiidae; genus Gobius; species Gobius niger. The sequence goes on along the minus strand of NC_136873.1, from coordinate 4,422,105 downwards.
TAGGACGAGCGTGTATTCTGACTGACCAGGCTATACCCGGGGCAGCTGTGAATCAGATGAATCCATTGCTGCTTCTTGTGATGTGGATGTTGCGTCACTTGAAGATTTGCTGATACATATTGCGCAGGCCTGTACATGGGGGCACATTTCTCACTTGAAAGTTTTCGAGAGCGGCGGCAGAGCGGAGGCCCTATCGGCAGGAAACAGCTTTTGTTTGTGCCACGGCTGCTTCCTTTTTCCCACAGTGCTCCCCTCGCTGTGGGCCGGGACCGAGCGCTTTGTGCCGATTCAGGCTCCAGGACTCGATCCGCTCGCTATGTTTTTGTCCGGAGCCGCGTCGCTTTGGCCGAGGTTCGTCCTCCATGTGGACCTGACTCTGCTGCTGGTCTGAGATGTACACGCTCCACCGCCTGTGTCGGACCTGCATCCAGCACGGCCTGCCCCAGGTTCGCAACCGCACAGTTATTCTCTTAGCACTACTTAACACGACGCAGTAATCACATCCAGAGGGGGTAGTTAAATACTGGATCTGTACTTTACTTGAGTTGTATTTTTGTTGAGAACTTTCTACTCTTACTCCACTCCATTTGAAAGATACATATAACACTTTCTACTGTAAAGGTTCATTTGAAAAGCCTCACTTTTGTTGGGGCAATGTTAGTCTTAAAGGGGCTGTATGGAAGTTCTCAGTTTTATACTCGCTACTGCCACCTCAGGTGTAATGCGTAACTGCAGTCTCTGTGTTAAAGGAATAGGCCACCGTTTAAACATACTAAGATATGTTCTTACCTCACTTTAGACGTGTTAATATATCCCCGTCTGGTCTTTGTCCGTGCGCTCTGTCACGCAAACGGAGCACATACGCAGCCTCTCCCACATGTCACATAGCTCCGAAAAAGCTCACGATAGAAGCTACCAAGCTCTTCCACGTGTTCCCTATTTAAATAAAGTTACGTGAAGTGTTTTCATGCAAAGTATATTTACACAGAAATGTAGCATGTCGATTTTATAAGCAAATAAAAAGGGGGACTATATTGTGAGGCGTAATGATACGAGGAGTAAAACGTCCGCGCAGTAACTCCTAAAGACTTCCCCCGCTCACTTCCGTCAATAACCTTTAGGAGTTACTGTGCGGACGTTTTACTCCTCGTATCATTACGCCTCACAATATAGTCCCCCTTTTTATTTGCTTATAAAATCGACATGTTACATTTCTGTGTAAATATACTTTGCATGAAAACACTTCACGTAACTTTATTTAAATAGGGAACACGTGGAAGAGCTTGGTAGCTTCTATCGTGAGCTTTTTCGGAGCTATGTGACATGTGGGAGAGGCTGCGTATGTGCTCCGTTTGCGTGACAGAGCGCACGGACAAAGACCAGACGGGGATATATTAACACGTCTAAAGTGAGGTAAGAACATATCTTAGTATGTAAAAACGGTGGCCTATTCCTTTAAGCACGTGCATGACGCGCGCATCCTAGTACACGCACGGATAAACAGACATGACTTGAACTGAGGTAAGAAAGCGTTATTTGTGCGTTTTGTCAACGTAGACAAAGTATAAATAAAACGTAGGCAACAGGTGTATTATAAGCGATGCACTAGTAAACATTTTAAAAAGCTAAAACCTGTCGCATCTTCTCCAAGGCCCAAAAGCTAGCATTGCATTAGAAACTTGAAATAGAGCACCTGTTTACGTTTTGTACTCCAATGCTTATATAAGGGGTTATCTAGATGTTTTTGTCCTGAAAAGCCTTATAAACTACTACTTCCGTTTGTAGATATAGTAATTAGCCTACTTACAGTACTGCAGCTGCTGCTTGTGCAGACCCACACAGCTACTATAAATTTCTCTAATAAGATAAGATAAGATGGTACTTTATTGATCTCACAGATGGAGAAATTGCATTCGATGAGAGAGCATCCGGCAGCAGCACCCATTCAGTGCGCACCACTCTTTTTTTTCTTTGGTGAAAGATGGTTGTGTCGCGGCCGCCATCTTCACTGTTTTGGTCACAGGAGGAGCACTGGTTGATGGGAAATCCGTAGACGATGACCACGGCGGTGGAGCTCTTGCGTTTGGCCACGATGTTCTTGGCCACACAGGTGTAGTTGGCCGTGTGGGACAGACGCGCCTGCTTGATGATCAGGTTGTGTCCACGGTGATGTAGAAGTTCCTGTCCTCGGCCGGGTCCATGATCTCGTTGTCCTTCAGCCGCTCCACCCGCATGACCTTGGAGGATGGAGAAACTGTAGCTGCCCTCTGTCTCCTCTGATCATCTGAAACGGTGCAGAGCGTGGTGTCCTGCACTGGTCAGCTCCACCTCGTCCTTCCTCTTCCTCCTGCACAGCTCCCTCCACAGTCCATCACCATCTCCTCGTTGGTCCCTTTTGTTGTTTCCTGTGGCTCCTCTTGTGACGCCTCCTCCGTGCTGCAGGTGTGGGGGCTCTTGGTGCCTCTTCACTGTTCAGTGTCTCAGAAGAAGATGTTTGTTGATCTCAAATGGGTTTAGCTGATAAGCTAGCAGTTAATAATAATAGCTAACAAACTAGCATAACAATGACTCAACAGAACAAACATTCACTGAAGTTGCAAAAAACTTGCTTTGAAAACGTACTACTGGCTGATAGCTTGTACATTTATTAGCATAAGATATTATTTTTCACGTAAACCTGTAATTGTGTCTTACCTATCGAGTAAAAAGAAAGCTAACTTTTCTCATACCGAGAGCATCTCTTAGCGCTCGCCATCGCTGAAAAGCTGCTCCAATATTGACTCTCGTCTTTGACCTGCGCCGGTCTGACTCCAGTTTACTTCGCTTAATTGCGCTCGAAAGTTGTCGCTTCACTTTCTTGTGTTTTCTTGGGGTCTGTGATGGAGTTTCCGCTGGGCTCGAGGCCGGCCTCTTCTTGCTTTCCGCAGACTCCATCCTCACTGTTCAAAAGTGACCTCCTTAGAGCGGAGAAATGGACGCCTGCTCTCTGAAGTACACTTTTCTTATTTCTTAGGACATGGCCGGAACATGTAGGGTAATGAAAATTCTTCATTTTAACATTTTTAAACTCCGTATAGTCCCTTTAAGGGAGCTTGAAAGTGTGGAAAAGTTCAGTTTTAGTAGAGATTTTCCTAATTTAGTTCCATTTGAGGATCATTAAAGGGGGTGTTATGCAAGAACAAACTTTTTAGACCATGCTACACTGCAAAAAGTATTTAACTGTCAGTACAAACATCTCAATTTTAGTTGTTTTGACGAGTTAAGAAGTTGTTGGGCATTTGTCCTGGATTATTTCACTTGTTCTGAGATGTTTCTGACTCGTTTCGATACGTTTCGTCCTTATTTCAGGTAATTTTCTTTGCAATGTGACAAAAATGTGACAAAAAAAAGACAAAAAATGACCAAAAAATGACCAAAAAATGACCAAAAAATAACAAAAAATAACAAAAAATGACATAAAATGACAAAAAATGTGACAAAAAAATGACAAAAAAAAATGACAAAAATGTGACAAAAAATAACAAAAAAATGACAAAAAAAGACAAAAAAAAAACAAAAAGTGACACAAAAAAAATGACAAAAATGTGACAAAAAAAAAAAAAGTGACAAAAAAAAGACAAAAATGTGACAAAAAAATAAAAAAAAATTACAAAATGTGACAAAAAATGTGACAAAAAAAAGACAACAAAAAAAGACAAAAATGTGACAAAAAAATGACAAAAAATGACAAAAAAATGACTAAAAAATAACAAGAAGTGACCAAAAAAAAAGTCAAAAATGTGACAAAAAAATAAAATAGAAATGACAAAAAAATTACAAAATGTGACAAAAAAATGACAAAAATGTGACAAAAAAATAACAGTTGTAGTGTACAAAGTTACCTCGTCAAAAAAACGACCTGGAGCTGTGTTCGGAGCCACTCGCGCACCTTTGAGTAATCTCAAAATCTACCAGGAAATGCTCTCCTCACTTCTCTCTGGCTGAGCTTCACCTTTCCATTGCAAAACACTCGCCACAGCGCCACTTGTTTTCTTTTTTCTCCTCTGTATTGAAGCAGCTATGGAGCCAACCCCTCTTCTTCCTTTCCTTCACTTTCCTTCCTTCTCTTTCAGTAAAGAGACTTAAAAATAAATAGATAAATTAATTGACTTGCTCTGTCCATCATAGACAGAACAGTCCATGTCCAATGCCTGAGCTTTATTCATTTATGTATTTTTATTTAACAATAGTATTAAGATGTTACTTAAATGGTCTCTTTTCGTCTTTACTTCAGCTCCTGTGGATTTTCTCGTGTGTTTGTAGTAACTTAGCGAGTAGCTACAGCGTTTTCATTGTTCTGCTGCAGCTCATTTTCCTCAATATAAACATGCTGTATGTCTTTAATCTGGATTTTCTGAGGACTTTTTAGTCGCTGCGTTAGTTTTTCAGATGAATAAACCCCTGGGCATAAAACGGCGTCAGAATGGCCAAAACTGCGCTAGCCGCGAGTTAGCAACGTTAGCCTGTATGTTGTAAACACACATGCAAATTGGAGCTGTGTTGACCCTCTGCTCAGGGGCGGATCTAGAGGGGTAAAGGTCTTGCCACCCCAGCTGCCACCCCATTGATGTCAGGCCGGTTTTGTCCTTGTCTGGAACTGTCTAAATCCTAGTGTCGTCATCAACCTGGCACTTTATAAATGCCTTGTTTTTTCAAGGACTAGTTGCAATCCAGATCTTCAAAGCCTGATTCGTTTAAAGAGGGGGTATTCTGCTTTTTTCAGTCCCATAGCACCAGTCTATATCACACTACAATGATGACCAAACCTTCTGCTGGTCTGTAAATGCAGTAAATTAGAATAACTGCCTTGTATAAAATGTCTCTCTCAAAATGGCTGTAGAGAATGTCTTGAAATAGGCCTCTGTCGAAAGCCGGTGACGAAAGCTCGGAGGCGTCTCCAGGAGGGAGACTCCCACCTGAACGGAGCCCATTTTCTCCAGTTTGGCTTTACCCTAATGAAAAAGCTTCTTGGGGAAAAAGGACCGAAATAGCCACAAAAAATGAGAAGAACGCAAGGATGTAAACGCAACAAAAATGTGACAAAAATGTGACAAAAATGTGACAAAAATGAAAAAATTAAAAAATTAAAAAATACAAATACAAAAGGTGACACAACACCGCAACAATGCGAAGAAAAAGATCAGTTTTGTGGGTCTTAGCTTTCAAATGAGGTGTTACACCAGAGGTTCCGCTAGGCTTTTTTTTTGTCGGCCACTTTGGCCGCTGGGTCGTAAAATGTCGGCCATTCGCAAGAATTACCGGTCATTAAAAAATATATACATTATGAACGTGGCTTATTATCAACAACAATCTACATTTAGACAGAGCTACACGAGTGCTTCAGTGGATTCCAAAACACGGCTATTTCTAATAAAAGACTGACGTGAGAAAAATGTAGCAACAGCGAAAATCCAAACATGAAGTTGTGGTGGAGACGGTGGAGCAGCAGGTGTCACGCGGATATACACCGCTCATATGCACTTCAACTCAGACAGAAAGTAGCCGATATCTACGACCCTCACGCTGTCCTTATCCAGGTCTGACCAGCTGCACAGCGAGGGCTGGGCTGTAGATGCCCTTCCACGCTTTTACGTGATTCAGGTGTAAAACAGTGACTAAGTCCCTCAGCACGGAAATATTGTGGAGAGACAAATCGACAGCACTAAAGTCACAAAAGTCAGTCTCGAGTGATTCAAAACGGACCCAGCTCTGCCGCGCTTTAGAGCGCCTCCAAACCCGGCCACTCTGAGCGGCTCCAACACCGGTAACTGAGCCGAGGCGTCTGCGCAGACCGACCGAGGGAAGCGCCTCTAAACCCGGCCACTCTCCCAGGAAGAGCCGCTGCGGGACAGCGCGTCAGTCTGACTGAACACACGCGCGTTTCAAGAATATCCTAATCAAACGTATTAGCTGCTGAGTTCTTAACACACTTATATAAAAGTAAATGTACCTGTAGTTCGACGTTGACGAAGCACGAAGAAAAAGCGTTACATATCCAGACAGCGATGATGGCGCTTCGACTGTGCTTTGTAAAACGGGCTAAAGGCGTAAATCAAAACTTTTTTGATAGAAATATTGAACCTTTTTTAATATTTAGGCCTGTCTTGAAAACACTTTGTTATGTTAGTCACTGACTTAGGTGACATGTTTAATATATTTTTCTATATTCTCTCTTTTTTACTGTCGGCCAATTTGGCCGATGGACATAATTTTTACCGGCCATTTGCTACAGTCGGCTAACGGAAACCCTGTGTTCCGCAGGTCTATATAACAGCCAAAGAGGACAGAATGCATTTGGTTTAGGCGGGTGGTAAGAGGTTAATAAAACCTCCTCATCTGTTGGGTTAGGATCCGGTTGCCCTCAGTAGAAGTGGTTCCTGGCCTGACGTCGGCTCCGAGCTCCATCTCACATGGATTTGTAGCTTTTCGAACAGAGAAACATCCGCTCGGACTGCGGCACATGTGTTATTCATGTGCGGGCGGAGTGACAGGGTATATTTAGTGACACTGGTCAATGTTTGATGAGCTGCGGCTCCCGGGGGCCCTCGCTGCGCTGTCCCCGCCCCCCCCTCACACTAGCTTCTAAGTCAATACTAGAAATCCCATTCCATCCACCCACATGGACTAGAGTCACTGAAATGCAGTATTGTGAAAGTCCAGTCCATTTCCAGTTCATAAATCCCACGAGAGCCGACCCGTCCCGTCCCTCGCTCCGTCCGTCAGCAGCGGGGGCACACTGCACTCTGAATGTTTTGGTCAATTATTAATGTGCTTTTTTCTCACTCGAATAAACACATCACACACGCTTTATTCTCTGGGACGCGGCAGCACCACTGAGGAGAGGCCGCGGTCAGGTGTGTCAGCTTTCTAACCTCATTCATCAGTGTGAGATTAGAAATATTTTAGATGTTTTTTTCCTTTTAAAGAGGTGATCGCAGAGGAACTGAGCGCTATACTTCAGTCATTTAAAACATTTCATTGAAAAATACTTCTTTGTTGTTTTTTATCATGTAATAGTTATATCTATTGTACTACATTGTGTTTAGTTACAAAATACCACATTATGTGCAACTTAACTTTTCAACATTTTGCCACGCTATGGACCACAAACATAAATACCGTAAATTCTCTAACACTGGCCTGTATTCCATTAGAGGCCGGGTCTCCGACAGAGGCCGGGTTCGCGGCTGGCGGAGGTAAATTAAAGCCGGTCTTGAAAACAGGGCGGGTCTTTTATTAGAAACTATAGCGGTAGAAATATTCCCCATGTTATGAATTTGTCTCATACTGGTGTAAATGAAAACTCACGTGCAGGAAGTAACAAACGGGAACCCGGGCCGATGGGGACGCTGCAGAGGAGCTGATCCGAGCGTAACTTTGACACAGATTTAGCCACTTTTCAAACCTCCTGTGACGATATTTGGAAACAGGGCCACAAATGTTTATGACCCTCCAGGGTTTTAATAAAGTCTCCATCGCGTCTTCAAAGCACGTCCAGCTGCTCCGTGTGCAGGTCAGTCCCACGCCTCAAAATAACTCCTCCCATCAGCGCGAGCGTCTCGTCTTCTCTCGGGTCAGTCTCATGATCGATCACAAACACAAACGCTCCGTCTAAACTCGCCTTTTACACAAGATAACAACAAATAATCCGGTCCGCGGTAAAAACGAAACAGAAACCTGCAGTGACACTGATGTCAAAGCTCCGCTAACAGCAACGAAACACTTCCTGTTGTCCCGACAAAATAAAAGGCGTCAATGTTCCAGCCGCTGGGAGAGGGTTTGAAATGTTCATTAATAAATGAACCTAATATTTTAGGTGCAAATGGACACAAATCTCGTTTTTCTTCGTTTTCCTGGTCGTCCGTTTTGCTCAAATAGAAATAAAGGCCTGTCTCTAATTGTGGCCTGGTTCCAATAAAGGCCTGGTCCTGGATGCCCGAGAGTAAATAAAGGCCCCGGCCGATATTAGAGCATTTACGGTATATTTAATTGAAATTTTATGTAAAAAACACAATCGTGAAGTGAAGTGAAATGTATACATGATTTTGAATTTAAAAAAAACTGTGGGGTATCTATACCCCCTAAGTTAATACTTTGTGGAACTGGCTTTTGCAGGTTTTTTACAGCTTCGAGTCTGTTGGGGTTTGTTTGTTTTCACAACAGCTCAAGCTCAGTTAGATTAGATGGAGAGCGCTTGTGAACCGCAGTTTTCAGATCCACTGATTCTCGATTGGATTTAGGTCTGGACTTCGACCTGGCCTTTCTAACACATGAATAATTCCATCGTCGCCCTGGCTTCATGCTTAGGGTCGTTGTCTTGTTGGAAGGTGAACCTCCGCCCCAGTTTCAAGTCTTTTGCAGACTGACTCCAACATGTTTTCATCCAAGATTGCCCTGTTTTGGCCCCATCCATCTTCCCATCAACTCGAACCATCTTCCCTGTCCCTGCTGAAGAAAAGCACTCCCAGAGCATGATGCTCCACCACCATGTTTGACAGTGGGGATGATGTTTTCAGGGTGATGTGCAGGGTTACTTTTACACCAAACATAGCGTATTTAGCACCTTCTTCACACGTTTGCTGGATCCCCCATGTGGCTTCTGGCTTATGGTTTTCTTTTCAAAATGGCTTCGTCTGGCTTGAAGACTCTTCCATTGTGCAGTGTACGACTAGTTGTTCTGTGGACAGTTTCCCCCACCTGAGCTGTGTCTCTCTGCAGTTCATCCAGGGTCATCATAGGCTTCTTGGTAACAGCTTTGGTCAGTGCTGTCCTTGTTCGGTCAGTAAGTTTAGGAGGACGGCCGGGTCTTGGCAGGTTTGCAGTGATGCCAGACTCCATTCCTGGATGGTGGATTTAACTGTCCTCTGAGAGATGTTCAAAGCATTGGAAATCTTTTTATAACCTCACCCAGCTTTATACTTCTCCACAACTTTAAGATTCGTCACTTTGTTCAGTCAGATTGGATTGATTTTAAATATTTTATTTAAGGTTAAGTTTCATTTATTGTTGCCTTAGGGGAAACATGCTAACGCCACACAGAAAGGCCTACACGGTCTGGGAAACGAACCTAACCAGTCCGTGTCGCAGATTTGCATTACACACAGCAACAAGAAATCTTGAAATTAGTAAAATCTTCTGGAGAAAGCGATTTCCAAAAAAGGTTGTGTTGAAAGTACAGAATTATTCATCTTTTTACTTTTAACCTCTGCTATTTACATTATTATTCTGTACATTATTCTACAAAACGTTGCTTTACAAAAGTACAAAAGGGTAATTGGTCTACTTTTAAAAGCCTGAATAAAAAGTCATTTGTTTTTCCAGTTTCACCGTAAAGCTACAAAATGTTTTATTAATTCTCCTCTCTCGTGGAGGGCTCTGTTGCCCCTGGGAGCAGGACTCTCTGCACTCATTGTCCTGGTCCAAAACCCCCGCAGGAGTCCACACAGTCTCCACAGAAACATCCCAAGTATCCAGTGTAACCTTTAGAGCCCACAGCGGAACAGCCTGAAAAGACAAGGCCCAGGGCAGTATAAGCAGGGGCCTGTCATCCCCTCGTCACCCCGGGCTGAAGAGCAACTAGCAACTGCTCCTTTGGCCCACAGACACAGACACAGTGTCAAGTCTCTCTCTTAAACTTCAAAGTCAGGTTAGAAATCAATCTAGGAGTAATCATGGACTCAGACCTGAGCTTAACCTCTTAACTCCCGCCTGAACCGAGAGGATCTTTTTCCTCACGTCATCAGATTTATTTTTCATCATTTTTTTTGTTGGGTGTTCAAGTCATTTTTGTAACTTTTTTTTGTCATTTTTTGTCACTTTTGTCACATTATTGTGTTTTTTTGTGTGTGTTTTATTTTGGGTCATTTTTTGTAATTTTTTGTCAAATTTTAATCACATTTTTGTCCTGTTTTAGTATTTTTTTTGTCCCATTTTTGACACTTTTCCATCAATTTTTTGTCACTTTTGTCACATTTTTTTCTTTCTTTTTTTGTCACATTTTTGTAATTTTTTGGTCAATTTTTTATCAAATTTTTGTCCTTTTTTGTCACATTTTTATCACAATTTTGTCCTGTTTTTGTATTTTTTTTGTCCCGTTTTTGACATTTTTTCGTCAATTTTTTTTTCAATTTCTTGTGACATTTTTGTGACATTTTTGACACTTTTCCATCAATTTTTTGTCACTTTTGTCACATTTTTTTCTTTTTTTTTTGGTCATTTTTTTGTAATTTTTTGTCAAATTATAATCACATTTTTGTAATTCTTTTTTGGTCACATTTTTGTCATTTTTGTGTCAATTTTTTTTTCAAATTTTTATCATTTTTTGTCACATTTTTGTCATTTTTTTTTACATTTTTTCGTCCATTTTTTTCAATTTCTTGTGACATTTTTGTGACATTTTTGACACTTTTCCATCAATTTTTCGTCACTTTTTTGTCACTTTTGTCACATTTTTGTAATTTTTTTGTAATTTTTTGTCACATTTTTGTCATTTTTGTGTCAATTTTTTATCAATTTTTTTGTCATTTTTTTGTCACATTTTTGTCTTTTTTTTTTGGTCAAATTTTTATCAAATTTTTGTCCTGTTTTGGTATTTTTTTGTCCCATTTTTGTCATTCTTTTGTCCCATTTTTGACATTTTTTCATCAATTTTTTTTTTCAATTTCTTGTGACATTTTTGTGACATTTTTGACACTTTTCCATCAATTTTTCGTCACTTTTTTGTCACTTTTGTCACATTTTTCTCTTTTTTTTTGTCTTTTTTTTTTGGGTCATTTTATTGTAATTTTTTGTCAAATTGTAATTTTAAACACATTTTTGTAATTCTTTTTTTGTCACATTTTTGTAATTTTTCTGTAATTTTTTGTCACATTTTGTCAAATTTTTGTCATTTTTTTGTCAAATTTTTATCACATTTTTGTCCCATTTTTGTCATTTTTTTGTCACATTTTTGTCATTTTTTTGTCACATTTTGACATTTTTTCGTCCATTTTTTTTCAATTTCTTGTGACATTTTTGTGACATTTTTGCCACTTTTTCATCAATTTTTCGTCACTTTTTTGTCACTGTTTTCTCACTTTTCTGTCACATTCCCATCATTATTTTCGTCTCAGTTCTGTCGCTATTTTCGCACCTTTTTTCCAGAAGCTTTTGGACTGGGGTAAAGCCAAACTGGAGAAAATGTGCTCGGTTCAGGTGAGAGTTAAGGGGTTAAGCGAGTGATACCAATGGCAATGCCCTCCCTACTGTTGCCGTTACCAGCCTGCTGCTTAAAGATCATTAGTTGCTGACAAAGTCTCTTAAGGTGAGAGGTGAGACGTCCTCAACTCAAAACAACCTACTACAGATGACAAGAACTTTTGTCTAAGGCCAAAAAACGTTGTACGATTGCGAACCTATGCCTCGAGTATGAGTATGTCCGGCAGGAATACGCAGCAGCGATTCTACTTTTGATAGACGCCTCAGTGTCATGTTCAGGTCTGTGCTCAGAGTGAGTCTAATGTGTTTCAGATCGTCGTCATCCGAGGCCCAGACGGGTTTGGCTTCACCATCTTCTCCGACAGCCCGGTCCGAGTGCAGGACGTGGACTCGGGTAAGCCCCGCCCCGCACACCTGTGGCCCTTTCACGAACCTTTAAGTGTGGAGAAAGTAGTGAGCTGCGTCCGAATCCCCAGAACTAGCGTCTACAGCTACGATAAGTTTACTCAAAATACCCAAAATACCAAATTCAGAGACAGATTCGTATTTTTGTATCAGTAAATTAAGCCGTTTTCTATCACGATTGAAGAAAACTGTGTGGATTATTGCCTTTTTTTCCTGAAAGGGGCGATAGTGTGGTCAGAGGACACAGCCAATGGTCTTGTTTCTGTGCAGGAGGCCCCGCCCACTCCGCCGGCCTGCGTCACGGTGATGTCGTGCTGCAACTCAACGGCGTCTCCGTGGAAACCTGGGGGTGTGGCCAGCTCGCACACGCCATCAGGTAATAAATACATAATACATAATACAGAACCTTGTCCCTAAACCTAACCTCAGACTGACCCAAATTACCCACACATGGCCCCAGACTGCCCCTAACCGCCTGACACTGCCCCAAAACGCCTCCAAACTGGCTCTAAAAAATAATAGACAACTCCTCCTCACTCCTCCCCGTTTGCCACGATGACCACGTTCGAGGAGGAAATCATGGCGGATTTACAGACTCCTCCTCCCCGGCTCTGACGAGGCATCTTCCTAAAGGTCAGTGCTAGATCGTATGCTCCGGAGGGACGGTCTGCTGTGAGTTTGTATAGATCTATGAGTTGGTTTGTCTAAAAATACAAATAATCCTAATCCTAATCCTAATCCTTAAAGTTGACCCCTTAACTCCCACCTGAACCGAGCACATTTTCTCCAGTTTGGCTTTACCCCCAGTGCAAAAGCTTCTGGAAAAAAGCTGTGGAAAATAGCAATAAAAATAGCAAAAGAAGTGACGAAAAATGTATGAAAAAGTGGCAAAAATGTCACAAAAATGTCACAAGAAATTGACAAGAAATTGACGAAAAAAATGGACAAAAAAATGACAAAAATGGGACAAAAAAATGACAAAAATGGGACAAAAAAATGACAAAAATGGGACAAAAAAATGACAAAAATGTGATAAAAATGGGACAAAAAAATGACAAAAATGTGACCAAAAATACAAAAATATGACAAACATTTGACGAAAAAAAGGACAAAATTTGATAAAAAGTCGACAAAAAAATGACGAAAATGTGACAAAAAAATTACAGAAAAATTGACGAAAAAATGACCAAAAAAATGACAAAAAATGACAAAAAAGTGACAAAAATATGATAAAAATTGGACAAAAAAATGACAAAAAAATGACAAAAAATTGACAAAAATTGGACAAAAATTGATGAAAAAAAATGACCAAAATGTGATAAAAAATTGACTAAAAAATGTGACAGAAAAAATGACAAAAAAGTGACAAAAAATGACAAAAATATGACAAACATTTGACGAAAAAAAGGACAAAATTTGATAAAAAGTCGACAAAAAAATGACGAAAATGTGACAAGAAATTGATTAAAAATTGATAAAAAATTGACGGAAAAACAACAAAAATGTGACAAAATGTGACTAAAAAATTACAAATATGTGACAAAAAAGTGACGAAAAAATGTCAAAAATGTGACAAAAAATGTATTAAAAATGGACGGAAAAATTGACGAAAAATTGACGTAAAATTGACAAAAATGTGATAAAAAATTACAAAAAAGTTACAAAAATGAGTTGAACACCCAACAAAAAAATTTTGGAAAAAAAATCTGATGACGTGAGGAAAAAGACCCTCTCGGTTCAGGCGGGAGTTAAGAGGTTAACCATTTCCCTGGCCCTAACCCTCATTTGTGTCATGATATCTCCGGAGCAGACGATCTAGCACTAACCCTTCCTAAAAAGGGCATAAGGGCGGGATCTTCACTGTAGACTTGTAGCAGCTTCAATGCTAACAGTCTGGTCCTTGTTAACATACAAGATTTCTAAAAATGTTCTTACGAAAACCAGCCTGGTCCCTTTAATTGTGCCTAACTCAGCGTTATCACAAGAGCAATATCTCGCAGTAGAAAGTTTCTAAAAAATAGGCACCAGGCTTTACAGTTGTTTAGAACGTGTCTAAAGTTCGATGCTATGCAATGTAAAACTAGCTCTAAACGGCTTCTAAACCACCCCCAAACTTATAGCGTTGAATTTGAACTTGTAGCTGAGCTGGGAAACTCTCATTTGGTCTGAATCCACCATCAGACAAATCCATGTGTTTGTCTCCAGTTGGTTAGTGCAGTGTTTCCCAAACAGGGGTACAGGGACCCCTGGGGGTACTCGAGGACCCAGCAGGGGGTACTTGGAACTATTTCAGATTGAAAAAAGGGGAAAATGTAACATAGTTTTTATAGGAAAGGTTACATTTTCAGTAAAATGTGTTGCTTTGGGAGAATTTTAGGTTTATTTTGACGGCAACATGGTCCTTTTTCTTACAAATACCACTTTTAAGTAGGGCTGCAACTAACGATTATTTTGTAATCGATTAATTTATCGACTATTTTTACGATTAATTGATTAGTCGCTTGGCTGTGAATGGTGTAGGAAAATGTTATTTTTTTCCATTTTTTTATCACATAAAGCTAAAGTGGATCTGCTTGAGGACGTGTTGATGGAGGAAACGTAAGGGAAATGTTTGTTGGAGGCTCTTGGTGCTAATTCTGCTTCTGACTGGATGAGACACAAACAGATATTCATGAAATCTACAATGTACAAAGTGTACTACATACACTTGCTATAAAACAAAATGGTTTTCATCAAAAATACTACATTTTCATGTAATTTTTGCTCTATTTGAGTCTGTGTGAGCCAGAAAACGATTTATCGATTACTAAAATAGTTGTGGACTATTTCAATAAACGATTAGTCGTCGATTAATCGATTAGTTGTTTCAGCCCTACTTTTAAGTAGTTACTTTCAAAATAAACTGTAACGCCCTTGAGGTAGGGGTGCACGGTTGACCACTGAAAGGCCAAAGGGGTACGAAAGACAAAAAAACGTTGGGAACCACTGGGTTAGCGGACTGTAACACCTGCTAACTGAGCTGCAGCAAATCCAGAACGCCGCTGCTTCAGTCCTGATTAGGAAACAGAAAACAGGACCACATTAGTCCAGTGCTCCGGTCTCTGCACTGGCTTCCGATGCTTTATGATTATTGTTTTTGTTGAAAAGTGCCCAGTGCACCTTCTGGCAGTTGCAAGGCGCTATATATATCAAATTTGACCTGACTTTTACCAACAGGAGCTGCCCCGCTCACATCACATTAGTCATCTGGAGACCCGCCCCTGAGAGCACACCTGGAGCCTGGCCCCGCCCACCTCTCCAACAGGTCTCTACTATGTTTTTGTCTGAATATTCATATACAATTTCAAGATGGACAAGAAAAAAAGTTAATGTTAATGTTGCTGTGAATGTAAATGGAATGAAATGAATGAAGGCAATATGGATGAAGTAACTTAGGGCTGTGCAATTAATCGAAATTCGATTACGATTTCGATTACAACAGTAAACGATTACAAAATTAGCATAATCGCAAAAAATCGATTATAATTATTTTTTTTTCAAAAACTTTTTTTCTTTTTTCTTTTTTTTCACATTTTTTTTCTAATTTTTAATTTTTGGATTTTTGTCACTTTTTTGATGGTTTTTTGTCACTTTTTTGCTGTATTTTTGTCTTTTTTTGCTGTATTTTTTATCTTTTTTTTGATGTTTTTTTGTCATTTTTGTGATGATTTTTTGTCTTTTTTGCTGGATTTTTGTCTTTTTTTGCTGGATTTTTGTCTTTTTTTGCTCGATTTTTTATCTTTTTTTTGCTGTATTTTTGTCACTTTTTTGCTGTATTTTTGTCACTTTTTTTTATGGATTTTTGTCTTTTTTTGCTGGATTTTTGTCACTTTTTTGCTGGATTTTTGTCACTTTTTTGCTGGATTTTTGTCACTTTTTTGCTGGATTTTTGTCACTTTTTTGCTGGATTTTTGTCACTTTTTTGCTGGATTTTTGTCACTTTTTTTATGGATTTTTGTCACTTTTTTGCTGGATTTTTGTCTTTTTTTGCTGGATTTTTGTCTTTTTTTGCTGGATTTTTTTAAAGGCAACAAATAATCGTTTGAATAATCGTGATTTCAATTATGACAAAAATAATCGTGATTATTATTTTTTCAATAATCGAGCAGCCCTAAAGTAACTTGCTCAATTAAAAACACTGAGTATAACGCCACGCTACAGAGCAACTTTTGGCTTTAGAAAGCGTCCGTCTGAGTCCCCCTCTGACCCGTCTGTTTGACTTTCCCAGAGCGAGACCACAAAGGCGCCGCAAGCCGGGCCCGACGAGCACAGGCGACGGGGCCAGGCTTCCTTATGGAGGCGGAGCCAGGACAGGGGGTCGGAGCTCAACGCCAACCAGCCGGGCAGAGACGAGCAGCCCCTCGGCAGGAACGTGCTGGGCGGCTTCGGAGGGGACGACTACATCCTGCTGTCCCCCGTCGAGCATGGGCTGAGCGTGGGCCGCGCCACCACCATCGGTAACTCCCACCAGCTCCAGACACGAGCGGACCAACAGGAGGGAAATGTTCAATCTTGGATTATCGATTTAGATTACTGACATAAATAAGAGATTAAAATATATTACTAGTTTTCTTTCATCTTGTGTTTTTATATGAAAGTAATGAGGTACACTGCAAAAAGTAATTAACTAGATCAGTATAAACATCTCAATTTGAGCATAATAATCCAAATTTTAGTTGTTTTGACTAGTTAAGAAGTTGTTGGGCATTTGTCCTGGATTATTTCACTTGTTCTGAGATGTTTCTGACTCGTTTCGATGCATTTCGTCCTTATTTCAGGTCATTTTCTTTGCCAATGTGACAAAAAATGACAAAAAAAATGACAAAAATGTGACAAAAAATGACAAAAAAATAACAAAAAATGTGACAAAAAATAACAAAAAATGTGACAAAAAATAACAAAAAACAAACAAAAAAGTGACAAAAAAGTGACAAAAAATGTGACAAAAATGTGACAAAAAATAACACAAAAAGACAAAAAAATGACCAAAAAATAACAAAAAATAACAAAAATGTGACAAAAATGTGATATAAACAAAACAAAAAAATGACAAAAAAAAATCACAAAAAAATAACAAAAAATGTGACAAAAAATAACAAAAAATGTGACAAAAAATAACAAAAAATGTGACAAAAAATAACAAAAAACAAACAAAAAAGTGACAAAAAATGTGACAAAAATGTGACAAAAAATAACACAAAAAGACAAAAAAATGACCAAAAAATAACAAAAAATAACAAAAATGTGACAAAAATGTGATATAAACAAAACAAAAAAATGACAAAAAAATGACAAAAAAAAAAAAAAAAAAAAAAAAAAAATGACAAAAAATGACAAAAAAATGACAAAAAAATGACAAAAAAATGACAAAAATGACAAAAATAACAACAAAAATGACCCAAAAAATGACAAAAAAAATAACAAAAAATGACCAAAAAAAAAGACAAAAATAACAAAAAAATGACCAAAAAAATGACTAAAAATTGACAAAAAAATGACAAAAAATGACAAAAAGTGACAAAAAATGTGACCAAAAAATGACAAAAAATTGATTTAAAAAAATTAAAATTGGTCTTATCTCATTGGCAATTTTACTTCCTTATTTCAAGCGAGATTTACCCTAGAACTGGTCTGAAATGTCCTCAAACAAGCAAAGCAAACTCGGTCCGATCAGGAAAAGTGTCTAAATGAGTGAAAACCGCTCAAAACAAGATACATTTCCTCAATTCAAAGTCATTTAAGCCAATGCTTGATATTTACTTTGCAGTGTACAGTCACAAAACACGATCCACTGGACTTAAAAACGCTTTATGAAACAAAAATCATCCCAGAGCCTCGGAGCACTCTCCTGTGGTCCGTAAATGAGCATATGACCTTGGGACGTTCTTGTCCTTATCGGTGACCCGGATGTGTGTCAGTGTAGTGAGGAGGGAGTGAGGAATGTAGCTGTGAGGCTCAGGGCTGTACCGTTAAACAACACCAGTAAGGTATCGGAGGAAAAGTGTGTAAGTATAATATATCGGGATGCATCGCCGGGGTCCATAAACAAAAGATACAAATAAAAACATTTTTTGATTGGGAAAATACATTGAGGACTTTGGGAAACGGCAAATTTCTATATTATATGCTACACTTGTCTCACATGATGAAGAATCCAGCAGTCACTACAAAAAGTAAATATCAAGCATTGGCTTAAATGACTTGAGTTGAGGAAATGTATCTTGTTTTGAGCGGTTTTCACTCATTTAGACACTTTTCCTGATCGGACCAAGTTTGCTTTGCTTGTTTGAGGACATTTCAGACCAGTTCTAGGGTAAATCTCGCTTTGAAATAAGAAAGTAAAATTGCCAATGAGATAAGACCAACTTTCTTACCCCACAGTTTCAAGATAAATAAAAGCGGAGACAGGACACACCCTTGTGGTGAGCCCAGTGGACTTGCACCAGATAAATGGGGGATTTCCAGAAGAAAATGACCTGAAATAAGGACGAAATGTTTCGAAACGAGTCAGAAACATCTCAGAACAAGTGAAATAATCTACGACAAACGCCCAAGAACTTCTTAACTAGTCAAAACAACTAAAATTTGGATGATTATGCTCAAATTGAGATGTTTATACTGATCTAGTTAAATACTTTTTGAGGTGTGTGTATTTGATTTTTGCTGCAGCTGAAGATTTTCCCATATTTTTTGTCATAAATTCAATTCTTTGCCTCTGTAACCTGCTCTATGGAAGTGTTGTTTATTAATACATTTAACTTTGGATTATGTTTAAGAGATTCAAATCAGGCAACATGTTAAAATAATCCCTCTGTAAGTGCAATTCCCTCCAGACGTAAGAGTAAAAGGCTGTGTCTTCTCGGTGCAGGTCGCTGGTACCACCCGCCGCCCTCCTCGCGCTCCTCATACGCCTCGGCCACGCTGCCCCCTCCGCTCGCCAAGACTCTGGGCTGCTACGGCGACTACGAGAACTGCACCATCGTCCAGTCCCACGTCTGCACCAACGACTTCGGCGCCATCACCCCCAAAACGCTCATCTTCCCCATACACCTCAAGGTGAGACGAGATCGTGGCTCTCCTTTGTCTTTCCCAGGCTCATTCATTCATAAATACAGACATGTTTGGGATCCATGTGTAGCACGAAAGGCTGTGGTCGAGATGACGCTGTAATCCAAATATGGTCATTTCCTTTGTGGGAGACAGCAGCGGCTAAAGACGTAAACATTAACTCTCTTCCCATTCATTCTCAATGGTAAATATGGATGCAGTACACTTTTTGACCACTAGCGTCAAATTGGGGGCGCTGTTTCAAAACTAGACTTTGCCATAGTTAACATGGTGACCTTACACCACAGACCAAAGTGTATAGATGTATGGGTTAATTTATATATATACAGCATTTTGATTATGATTTTTTGCTGCAGCTAAATTTGGCTTCATATGGACATGATTTAGCCTTTTCTCTGAATTTATCCCCTGATCATAAAGCTGCTTAACCTCTTAACTCCCGCCTGAACGGAACCCATTTGATCCAGTTTGGCTTTACCCTAATCAAAAAGCTTCTTCGGAGAAAAGCATCAAAACAGCTACAAAATATGAGAAGAAAACAAGGATGTGAACGCAACAAAAAAGTGACAAAAACTCAGCAAAAAAGTGACAAAAATTAAACCAAAAAGTGCCAAAAATTCAACAAAAAAGTGACAAAAATTAAACCAAAAAGTGCCAAAAATTCAACAAAAAAGTGACAAAAATTAAACCAAAAAGTGACAAAAATTCAACAAAAAAGTGACAAAAACTCAGCAAAAAAGTGACAAAAATTCAACCAAAAAGTGACAAAAATTCAACCAAAATGTGACAAAAATTCAACCAAAAAGTGACAAAAATTCAACCAAAAAGTGACAAAAACTCAGCAAAAAAGTGACAAAAATTCAACCAAAAAGTGACAAAAACTCAGCAAAAAAGTGACAAAAATTCAACCAAAAAGTGACAAAAACTCAGCAAAAAAGTGACAAAAATTCAACCAAAAAGTGACAAAAATTCAACCAAAATGTGACAAAAATTCAACCAAAAAGTGACAAAAATTCAACCAAAAAGTGACAAAAACTCAGCAAAAAAGTGACAAAAACTCAACCAAAAAGTGACAAAAACTCAGCAAAAAAAGTGACAAAAACTCAACCAAAAAGTGACAAAAACTCAACCAAAAAGTGACAAAAATGCGACAAAAATTCAACTAAAAAGTGACAAAAATTCAACAAAAATGTGACAAAAATTCAACCAAAAAGTGACAAAAATGTGACCAAAATGAGGCGTTACGCAGGCCTATATAATAGCCAAAGAGGACAGAATACATTTGGTTTAGGCAGGTTGTAAGACGTTAAAGGAATAGGCCACCGTTTTTACATACTAAGATATGTTCTTACCTAACCTTAGTCGAGTTAATATATCCCCGTCTGGTCTTTGTCCGTGCGCTCTGTCAGGCAAACGGAGCACATACTCAGCCTCTCCCACATTAGTTAACATAGTATTAATGTAACATGTTATTTGCATAGATCAAATGCACATGTAAACCGAAAGTGAAATAATATTATAATATAATAATAATATTATTATTTGCAGTTATATGTGTTTCACGCTTGACATCACCGTGTTTGGCCCGCAACAGGAACTTTTTCATTTTGGCTCTCGGAGACAAAAAGTTTGGGCCCCCCTGCTTTATAGTCTAGTAAAAAAATCTGAAAAAGGGCTCCGTTAACACTTTTGTGGTTCTGGAATGTTAGGGGTTGGCAACCTTGTTTTTATGTTAATATAAGATGTTGGGAACATATTTCATGAATATGCCAATCGCGTATCGCCTTCGTTTTTTTTTTTTTGAAGAAATAAGAAGAGAATGTTTACCTAAAAGTCGCACCTTAAATCATGCACTATCTGTCAGATAAAATGAAATATCTGCAATATTAAACAAGATTTTTTTCATGAAATTTGCACTGTATGTGTAGTTTGACAATATCTCACTTCACAGGAAATCTTGGATTTATAGATTTAAAAATAAACAAATTGTGTCAGTTTTTTCATAGTGGAAACAAGATGGCTGCCATAACTGAACTGGCTGATAGTCAGTTCAATTGTTGTATCTTCAAAACGATACCAGATTTTCTGAAATAATTTACACTGTATATACACTATATCAACCTCATGCAGTATGCAACATTCCACCTTCATCGGTTAATGCATCAATAAATTACATTAAATTTAATCTGTGAATGTTAGCTGAAATGGCTCATTTCCATCGATGTACTGTTGTCACATAAATTGAAATATTGTCAACATGAAATTAGATTTTCTCATGAAATTTGCACTGTATGTGTAGTTTGACATGATATCACTTCACAGGAAAGTTTTGCTTTATAAGTTTAAAAATAAACTAATTATGTAAGTTTTTTCATAGTGGAAACAAGATGGCCGCTGTAACTGAACTGGCTGATACTCAGTTCAATTGTTGTATCTTCATAATTATGCCAGATTTTCTGAAATAATTTACACTGTATATAGACTATATCAACCTAATGCAGTATGCAACATTACATCTGCATCGGTTACTGCATAAATAAATTACATGAAATTTAATGGGTGAATGTAAACCAAAATGGCTCATTTTCATCATGTACTGTTGTCACATAAAATTAAATATCTTCAATATAAAATAAGATTTTCTCATGAAATTGGCATAGTGTGTGTGGTTTGATGTGATTCTATCAACTCTCAGGAAATTTCGGCCTTACAGGTTTGAAAATCAACAAAATATGTGAGTTTCATTAGTTGAAGAAGCAAGATGGCCGCCGTAACTGAAACGACTGCTATTCAGTAAAAATGTAATATCTTCAAAATTATACCAGATTTTCAGATGAAAATCTTACAGTATATAGAGTCAATCAACCTAAAGCTGTGTACAAAATTTTATCTTCATACATTAATGTATATGGAAATCACATGAAATTGAATTTGAGTCTAATTATACTATGTAAAGAGAACACAGCACAGAGAAGCTTTGCCCCTCAGAAAAACTCCCTCTGTGACCAACATGTCTCACAAACATTGTTTCGGTGGTGCTGATGTTTGAATGTGTTAGTGTGAGGCTGTTTCTAAAGGTGGTCGATCGGCCATTGGCACAATATCACCAATAGTCTGCCTCAGACCAGTTGTGGCTGAGTGATAGTGTATAGAGTCAAATGACCACACATCACATACAGCTTTATGCATGAATACAGCATAAGAATTTGATCGGAACAATGGGTACTCTAAGTAAAAATATAAAATACAGAATGCATTAAAGGATTATTCTTAATGAATACATGAAATGAAACTTATTTCTAGTCACAAGTATCATCAGCTTTTAGGGCATTTTGATGAATACGTCCATATCCACATGTGCTTCTCATATCATTTGCTTCTGCATTTTGCTTTATTACAGCAGTTGCATTGGCATTGTGTTATTTTAATATATATACCAGGAATTACACTTTCATTAAACAAACATGGAACTTTATTCCCATTTTTGGACAATGGGCAAACTTTATGATGGACTAATCTCTGTCTCCAGGCGTTAACTGGCTAGAAATAAACTTTGATTTTGACCTGTCGAAAAATGTTCTATAGTTTTGCTCCTACTCCAGACAGATAGGGAGTAGCCACACCCTTTCTGCTCATATCTGTAACCTGCCTTGCTTTTTGACTTATTGGACTTTGAAGTTTGATTGAGTACTGTCCAAGGTTTGCACAGACTGCTAGAATCCTAATCACTCATAGTGAGCTTAAAGGGACTAGATGCAAGTGAGTTATACTCACTACTGTCACCTCAGGTCATACATGTAACTGCACCTTCTATATGAAGCTCGTGTATGATTGCGCTTTGAGTCTAACACTGACGCCATCTGCAGAAAGGTGCAGCAAAGACTCTTCTTTTTAAGAAAAATGAATTCATTTAGAGTTTGTAATGTCCTCATGACGATCTTTTACCAGTCTTTTATTGAGTCAGTTTTAACATTTTGTTTTGTTTCTTGGTTTGGGGCTCTTTCTGTGACCAACAAAAATTGTTTGATGAAGTTGGTCAGAGTAGCAGGGAAAATCATTGGTGCACAGCAGACTCAGCTGCATGACCTTTACAGCCAAAGGGTTGTACGTAAAGCCCAACAGATAATGGAGTGTCCGGACCATCCGCTTTTTAAGGAGTTTAACTTACTCCCCTCCGGACGCAGGCTAAGAATGCCCTGTACTCGAACTCGTCGGGCCAGGGCCTCTTTTATTCCAGAGGCTGTCGCGAAAGTAAACGATCATATGTTGCTCAGTGAAGCTGCTGCAAATTAGCCTTTACGTGATCTTATTCTTATTGTGTGACTGATGATGCTGTGACTGTGTGATCTTTGTCCCAAGCACAATTGTTGTCTCACTGTGTTTTAATTGTTGTTTTGCTTTATTGTGTGTGGACTCCTGCTGCATAATAATTTCTTTCGGGACATTAATAAAGTTGAACCTTGAACCTTGAACCTTGATGGCAATTCGGACCCGAAGTAATACAGTTTTGGGTGACGGTGCCGGATTTTAGCAGCAGTTGTGGTGAACAGGTCTGGGCTCATTCGACACATTAGGACATTGCTGGAACATGTAGGGGGATGAAAATACATAATTTTAACATTTTTAAACTCTGCAAAAGACACCTCCCTAAAGTGACTATACAGACACTTGATTTGTGTCTGTTATGGGACACCTATCTCAATTCGTCAATGCAACAGTGTCGCATGGTTGTGTCCCATATTGCTTATAATTGCTTCCCATAGGCCCCATATTGTGACCCCTGGTATGATGTTGCCCAGTTGATCGTATGTGAAATTTGCCGATGGTGTTCTGCAAAGTGACATCCGTGTTTACTTGTTTCACCGTCTCAGAGGTTGTAACAGCAGTGAGACAGAGACTGCTTGAGAAGGTCAAGTTAGCACTGGACCACATCTGCCAACTGCTGGAGACCTGTCTCAATATATATATATTTTTTTTCATTTGAAAAAAGTTTATTTTTTTTCCTAGTGCATGCCCGCTAAAACCTACTACACCGTCCCATCCATCCATGTTCCTACCCTGACCTATGGCCATGACATCTGGGTAATGACCAAAAGGACAAAATTGCAGATGAAGGCAGTCAAAATGAGTTTCCTCCCCAGGGTGGCTGGGCGCACCCTTAGGAGATAGGGTGAGGAGCTCAGTCACCTCGGAGGAGCTTGGAGTAGAGTTGCTGCTCCTTCATTTTGAGAGGAACCAGCTGAGGTGGCTTGAGTATCTGTCTCTGATGCCTACTGGTCGCCCTCGGGCGGTGTTCCAGGCATGTCTTATTGGGAGGAGGCCCCCAGGCACGCTGGAGGGACTATGTCTCTGTGGCCGTGTGCCGACTCGCTATCCCCCCAGAACAGCTGGAGGAAGTGCCCTGCCCAGAACAATGTAGTGTACTCAACTCAATCTAAGGAAGAGTGCAGTGAGCAATGCATGTGAAAGAAAAAGCAGCCCGTTCCAAAGGAGGTACCAACACCGTAGGGGGCAGCAGTGGCCCACCGTCAAGTGTTCACCCGTATCATGAAGCCACAAATACCTGGAATACTGTGCACATTGTGTGGTTTTCATCTTTGAAAGCTCAACTGTTTGCCCATTGTCCAAAAATGGGAATAAAGTTCCATGTTTGTTTAATGAAAGTGTAATTCCTGGTATATATATTAAAATAACACAATGCCAATGCAACTGCTGTAATAAAGCAAAATGCAGAAGCAAATGATATGAGAAGCACATGTGGATATGGACGTATTCATCAAAATGCCCTAAAAGCTGATGATACTTGTGACTAGAAATAAGTTTCATTTCATGTATTCATTAAGAATAATCCTTTAATGCATTCTGTATTTTATATTTTTACTTAGAGTACCCATTGTTCCGATCAAATTCTTATGCTGTATTCATGCATAAAGCTGTATGTGATGTGTGGTCATTTGACTCTATACACTATCACTCAGCCACAACTGGTCTGAGGCAGACTATTGGTGATATTGTGCCAATGGCCGATCGACCACCTTTAGAAACAGCCTCACACTAACACATTCAAACATCAGCACCACCGAAACAATGTTTGTGAGACATGTTGGTCACAGAGTGAGTATTTCTGAGGGGCAAAGCTTCTCTGTGCTGTGTTCTCTTTACATAGTATAATTAGACTCAAATTCAATTTCATGTGATTTCCATATACATTAATGTATGAAGATAAAATTTTGTACACAGCTTTAGGTTGATTGACTCTATATACTGTAAGATTTTCATCTGAAAATCTGGTATAATTTTGAAGATATTACATTTTTACTGAATAGCAGTCGTTTCAGTTATGGCGGCCATCTTGCTTCTTCAACTAATGAAACTCACATATTTTGTTGATTTTCAAACCTGTAAGGCCGAAATTTCCTGAGAGTTGATAGAATCACATCAAACCACACACACTATGCCAATTTCATGAGAAAATCTTATTTTATATTGAAGATATTTAATTTTATGTGACAACAGTACATGATGAAAATGAGCCATTTTGGTTTACATTCACCCATTAAATTTCATGTAATTTATTTATGCAGTAACCGATGCAGATGTAATGTTGCATACTGCATTAGGTTGATATAGTCTATATACAGTGTAAATTATTTCAGAAAATCTGGCATAATTATGAAGATACAACAATTGAACTGAGTATCAGCCAGTTCAGTTACAGCGGCCATCTTGTTTCCACTATGAAAAAACTTACATAATTAGTTTATTTTTAAACTTATAAAGCAAAACTTTCCTGTGAAGTGATATCATGTCAAACTACACATACAGTGCAAATTTCATGAGAAAATCTAATTTCATGTTGACAATATTTCAATTTATGTGACAACAGTACATCGATGGAAATGAGCCATTTCAGCTAACATTCACAGATTAAATTTAATGTAATTTATTGATGCATTAACCGATGAAGGTGGAATGTTGCATACTGCATGAGGTTGATATAGTGTATATACAGTGTAAATTATTTCAGAAAATCTGGTATCGTTTTGAAGATACAACAATTGAACTGACTATCAGCCAGTTCAGTTATGGCAGCCATCTTGTTTCCACTATGAAAAAACTGACACAATTTGTTTATTTTTAAATCTATAAATCCAAGATTTCCTGTGAAGTGAGATATTGTCAAACTACACATACAGTGCAAATTTCATGAAAAAAATCTTGTTTAATATTGCAGATATTTCATTTTATCTGACAGATAGTGCATGATTTAAGGTGCGACTTTTAGGTAAACATTCTCTTCTTATTTCTTCAAAAAAAAAAAAACGAAGGCGATACGCGATTGGCATATTCATGAAATATGTTCCCAACATCTTATATTAACATAAAAACAAGGTTGCCAACCCCTAACATTCCAGAACCACAAAAGTTACAATTTCAGATTTTCGTACTAGACTATTAGAGCATTTTCTCCAAATGAGGTTTTCATTCCACTCTTGCAGCAACATCTCCACAATATGAAAAAAAAGCTAAAAAACAAAAGGGAAAGGAAAGAGTTCCCCACATGTCCAGCAGAGGGCACTGGCATAATAAGAGATCATTATAGCCATGTGGTGAATTGTAAGTCTGCCCCAGCCAGGGCAGCTGTGGCTACAATCATAGCTTACCACCACCAAATGTGGAATAATGACTACAATGAGAGACTCGTGACAGAGGCTGGTAAAGTGCAATACAAGTGTCAGCAGTTATTATTCCTCAGACTACAGTCATGACGGCTTTTGACCAAATCAGCACTATTTTAAAGCACACTGCAGTGTTAATTTCGTCGACTAAAATATTTAGTCTTAATTTTTGTCAAAGTTATATTTTTGTGACTAAAATTGGACTAAAACTAAATTAAAAGTTTCTCATGAGACTAAAACTATGACTAAAATGTCCAGATATTTTAGTCGACTAAAATAAGACTAAATAAAAATGAAAAGGAGAGACTAAAATCATCCAAACATCTATTGAGCGTCTGAAAGAGCCTCAGATCAGTTAAATTCTCTGCCAAAGGATCAGCTCTGAGCTTTGTTCATGTGGAGCAGAAACATGAAGCAGAGGAACAACATTAAATATGATTATAATGAATATTATCAATATAATTCGACTAAATTAGTCTTAAATTTAGTCGACTAAATTGACATGAAATTTTAGTCGACTAAAACTAGACTAAAATTGCAAAGTTTTTTTTGACTAAATCTCGACTAAAATTCCATTACATTTTAGTCAAAAGACTAAGACTAAAGCTAAAATAAAATATGTTGTCAAAATTAACACTGGCTCACAGCTCATTATTATTCATTTACTGGAAAACGTTTTTTCAATAGTACTTTCCTGTTTATGTTGTATGTATATATGTATATATGTTTATATATGTATATATGGCACGTGATCTGCAACGGGCCTCACAACCCAAAATTAGTTTGACACCCGCTCTATAGTTTTTATTTATTCATTTGACGTATTTTTATTTGATTCAAAGGTTTCCTTAGAATATATACTGTCCAAAGAACTGCTGAGCCATTGCAGATTTAATGAAAAGGGAAAAGTGATATTTTGTTATCTGCCATTTTGTTAAACATTCTTTACAATCACTTTACATCGGTTCTGTTTTTTTGTCTTTTTTTTTTAACAATATTTACCATTACCATCATTGTTGTGAGGGATTTTTTCATATCTAATTTCTGCCTGATTTATTGCGCTTTGAACACCCACAAAAAACAACAGATTATTTCACATATAATAATATAATATCTTATTCTAAAAGTAAACGAGATCCAATTTTTTTCTGAAAATTCACTCTGTCCATTTTTTGCGATTTAGATGAGAATATTTTTTGTGCATAAAAATCCCTGTGTATTTACATGAAAACAAAACGACAGAAAACTTGCAATACTTTTTTTCCTCATATTTATATCATATGTACAACAAAAGTTTCTAATGTGTATCTTTACATACACACCAAGCAGTCGAGTTTGTTTAATTGTTCTCCAAACACACAGGTTTAGGCAGATGAATGAAAGTATTGATTTGAGTTCGGCCTTGCTCTGCAGCCCATCGACCTGTGCAGCCCGGACAGAACTCTCCTCATGTCTGAAGACGTCATCCTGCACCAGCCGGACCTGCTGCCCGCCAAGGTACTCCCCACTCCCTGCCCTGTGTGGAGCCGTCCTGAAGCGCTGTCGTCTCTCCTGCAGGTGACGGTGATGGTCTACAACGACCTGCTGCTGTTCACCAGAGAGGACGAGATCGGCCGATACAACATCCTGCAGAGCCCGGTCTACCTGGACACCGTGTCTTTCATAGAAGGTGACCGTATATATATATATTTAACATGGTGACCGCTTACACCACAGACCGAAGTGTGTAGATGTATGGGTTAATTTATACATATACAGCATTTTGATTATGATTTTTTGCTGCAGCTAAATTTGGCTCCATTTGGACATGATTTAGCCTTTTCTCTGTAGTCACTGGGTTGAATTTATCCCCTGATCATAAAGCTGCTTAAACTCTTAACTCACACCTGAACGGAACCCATTTTATCCAGTTTGGCTTTACCCTAATCAAAAAGCTTCTTCGGGAAAAAGCACTAAAACAGCTACAAAATATGAGAAGAAAGCAAGGATGTAAACGCAACAAAAAAGTGACAAAAAGTCAAGAAAATGTGACAAAAACAGCAAAAAAATGACAAAAATGTGACAAAAACTCAGCAAAAATTCAACAAAAATGTGACAAAAATTCAACAAAAATGTGACAAAAATTCAACCAAAAAGTGACAAAAATTCAGCAAAAAAATGACAAAAATCAACAAAAATTCAACAAAAAAGTGACAAAAATTAAAGAAAAATTCAACAAAAAATTCAACCAAAAAGTGACAAAAATTCAACCAAAAAGTGACAAAAATTCAGTTAAAAAATGACAAAAATTCAACCAAAAAATGACAAAAATGTGACAAAAATCAACCAAAAAGTGACAAAAATTCAACAAAAAAGTGACAAAAATTCAACCAAAAAGTGACAAAAATTAAATAAAAAGTGACAAAAATTAAATAAAAAGTGACAAAAATTAAATAAAAAGTGACAAAAATTCAACAAAAATGTGACAAAAATTCAACCAAAATGTGACAAAAAATCAACAAAAAAGTGACAAAAAATCAACCAAAAAGTGACAAAAAATCAACAAAAAAGTGACAAAAATTCAACAAAAATGTGACAAAAATTCAACCAAAAAGTGACAAAAATTCAGTTAAAAAATGACAAAAATTCAACCAAAAAATGACAAAAATGTGACAAAAATCAACCAAAAAGTGACAAAAATTCAACAAAAAAGTGACAAAAATTCAACCAAAAAGTGACAAAAATTAAATAAAAAGTGACAAAAATTAAATAAAAAGTGAATTTTTGTCACATTTTTGTTGAATTTTTGTCACTTTTTATTTAATTTTTGTCACTTTTTATTTAATTTTTGTCACTTTTTGGTTGAATTTTTGTCAACCAAAATGTGACAAAAAATCAACAAAAAAGTGACAAAAAATCAACCAAAAAGTGACAAAAAATCAATAAAAAAGTGACAAAAATTCAACAAAAATGTGACAAAAATTCAACAAAAATGTGACAAAAATTCAACCAAAAAGTGACAAAAATTAAACAAAAATGTGACAAAAATTCAACCAAAAAGTGACAAAAATTCAACCAAAAAGTGACAAAAATTCAACCAAAAAGTGACAAAAATTCAACCAAAAAGTGACCAAAATGTGACCAAAATGAGGCGTTACACAGGCCTATATAATAGCCAAAGAGGACAGAATGCATTTGGTTTAGGCGGGTGGTAAGAGGTTAAGAGTCACCAGATTCATTGGCACTTAGTTAACAACATTAACGGCTCGTCTTGTAAGCACTGCAGACCCAGCTCTGAGATACAATGAAGACAACATTTAACACTTGTTAAATCCAGCACAGACTCTGATTTATAGAGTGTAATATGTATTAAAGTCAGCTCTATATGGAATATTGCATTTCCACTGAAGAATTCTCCGATTTGTTGCTCTGCCATGTTCTCCTTAGTGGAGAGGAGCAGCCGGGGCGCCGCATGTCAAGTGGTATCGGTAAATGAGTACAAGTATGAGTACAAGGTTATGGTTAAGGTATACTTTATTGTCCCCGTAGGGAAATTTGTCCTCTGCTCCAATATTTCCACATAGTATTTTTTCTTCATGATGTCTGATCTATTTTGTGAAATGCACCAGTCCCTCCCGCAGCAAAACAACCCCACAGGATGACGCTGCCCCCCCGTATTTCACAGTTGGGACGTTCACCTCAGGCTTGCAAGATTCCCTCTTCACTCAGTTGCAATAATCTGACCGAACCTGCTCCTTGTCTCTGTCCCAGTCAGCTCCAAGCCCCTGCACCTGTTCTTCCTGAAAACGGCTCGCGGCTCCGTCCAGTTCAGCCTGGAAGCCTACAGCCTCCAGCAGAAGCACCGCCTCAGCATCTGTCTCCACGACAACATGCAGTATTTGGTTTCCGCGGAGACACAGCGCCTCTCGCTCCACGACAACGCCCAGACTGGCTCGGGGCCCCGTCAGGTACGAGTCTCCAAAGCGTTAGGAAATAATACATAAAAATGAAAAGTTGCAATACATTTGTTTCTTAGTTTTATATCAACGATGTTCTGATTGACTGATTGGACGTATATATCCCCCGGGTGTATCTCCTCAGCCCAGGGACCGCCCCTCTGACCCGCCCTCGTCCATCTGCAGCCCAGTGTGGAAGCCCAGATGCCCGGAGGAACAGGGGCCCGCCGGGAGGGGGAGCGCTCGCCGAGACCCGAGTCCCATCTACGCACAGGCGGAGGACGGCTACGAGGAGCTCAGGCTGGACCCTGCCGTCGACACAGGTGTTTTACACGGACACACTCACAGCGGAGTGACAGGTTAGAGGAGGAAGAAGGTCCTGCTGTACAAATGTGCCAAGAAGAACAGAGCCCACCTCAGGATTTTTGGTTGTTTTATTAGCTCAATCCAAACACAGTATAAATAACTCTTAACTCCCGCCTGAACCGAGAGGATCTTTTTCCTCACGTCATCAGATTTTTTTTCCATCATTTTTTTGTTGGGTGTTCAACTCATTTTTGTCACATTTTTGTCATTTTTTGTCACATTTTTCTCTTTTTTTTCCATCAATTTTTCATCAATTTTTTGTCATTTTTTTGTCTTATTTTCATCATTTTTTAATCAAATTTTTGTCATTTTTTTGTCACATTTTAGTTATTTTTTAGTTATTTTTTAGTTATTTTTTAGTTATTTTTTGTCACATTTTTTGTCATATTTTCATCATTTTTTTAATCAAATTTTTGTCACATTTTTGTCCTTTTTTTGTTATTTTTTTGTTATTTTTTGTCACATTTTTTGTCATATTTTCATCATTTTTTTTATCAAATTTTTGTCATTTTTTGTCATATTTTTGTCAAATGTTTGTTATTTTTTGTCACATTTTTTGTCATTTTTTCATCATTTTTTTAATCAAATTTTTGTCATTTTTTTGTTATTTTTTTGTTATTTTTTGTCATATTTTTTGTCATTTTTTCATCATTTTTTTAATCAAATTTTAGTCATTTTTGTGTCATTTTTTTGTCACATTTTTGTCATTTTTTTTAAATTTTTTGTCACATTTTTTGTCATTTTTTCATCATTTTTGTATCAAATTTTTGTCATTTTTTGTCATATTTTTGTCAAATTTTTATCAAATTTTTGCCACTTTTTCATCAATTTTTCGTCACTTTTTTGTCACATCTTCATCATTGTTTTCGTCTCAGTTTCGTTGCTATTTTCACAGCTTTTTTCCCAGAAGCTTTTGGACTGGGGTTAAAACCAAACGGGAGAAAATGTGCTCGGTTCAGGTGGGAGTTAAGGGGTTAAACAATCTTTGTTGCACAGTGACTTTTCAGTTAGAGAAAGGGTTTGCCTTTGCAGTTTTGTTTATGTTGATGCAATTAATTAAATACAATAAATATATATTTCTAAAATATATTTACTGTTCGAATCGAATCGTAAATCGAGTTTTTTATTAAAAAATCACAGATTTTTTGGGGGGGGAAATCGCCCAGCTCTAATGGGAACTTTAAATTTAGAAAAATCTAGAACTGTCAAAAATGCTTAATCACTTAACTCCCGCCTAAACCGAACATATTTTGTTTGGCTTTACCCAAATCTAAAAGCTTGGAAAAAAAGCATCAAAATAACAACGGAAACAAGGATGACAATGCAACAAAAGAGCATCAAAAATGTGTCGGAAAAGCAACAATACAATAGACAACAACATCAAAAACATAACAAAAAGCAACAAAAGAGCGACAAAAAACTGACAGAGAAGCGGCCATGACACAATATAAAAGTGACAAAAACAAAACACAACAAAAACACATCAAACAAAAGAGACGACAGGGTTCATTGCTGACACCTACTGACAAAAAAAAATGAAAGAAGACATTGACCACTGAGGGAATGCTATGTTTTAACCTACAGTGTCACGAAAATGTATTTTAGTTTGTCTCATTCTTTCCTCATATTGACCAGCAACAGTTCTGGAGAGCCCAGTGTGAGTCACTCTGTATCCTCTTGCGGGCGTAGGTCTGTGGCGGTCTCTCTCGGAGGGGTCCCTTCTCCCGGAGCCACGAGCCCCGCAGCTCCTGACGCACAGCCCTGTTCAAACGTGGCCCCTGAGAGCCGGCCTGGCCCCTGAGAGCTCCAACACCCCCCGGCCCTCAGCCCTGACCCTGAAGAAGCACCTGACTGAGGGAGGCAGTCTGCAGCGGGTCCTGGAGCTGCTTTATGGAACCAAGGTGCCTCCAGCCACACTCCCACACGTCCGTCCTCCTACTGTCGCACCCATATCCCACATTAGCCTCCTTTCTAAGCTTCTCACAATAGTTGGTATGAATTTTGGTCCATTCCTCCAAACAGAACTGGTGTAAGTGAGCCAGATTTGTTGGCCACCTTGCTTACTCATGCCTTTTCAGCTCTGGATCGAGATCAGGACTTTGTGATGTCCACTTCAAAACATTGACTTTGTTAACCTTAAGCTTTGTAACCAGTTTGGCAGTTTTCTTTGGGAATTGTCCATTTGGAAAACCCATCTGTGCCCAAGCTTTAACTTCCAGGCTGATGTCTTGAGATGTTGCTCCAATATTTCCACATGCTGTTCTTTGTTCATGACGTCTGATCTATTTTGTGAAGTGCACCAGTCCCTCCCACAGCAAAACAACCCCACAGCATGATGCTGCCCCCCCGTATTTCACAGTAGGGGTGATCTCAGGCTTGCAAGATTCCCGCGTTTTTCCCCGTGATGATGGTCATTATGGCCAAACAATTTAAGTTGTTATCCTTTTTTTATTTGCAGACTCCAATCTTTTCTCCAATCTTTTTTATGTTTCTTTTGGAGTACGAGCTTCTTCCTGCAGAGTTCCCTCTCAGCCCATGTCGGTACAGTACTTGTTTCACTCTGGATAATGACAAACTCCTACCAGATTCCGCATCTTCACCAGGTCTTTTGCGTTTGTTCTTGGGTTGATATTCACATTTCAGACCACAGAACCCGCCTTCTTTCTGATCTGTCTTGATGACTGGACATTTCCATCTTTTAAGACTTGCGGATAATTGTTTGAACGAATGCATGACAAACAGATATCACAGGTGTCTGAGACTGAGTTCAGTGATTCAAAGAGCCCTGAGACACAGCTTCGAGTTCCAACCTCTGAGCACAAATGTGACGCAGCATAATGCCAAGGAAGCCACCTTTAGCCACCCCTTTAGAGGCAATTCCTGCTGTAAAATTAAAAACAACTGTCTGTCTGTCTGTCTGTGTGTCTGTGTGCAGGCTCTGGAGTTGGGACAAGCACGGCTCAAGAAGACGACCAGGAACCTGTAAGTCACCGGCGGCGCTCGTTTGGCCGAGAGGCGGGTGTGGCTCTAACATGTGTGTCATGTCCTCAGGGTGAGCCTGGCGTTTCTCCAGCGAAGGAAAAACAATGGCAACTTCAACAGCAACAGTCTGGAGAAGGCCCTGCGGAACAACAGGTGACTATCCACAGGAACCCCAAGTCTTCTTCCCCTGTTTCTGACCCTCTCTGACCGCAGCCTCTGTTTCAGACCCGCCACGGAGCAGGTGCGGAGGTGGTCCCAGTCACTGGAGGCTCTCCTGACCAATCAGTGTAAGCGGTGCTTCGTTTGGAGCTATAGTGCAGTGGTTCTCAACCTTTCGGAGCCGCGACCCCCGTTATAACAGTTAATTAGGATCGTGACCCCCACCCGGGTCAGACCATGGGAAAAACAAGGACATTAACCCCTTAACTCCCACCTGAACCGAGCACATTTTCTCCAGTTTGGCTTTACCCCAGTCCAAAAGCTTCTGGAAAAAAGCTGTGAAAAAAGCAGCAAAACTTAGACGAAAATAATGATGGAAATTTGACAAAAAATTGACGAAAAAATGACAAAAAATGACAAAAAAATGTGTCAAAAAAGTGAGAAAGTATCTACAAAAAACTGACAAAAAATTGACGAAAAATGTGACAAGAAATTACAAAGAAATTACAAAAAAATGTGACAAAAAAGTGAGAAAGTATCGACAAAAAAGTGACAAAAAATTGACGAAAAAATTACAAAAATGTGACAAAAAATTACAAAAAAATTACAAAAAAAATTGACAAAAATTTAACAAAAAAATGACAAAATTTGACAAAAAATGTGACAAAAATGTGATAAAAAATTGACAAAAATGTGACAAAAATGTGATAAAAAATTGACAAAAATGTGACAAAAAATGACCAAAAAATGATGAAAAAGTTACAAAAATGAGTTGAATACCCAACAAAAAAATGATGGAAAAAAAAGTCCTGCTATAGTAGATGACAATATTAAGGTTCGGTGTACACTCTGTGCTGTCAACAAAGTATTATCTCGCTTCAAAAACACTACAGCAGATTTAGAGAAAGTCCCACCAGGTGATTTGAAGCAGAGAGCTGATACAGGAGGAGGTTTTGTCGATGTGATGATATGAGGTCATCTTAACCCTTGTGTGCCCCATAATGCAGAGTTACACTCGTGGTCACCTGGGGTCATTTTGACTCCATTTTGTTTCTCTATTATCTCAGTCATAAAATATAATTTTTCAATAAGTGTGGGTTCTATCTTTAGTGTAACTTCAGACTAACGGCCTGATACTAAATGTTTTTTTTATTTTTTATTTTGTTGTTTGGGTAAAAAAAACACCAAATCCCGAACAAACAACAGTCATAAAATATCAAAAATCTAATTCTGAGGATAACTCAGATTATCTGTTCAGTTTCCAAGTGGAAATAGTCAAAATTTAGTGTTAGTGCCATTTTTTGCAAATTTTAGGACCCAAAAACCAGTGCTATAACCCAGTTTCGAAATACAGCCAAACTGTGATTCTCACTCTGTTATTTCAGGAAAGTCTCTATATTCTCATCAAAAAATCTGCTCAAAGCAGAGTTTACATCTTAATTCATGAACTTGTTTTTACAAACACATTCTGCTCTACTGTACTTTACTTTCACTGTCAAACTGCACTGAACATTTAACATTTTAATACAAGTTCATGAATTGAGATGTAAACTCTGCTTTAAGCAGATTTTTTTATGAGAATTGATGAGGATTTTCAGTGTTACAGGGCCATTTTTGGCTCAAAATTTGACTTTTTTTGTCCCACCGACGCAAAAAATAATAAAAACTGGTAAATTTACTATCAGTGCATTTTTATGAAGTCAAACTAAAGATAGAACCCACATTTATTTCAAAATGTTATTTTATGAGTGAAATATTAGAGAAACAAAATGGGGTCAAAAATGAGCCCAGGTGACCACGAGTGTAACTATTTGCTCTCATTCAAATGTATGAGAAAATTCTAAAATTGCATTAACACAAAATTTTGACTATTTCCACTTGGAAACTGAGCAGATAGTTCGAGAATTAGATTTTTGATATTTTATGACTGTTGTTTGTTCAGGATTTGGTGTTTTATTTTTCCACAAACAAGGCCTACACACTGAAAAAATAAACACACAACATTAGTATCAGGCCGTTAGTCTGAAGTTACACTAAAGATAGAACCCAAACTTATTGAAAAATTATATTTTATGGCTGAGATATTAGAGAAACAAAATGGAGTCAAAAATGACCCCAGGTGACCACGAGTGGTCATTAATGACCCCAGGGACGACACAAGGGTGGAAACAGCTTTGATTTAGCCACAGCACGAGGTGAACATGAGCGCCGCTTTTAACTGAGTCAGATCTATCAAAAGCAGTAACGTAGTGCCCTCTAGTCAGCGCACTATGGTAGCTTCATGCGGACAAATCTCACAACAGTTTGCAGCTGCTTTGAGTCGTGGTAAAGCTCAGACCAGGGCGATTGGAAGTTGACCGAAATGGGGTGTTCTTTATAGGCTCTACACGAGTGACAAGTGACTCCGAGTGCAACCTCCGGAGGTCACGGTCCTTCCTCTCTCGCAATTTCCCCAATATCGATGTCTTGCACAAATCAACGGTTCAGGATAATATCATGGAGAGTGACATACTGATGGGAAGTCACTGGGTGCGCGCTAAAAACATTGTGCTAACGGTGCTAATATAAAAAAAATAATGGCACAAATATGAAACAGCTGCAAAGTATTTCTACTAAAATGCAGCTCCTGAGCGACTCATTCAAAATATTGGCTCTATTTTAGTTTTTACTTAGTGTTAGCCGTTAGCTTCAAGACAAAAACACTGTGATGAACTTTCCTCCAGTTAAGTCTTTACTCCTGATGTTTTTAACATGATGCTGTTACTATTACAGTTTTGTTCTTTTAGTGAGACAGAAGGTTTAGTTTACCTGCTTTACTAGTTTCGATCACTTCCTGTGATCTTCCTCAGAAGCGCCCCCTGGTGGTGGAGGTGACGTGTCATAGGCAGCTTACATGGATTTTCCAGTCAGTAGGGAGAAAGAACACCAGAAGGAGTGTGAAATGGAGACGGCCAATAGACAAACAAGAGCAATAAAAGAACAAGCACTGCAAGAAAATCTCAAATCAGCCATATCAGACCACTGTAAGAGCGAGAACCACATCATGAACTGGGACAATGCCAGGGTCGTCCGTGCCGAAAGTAACAAGTACCACCGCTGGATCAGAGAAGCCATCGTGATCAGGAAACATCAACATCTATGAACCGGGACGAGGGGGCGTACACCTTATCCCACACCTGGGATGCCGTCCTGGAGAAGGCGCCAGTCAGTAGGGGGCGTAAGCTCTCCCTACTGACTGGAAAATCCATGTAAGCTGCCTACGACACGTCACCTCCACCACCAGGGGGCGCTTCTGAGGAAGATCACAGGAAGTAAACCTTCTGCCTTACTAAAAGAACAAAACTGTAATAGACTTAAGAAGACAGTATGAACCTTCTCCAAAGATGATGCTGTTACTGTCCGTCAGTAACTCCCTGCCCGCCTGTAATGGGAGATATTTATTTATGTGGACCAGACGCAATCGAAGTGGGCCCCTCTCCAGATGAGGATCCCCGGGGATTAAAACCGCGGGCGCTAACCCCTCACCTGTGCTGTGTTTGGCAGATGGCCTGGCGGTGTTCCGTCACTTCCTGCGCTCCGAGTTCAGCGAGGAGAACCTGGACTTCTGGCTGGCCGCGGAGAAGTTCAAGAGAACGGGTCCTCAAAGGATGGTCTCCAAGGCGACCAGGATCTACAACGAGTTCATCTCCAGCAACGCCTCGCGACAGGTCAGTGCGGGGCCGCGGGGAAAAGGGCGGAGTCTTTGTGCGCGGCAGAAACCGACGTGTTTGTGTTTACAGGTGAACATCGACTCCGCCGTTCGAGAGCTGACCAATCAGAGCCTGTCCCTCAGCATCAGCCCCTCCTCCTTTCAGCTGGCGCAGGATCATATTTATAACCTCATGTTGACGGACAGCTATCCACGCTTCCTCAAGTCCCGCCTCTACAACCAGCTGGCCAATCAGAATCAGCATCAGAGCCAGACTCTGCCCTGAAGGCCTCCTGCAGGAAGAGCATTCACCACTAAGGGCTGACTAGGATCGAAAGAACTAACAAACTGTTTATATTGTGAAGCTGTGTAGTGTCTTTGGATATTCACCTCGTCCCCCGATGTAGGCTCTCAAGCGAGCAAACGTGTTCCATGTTGGAGTTTGCATGTTCGTGTCGTCCGCTTCGAAGTCGTGGGAAGTTCGGATCGCAGAACGGCGTGAGGTCTGAGCCACACAAGCACCATAGACCCGCAAGTAGAGATTCTTGTCAGTGAAATACATCGTGATGCGACTAAAACTGAGGGTGCCTCTTCTAACACGTCTGCAGTGAAGTTTTAAAGGGGGGGTGTTTTTGAGTAATCTGTAAAAACTCTGATGGCGGCCATTTTAGGGATAGGTTTGCCCGAGTCCTCCTAGGAACGCCCCCACCTCCTGGAGACGCCTCCAAGGTTTCGTCACCAGCCGAGTAACCAACCACTGCTCCTCTATTATTATGGAAATGTGACAAAAAAGTGAGAAAACATTGACAAAAAAGTGACGAAAAATTGATGAAAAAGTGGCAAAAATGTCACAAAAATGTCACAAGAAATTGACAAAAAAATGACAAAAATGTGACAAAAAAATGTCAAAAATGTGATAAAAATTTGACAAAAATGTGACAAAAAATGAGGAAAAAATGACAAAAAATCTGATAAAAATTTGACAAAAAAATGACAAAAAATTGTCAAAAAATTACAAAAAAATTACAAAAAAGTGACAAAAATGTGACAAAAAAAATGACAGAAATTGACAAAAAATGACAAAAAAGTGATAAAAAATTGACAAAAAATGACAAAAATGTGATAAAAAATTTGACAAAAAACATGCCTGAAGTGTTGCCTTGGCACATTCATGTATTTCTGAGTAATCTGTAAAAACACTGATGGCGGCCATTTTAGGGATAGGTTTGCCTGAGTCCTCCTAGGAACGCCCCCACCTCCTGGAGACGCCTCCGAGGTTCTTAAAGAGACAGAGGCCTATTTCAAGACATTCACTACAGCCATTTTGAGAGAGACAGGCAGTTATTCTAATTTACTGCATTTACAGACCAACAGAAGGTTTCGTCATCATTGTAGTGTGATATAGACTGGTGCTATGTGGCTGAAAAAAGCCGAATACCCCTCTTTAAAAGTAAAAATCGATAGTCCACCACAGTCAGAATTCCTTCAATAAAACCAAGCACCCTTCAACAATAAAACCAAGCATCCGGGAGACGTTGTACTAAAGGTAGTTGCATAATGACAATAGTAAATGGCTATTTTCTACATCCTGTAAATGGAACAGGTGCAAACTCTTGATGCACGCTCAGTGTGTCACGTGAAGTAAGTTTGTCCCCGTCCAATTCACCGCAGCAAAAGCTAAGTTACAACTCGGGCTGGGAACTGTTTAACGATACCAGCATGGTTTTGAAAAAAAGTCGAGGTAATACACTGCAAAAAGTAAATATCAAGCATTGGCTTAAATGACTTGAATTGAGGAACTGTATCTTGTTTTGAGCGGTTTTCACTCATTTAGACACTTTTCCTGATCGGACCGAGTTTACTTTGCTTGTTTGAGGACATTTCAGACCAGTTCAAGGGTAAATCTCGCTTGAAATAAGAAAGTAAAATTGCCAATGAGATAAAACCAATTTTCTTACCCCATTGGCAAAGAAAATGACCTGAAATAAGGACGAAACGTATCGAAACGAGTCAGAAACATCTCAGAACAAGTGAAATAATCCAGGACAAATGCCCAAGAACTTCTTAACTAGTCAAAACAACAAAAAATGTGATTATTATGCTCAAATTGAGATGTTTATACTGATCTAGTTAAATACTTTTTGCAGTGCAGATGTTGAGAAAGCAAAAGTATCAAAAGTAGGAATCATTTTTGATCAACTTATACAGTAAATTCTTTTGAGCAATGTCATAATTTTCCACTAAATTTAAATTTAATGCCAGTTTGAACCAATTTGAATGCTTTTTAATGACATTTAAGGCCTTGATTTTGGCACTTTTAACACTTTGAACGCCTCGTGGAAACCCTGAAATTACTTGATTGTTTCAACTCAAATGACAAATATTTTAGCATAGGTCTCAAAATAAGTCTTGTCCATGTACCAACATCGTAAACCAAGTATAGTTAAAGGGACAAGCGGTCATTTAAAAATGTTAAAATGATATATTTTCCACCCCCTACATCAGGGGTAAGCAACGTCATAAGACCTTTGGCCGCAAGAGAATTTTGAAGAAACATTTATTCATAAATCAGAGACCAAATACATGAAAAGGACTCTAAAATGTGGAAAATACTGTCAATATTTTCACACTTCCCAGCAAAACACCCCATTAGATCATATCTTTTGTGCATAACTTATATTTGTAGAAAAAAGGTGCTTTACTTAGGGCTACAGTAGAGAGTTTCGACCGCCCCCTCTAGCGGTCACTCCCGGATGTTTTGGACCATGGGTTACTCCTTGAGACAGCGCGATACTTAAAGTGCACAGTTAGCATGAGGCTGGTGGTGGATTGTGAATTATAAAAGATGAAGCTCTAAAATAACATGTTGGATTAAATATTTAACAGAAAGTATGTCCTTTACTCGTTGCTTTCTACCTGAAGATTGTTGTCGTCATGTTGGACTGTTTTAAATAAAATGTTAGAAAATGGTTTTGAGTAAGAGACCTCTTTGCTTTCACCTCAAGGAGAATTGGTGTTGTATGCTAACGTCTGCGGACAGTTAGCAAAGCAAGCCGGCTGCTTCAGTAAACTTTTCCGAGACCGTCACATCTCACGTCACGTGAGACTATTAACGTGGAATGCATTCCGCATCACAAGCTAGTAATGTATCTTCAGACCACACTACAAAAAGTAAATATCAAGCATTGTCTTAAATGACTTGAATTGAGGAAATGTGTCTTGTTTTGAGCGGTTTTCACTCATTTAGACACTTTTCCTGATCGGACCGAGTTTGCTTTGCTTGTTTGAGGACATTTCAGACCAGTTCTAGGGTAAATCTCGCTTGAAATAAGAAAGTAAAATTGCCAATGAGACAAGACCAATTTGCTTACCCCATTGGCAAAGAAAATGACCTGAAATAAGGACGAAATGTATCGAAGCGAGTCAGAAACATCTCAGAACAAGTGAAATAATCTAGGACAAATGCCCAAGAACTTCTTAACTCGTCAAAACAACTAAAATTTGGATTATTATGCTCAAATTGAGCTGTTTATACTGATCTAGTTAAATACTTTTTGCAGTGTAGCTGTGCTTTTTATTCTCAAATTTTGCTTTTTAATCTTAAATTTTGTATCTATTTCATCTCAGACTACACATGACTTCTCACATGACGTGAGACTATTAATAGCACGTGTGCTTGATTAGTCTTCACACTGTCTGCCCTGATGAAGACCTAAGCGGTCGAAACGCGTTGGTGTCCCTCATAAAATAAAGGATTTTTACTACAAGTCGGCTGTGCCTCGGACCTCCTTTTGTCTTCAAAAATCTCAGTGTATTGTTTGACAGTGATCTGAAAGTCAATGTTGTGATCAAATCCAGCTTTATTCAGCTGCGACTTTTAGCCAAGGTCAGACCCTTTTCCTCCTCTAGTGACCTCAAAAAAGCCATACATGCTTTTATCAGTTCACACATTGACTACTGTACGGCGCTCTATTTTGGTATCAAGCCACAACACATCGCCTTCAGCTGGTACAAAACACAGCTGCCTTTTGACAAACACATCCAGATGCTCCCACATACGGTACGTTATCAAATTGAATTAAAGGGATATTTCAGGATTGTTGACATAGGGCCTCATTTCCTAGTTATCCAGAGTGTCGCTGATTTCTGGAGATATTTTTTTTGTAATTCACGCAGTTCTTTGAAGAGTTTTGTGGCGCTACGCTAATGCAAGGCTAGCACATTTCTATGGTATCAGCTAGCCTGACCCGCTCCACAGAGCACCTGAGGCAAATCACTTATAACACCAGACTGACCATATAAATGTGTCCATAGAGTCATTTTAAACATTTTGCATTTAAAATACCATATATTTGAGCAGCATCTGCTTCGTGTTTGTATAAGCTTCGCAGCGGCGGAGTGATCTGCTAGAAAATAGTCCCGATCATTCATGTGATGCAGGTCAGTTATATTCCAAAAATGATTCTATGGACACAAACATGTATATGGTTAGTCTGGTGTTATAAGTGATTTGCCTCAGGTGCTCTGTGGAGCGGGTCAGGCTAGCTGATACCATAGAAATGCACTAGCCTTGCACTAGCCTAGCGCCACAAAACTCTTCAAATATAAGAACTGCATGAATTACAAAGAAAAAAAGAATATCTCCAGAAATCAGCAACACTCTGGATAACTAGGAAATGAGGCCCTATGTCAAAAATCCTGAAATATCCCTTTAAGGTAAATAAACATAGTCCTCATGCCCATTGCATAATTCATCCTTACTGTATTTTCTTGACAAAAGAACCAATTTTTAGGCAAACAACATTGGAGGTGACTGACCCCGCCCACTGCACGTAAAGCACAAGACCTGCCCGAGACCTGCAAGTACTTTGTGTATATTTTCTCACCATTTAAAGGGCAATGGAGTAAATATGGCCACTTTGTAGTTCTGTCGTATGAAGTGTTGTCCGTGTGCCTCCTCTCCGGGTTGTTGTTCTCCGCCCTGGGCCTGCTGTGACGGTGACGCACGGTGGAATCTCCTGGTTTTCCTGTTTGGACGTGTGGATGTTTTTTTGCGAGGGCCGGAGAGTGCCGATCATTCCTCTGTGACGCCGCCGCCGCAGATTTACGCCCGTGCGAGTGCGACGGCGTGGGCAGACCTCACCGGCCTGCAGGGACTGTGGTGCGCTGCTGTAGAAGTACAAGCAAAGCATAAGACGATTTCAGCACATTGTATTTACAGTGACCAAGTTGTATCATTTATATAATCATTTGGTCTGAAGCACGGGCAGCATTTGTTCTTTGTTTTTCTGAACTTTTCTGACACAAATGGCATTTTTCCGAGATGAAGGTGCAGCTACACATATGGCCTGAGGTGGCAGTAGTGGGTATAACATGGTCAACTTCAATCCAGCCCCTTTAACATCATTAACAGCTTGGATTTTTGAGATCTCTCCAGAGTCTCTGTCTGTCTGTCTTTCTTTCTCTCTTTCTCTCTTTTTCTCTCTTTTTCTCTCTCTTTCTCTCTCTTCTCTCTCTCTTTCTTTCTTTCTTTCTCTCCTCTCTTTCTTTCTTTCTTTTTCTCTTTTTCTTTCTTTCTCTCCTCTCTTTTTCTCTCTCTCTCATGTCATGTTCATGCAACTGAGTTTGATCTCTTTAAATCAAAATGACAAAAGAAACTACCAAAATTACCCTGATCTAAAGCCATGTTCTCAATACTATGCGTTGCCCCCTTTAAAGAGACTATAGGGAGCTTAAAAATGTTATGTATTTTCCTCCCCCTACATGTTCCAGCAATGTCCTAATGTGTAGAATGAGCTCAGACCTGTTCACCACAACTGCCTCTAAAATCCTGCACTGTCACTTAAAAAGGTGTTACTTCCGGTCCGAAATTACCGTCATGCACGAGCTTAACCTCTTACCACCCGCCTAAACCGAATGCAAGCTGTCCGCTTTGGCTATGTAACCTGTGTACCACCTCATTTGAAAGCTAAGACCCGCAAAACTGGTGTTTTTCACATTTTTGTTGAGTTTTTGTCATTTTCTTGTGTTGTTTTTGTCACTTTTTGGTTGACTTTTTGTCACATTTTTGTCATTTTTTTGTGTAGTTTTTGTCACTTTTTGTCACATTTTTGTCATTTTTTGGTGTAGTTTTTGTCATTTTTTGGTTGAGTTTTTGTCACATTTTTGTCATTTTTTGTGTAGTTTTTGTCACTTTTTGGTTGACTTTTTGTCACATTTTTGTCACATTTTTGTCATTTTTTGGTGTAGTTTTTGTCACATTTTTTCATTTTTTGGTGTAGTTTTTGTCACTTTTTGTCACATTTTTGTCATTTTTTGGTGTAGTTTTTGTCACATTTTTTCATTTTTTGGTGTAGTTTTTGTCACTTTTTGGTTGACTTTTTGTCACATTTTTGTTGAGTTTTTGTCATTTTTTTGTCACATTTTTGTTGCGTTTACATCCTTGTTTTCTTCTCATTTCTTTGTGGCTGTTTTGGTGCTTTTTTCCCAAGAAGCTTTTTGATTAGGGCAACGCCAAACTGGAGAAAATGTGATCCGTTCAGGTGGGAGTTAAGATGTTAATATAGAAGGTGCAGTTACACATATGGCCTGAGGTGGCAGTCGTGAGTATAAAATGGTCAACTTCTTCCAGTGACACTTTTCCTCCAGTGTTCTTTAATGACACGCTGCGTTCA
This sequence comes from Gobius niger, assembly GCF_951799975.1. Lineage (NCBI taxonomy): Eukaryota > Metazoa > Chordata > Actinopteri > Gobiiformes > Gobiidae > Gobius > Gobius niger. Next base: position 4,377,875 of record NC_136873.1, on the reverse strand, counting down.
TGTTGAAATCCTCCGTGTTTCACTGTAAGAATGATGCACCGTTAATCACAGGCTTTGTTGACTCCAATGTTTATGGTTGTGGCCAAAAAGTTCCATTTTGGTTTCATTATTACAAATGATGGACATGGACATGGGTTCAGAAGTGCTGAGGCTTGTCTCTGTGCTGTTTGGCATATTGTAAGCGGATACTTTGTGGTGCTTGCAAAGTCATTCTTTTCTTTTCTTTTCTTTACTATTCCATTCCTTTTTGTTCTATTGTACTGTACTGTACTGTACTGTACTGTACTGTATTGTATTGTATTGTATTGTATTGTATTGTATTGTATTGTATTGTATTGTATTGTATTGTATTGTATTGTATTGTATTGTATTGTATTCTATTCTATGCCATCCCATCTCCTCTCCCTTCTCCTTTTCCTTCCTTTCCTTTCCTCTCCCTTTTCCTTTTCCTTCCTTCCCTCTCCCTTTTCCTTCCTTTCCTCTCCCTTTTCCTCTCCCTTTTCCTTCCTTTCCTTTCCTTTCCTCTCCTCTCCTCTCCCTTTTCCTTCCTTTCCTTTTCCTTCCTTTCCTTTCCTTTCCTCTCCCTTTTCCTTCCTTCCCTTTCCTTTCCTCTCCTCTCCTCTCCTCTTCCTCTCCTCTATCTTTCCTCTCCTCTCCCTTTTCCTTCCTTCCCTTTCCTTTCCTCTCCTCTCCCTTTTCCTTCCCTCCCTTTCCTTTCCTCTCCCTTTTCCTTCCTTCCCTTTCCTTTCCTCTCCTCTCCCTCTCCCTTTTCCTTCCTTTCCTTTTCCTTCCTTTCCTTTCCTCTCCTCTCCTCTTCCTCTCCTCTCCCTTTTCCTTTTCCTTTTCCTTCCCTTTCCTTTCCTTTCCTCTCCCTTTTCCTTCCTTCCCTTTCCTTTCCTCTCCTCTCCCTTTTCCTTCCCTTTTCCTTCCTTTCCTCTCCCTTTTCCTTCCTTCCCTTTCCTTTCCTCTCCTCTCCCTTTTCCTTCCCCTTTCCTTCCTTTCCTTTCCTTTCCTCTCCCTTTTCTCTCCTCTCCTCTCCCTTTTCCTTCCTTCCCTTTCCTCTCCTCTCCCTTTTCCTTCCTTTCCTTTCCTCTCCTCTCCCTTTTCCTTCCTTCCCTTTCCTCTCCTCTTCCTCTCCTCTATCTTTCCTCTCCTCTCCCTTTTCCTTCCTTTCCTTTCCTTTCCTCTCCTCTCCCTTTTCCTTCCTTCCCTTTCCTCTCCTCTCCCTTTTCCTTCCTTTCCTTTTCCTTCCTTCCCTTTCCTCTCCTCTTCCTCTCCTCTATCTTTCCTCTCCTCTCCCTTTTCCTTTTCCTTCCTTCCCCTTCCTCTCCTCTCCCTTTTCCTTCCTTTCCTTTTCCTTCCTTTCCTCTCCTCTCCTCTTCCTCTCCTCTCCTCTCCCTTTTCCTTTTCTATCCTTTTCTCTCCTCTCCTCTCCCTTTCCTTTCCTGTCTTTTCTTTCTATTCTATTCTATTCTATTCCTTTCATTTCCATTTCTTTTTTCTTTCCTTTCTATTCTTCTTTTCTCTTCTATTCTTCTATTCTATTCTATTCTATTCTTTTCCTTTCCTTCTTTTTCCCTTTCCTTTCAGGACTCTCATAATTGTCTCTAACTTTTTCTTTTCATCCACAATGTTCTTGCCAGTCGTTACCACGGCTTCAACAAACCCACATTATCATTTAAAAAGAGCAGTTGTTTGACCATTAATGGCTTCATACGAAACACTCACTATGAAAAATGTAAAATCCTTCGTGGGTGTATAAACTTTTGTGTACTGTCTGAAGTACTTTTCCCCGCGTGTGTGAGTGGCTCGTGTTCCGCAGAATCCCGAGGTCGAGCGCCGGTTTGTTTGTCAGCGCTGAGGTGGTGACGAATGGCCCAGACTCACCGCGGGACGGCCCAGTCTTACCCAACATCCTCTGTGCCTCCCGCCGCCCTGCCCCGGGGGACGCACATACCCCTGGCACCCCGCGGAGACAGAGCCACCCCCGCCCGACCCGACAACACCTCCCCCAGGGCTATAAAGGCCCCGCCGCACAGAGCCGGGGCACAACGGAGCCGCTCCCCGTCCCGCACAGGTGAGTCTGTCTGTCTGTCTGTCTTTAATTTATGAATGAACGCATGTGTAATTATGTTTTTTTTTTTTTTTAAATCGTACTGCTTTGAACAGCACTGTTGATGGTTTGGACTTCACAGCATTTTCATAACCCCCACCTGAACTGAGCTCAATCTCCCCAGTTTGGCTTTACCCAAATCTACAAGCTTCTGGAAAAAGGCGCTAAATAGCAAGGATGAAAATACAACAAAAATGTGACAAAAGAGCAAGAAAAACATGCGGGAAAACATGGTTAAAAAGCAGGAAAAAATGGTTGAAAAAGCAACAAAAAACCCAGCTGTTTTAAAAGCAGAAAAAACGTGTTAAAAAGCAGGAAAATGGTTTAAAAAAAGCAGAAAAAATTGTAAAAAAAAAGCAGAAAAAATGGTTTAAAAAAGCAGAAAAAAATGGTTTAAAAAAAGCAGAAAAAAATGTAAAAAAAAAAGCAGAAAAAATGGTTGAAAAAGCAGAAAAAAATGGTCAAAAAAGCAACAAAAAACCCAGCTGTTTTAAAAGCAGAACAAAATTGTTAAAAAAAAGCAGAAAAAAATGGTTGAAAAAGCAGAAAAAAATGGTTAAAGAAAAAGCAGAAAAAAAATGGTTAAAAAAGCAACTAAAACCCAACAAAAAAGCTGCAAAAATGTGATATAAATAGAGCAAAAAAAACACACACAGTCTATCTTACAAATGAGGCAAAGCGGCCTATAGACTGTGAACTCCCCAGTCAAGAAGCTTTCAGATTTGGAGAAAGCTGAACATGGAGAAAATGTGCTCGGTTATGGTGGGGGTTAAGAGGTTAAGAGGCTCATGGGAAAAAGACAAAGAATAAAGGGAATTTATTATCATTATTATTTCACCCTTTTTGTTTCCTACATAGTCCCATGTGTTCATTCATAGTTTAATGTCGTCAATGTGAATCACACAATGGAAATATTGCTGGAAATGAAAAACTGAAACTGAAAAATCGATATTTAAAAAACTTTTGTCCGGGACTGTAATCATGAGGAGATAATGTATTCCAGGTTTTCTGTCTTTCTATGGTTTTATGTAAAAATAACTTTTCAGTGTAAACATGACTCAAATCACATATTTTTGAGAAAGCCGGGATTAAAAGTTGTGGCTTAACCTCTTACCCCCGCCTAAACCAAATGCCTTCTGTCCTCTTTGGCTGTTATATAGGCCTGTGTAAAACCTCATTTGAAAGCTAAGACCCACAAAACAGATCTTTTTCTTCGCATTGCTGTTTTTTTTCATTTTTGTTGAATTTTTGTTGAATTTTTGTTGAATTTTTGTTGAATTTTTGTCACATTTTTGTTGAACTTTTATCACATTTTTGTCACATTTTTGTTGCGTTTACATCCTTGTTTTCTTCTCATTTTTTGTGGCTATTTTGGTGCTTTTTTCCGAAGAAGCTTTTTGATTAGGGTGAAGCCAAACCGGAGAAAATGGGATCCGTTCAGGTGGGAGTTAAGAGGTTAATTTTGTGACGTTGCAGTTACACAGATTTGCTAAGAGGGATTTTGGTTTTGTCTCATTCATGCCAGGGGTGGGCAACGTCAGGCCCGGGAGCCAAATCCGGCCCTCCTGCACAGAACCTCTGGCCCCCAAGATGATTTTGAGAAATATTATTATGCAAATAAGGGATCAAACACCTACATCCCACTTGGTCACATATAAAACAGTGATTCTCAACTGGTGGGTCAGGACTCAAAAGTGGATTGCGAGCATATAGGGAACTTTTTTTTCAATATTTTCCATCTGAAACTACACGGAAACACCCTGGAGTGTGTTCAAATGAGTATTATTGGGTTGTTTTGATCATAATTTCAGTCTTAAAAGCAAATCTACGGCTTGTTCAATAAAAACGTGTGGTAAATACAATATTTTATAAGATATTTCTGCAATGACTTGGTGTTGCTCTTTTTTTGCTGCAGAGTTCAAGAGGCAGCGGTGAGTTCCTGTCCCGAGCGTCTGACCCTGTGCTCTCGCCTGCAGGACACTGTGACATGGAGCTTCTGACCTGGGCCCTGCTGTGCGCCCTCTTCAGCAGCGCCCGCCCGGTACGCCCTGTTTGTCACTGCCAACTCACACTCAATGGCTGCACCATTCTGGAGAAATGTCTCATTAACCTCTTAACTCCCGCCTGAACCGAGAGGATCTTTTTCCTCACATCAGATTTTTTTTCCATCAGTTTTTTGTTGGGTATTCAACTCATTTTTGTCACATTTTGGTCATTTATTTGTCATTTTTTCGTCCATTTTTTATCACATTTTTGTCACATTTTTTGGGTCGTTTTTTTGTAATTTTTTGTCAATTTTTTGTCATTTTTTTGTAATTTTTTCGTCAATTTTTGTATCACAATTTTCTACGTTTTTTGTCACATTTTGTCAAATTTTTGTCATTTTTTCGTCATTTTTTTGTAATTTTAACATTTTTTTGGTCATTTTTTTGTCAATTTTTTGTCAATTTTTTATCACAATTTTGTCATTTTTTGTCACCATTTTGTTATTTTTTCATCACATTTTTGTAATTTTTTTGTCAAATTTTTATCACAATTTTGTTATTTTTTTGTCACATTTTTGTCCTTTTTTCTCACATTTTTTGTCATTTTTTTGGGTGATTTTTTTGTCATTTTCTTGTCAAATTTTTATCACAATTTTGTCATTTTTTTGTCACCATTTTGTTATTTTTTCATCACATTTTTGTAATATTTTTGGTCATTTTTTTGTATTTTTTTTGTCAAAAAACAAACAAAATTGTGATAAAAATTTGTCACATTTTGGTCATTTTTTGGGTAATTTTTTGTCAATTTTTTTGTCATTTTCTTGTCAAATTTTTATCACAATTTTGTCATTTTTTCGTCAATTTTTCATCAAATTTTTGTCATTTTTAGTCACATTCTTGCAATTTTTTTGTCTAATTTTTATCACATTTTTGTAATTTTTTTGTCACATTTTTGTAATTTTTTGGTAATTTGTCATTTTTTCGTCAATTTTTCGTCTCAGTTTTGTTGCTATTTTCACAGCTTTATTCCAGAAGCTTTTGGACTGGGGTAAAGCCAAACTGGAGAAAATGTGCTCGGTTCAGGTGGGAGTTAAGGGGTTAAAGGTGCATTATAACAACTTTTTATGTGGAAAAAAAAAACACCTTGTAGTGCCCCTATAGTGGCTTTATGAATGGTCAGCATGTCAACCCTTTTTTCCCCTGCAAAGTTGTATACTGCACCTTTAAAATCCCCTAAGAATGCATGTTACTAGACTAAATTTCGTCCTCCTCAGGCTGGTCTGCGGCTGCACCAGGACGCCGACCTCCCGGACTCCGACCTGACCTCTGACCTGGAGCCGGACTGGCCCGACCTGAGGATGAGGTCCCGCTACACCGCCCTGCGCTCCTCCAGCGAGTCCCGGTCCTCGGAGGAGTCTTCGGAGTCGTCTTCGGAGGAGACCCTCACCCAGGCTCCTCCCACCGACACGCCCCCCGCGAGCACCGCCCCTCCCACCGGCATCCCTGTGGCTATGACGACGGCCGGCACAGTCTCCCCCAGGACACCCCTGCCCACGCCGGACAACAGCACCGTCCCAGAGCCCTGTCCCACCGGCGGGTGCGTGACGGTGGACATCCCCACGGGGACCCCGGTCACAGCCAGCAGAGGGGACAATTAAATTAGTTTCATTACGAGGATCCTGATGGCCGTCCTTTTGTCCGGAGTGAGCGGCTGCGTCTGGTCACGTGACAAATCATGTGATCAAATATTAACCCCTTAACTCCCACCTGAACCGAGCACATTTTCTCCAGTTTGGCTTTACCCCAGTGCAAAAGCTTCTGGAAAAAAGCTGTGAAAATAGAGACAGAACTGAGATGAAAACAATGATGGAAATGTGACAAAAAAGTGACGAAACATGAAAAGTGGCAAAAATGCCAAAAAAATGTGATACAAATTTGACCAAAAAATGACAAAAAAAATGACAGAAATGTGACAAAAATGTGATAAAAACTGAGGAAAAAATGACAATAATGTGACAAAAATGTGATTAAAAAAATTGACAAAAAATGACACAAAAGTGACAAAAACAAAACAAAAATGTGATAAAAATTTGACAAAAAAATGACCTAAAAATGACAGAAATGTGACAAAAAAAAATGACAGAAATGTGACAAAAACTGACAAAAAAATGACAATAATGTGACAAAAATGTGATTTAAAAAAATTGACAAAAAATTGACCATTTAAATTAACAAAAATGTGACAAAAATGTGACAAAAATGTGACAAAAATTTGACCAAAAAAGACAAAAAATTGACAAAAAATGGATAAAAAATTGACAAAAATTGGACCAAAAAATTACCAAAAAATGACAGAAATCCTTCGCTCATCAACCCCACAGCCTGACCTTACAAGACATTTTATCTTCTAGTTAATCACTTAGACTAAATCATATGAGAACAATATACAGTTATTATATATGAATTTGAGATTGTTTTTCTTGTTTTTCCTACTTTGTAAAGAGTTTTATAAATAAATGTTGATTTGTGGCTGTTCTGTCAAGGGTTAATATAAAAGTCATTTTGTCTAAAGCTCGTGTCGAAGCCTCTCTGTCCATGTTCTGTTCACAAACTACATTTTACCACTAAAAACTGAAAGGCTAGGACTAAAAAGGAGGTTGCTGGCGGCCACAGTGTGATTTTTATTACCATTTTACTGACAAACATGTGCACTAATGCTGCGTTCAGAGGTAACTGGTACATATCCGACGCTCGAAGTTCGACTATGAGAAGAAGACGGCAATGGTACCCCCTAGTGGAGAAGAGCATCAGTGAAGTGAACGCTGCTTTTGGCCACGGCCTTCAGTATAACGTTATTCATCATGTTTTGAATTATATCTGTGGTAAAGAAACGTTTGTATAACACTAGCGATTTATTAGCTCAAAGTTGAAGCATTAGCCATTCTGTTTATATACTTTATTCAACTGGAATCTTTATCAAACCTTCTTCCCCCTAAAAGCCCATGCGTGACTTCTTCCTGGGCTGTGAAGACTGGGAGGGGGTGGGTCTCTGTGAAGACTGGGTGGGTCTCTGTGAAGACTGGGAGGGGGTGGGTCTCTGTGAGGACTGGGTGGGTCTCTGTGAAGACTGGGAGGGTCTCTGTGAAGACTGGGAGGGTCTCTGTGAAGACTGGGAGGGTCTCTGTGAAGACTGGGAGGGTCTCTGTGAAGACTGGGTGGGTCTCTGGGAGGACTGGGTGGGTCTCTGTGAGGACTGGGTGGGTCTCTGTGAAGACTGGGAGGGTCTCTGTGAAGACTGGGTGGGTCTCTGTGAGGACTGGGTGGGTCTCTGTGAGGACTGGGTGGGTCTCTGTGAGGACTGGGTGGGTCTCTGTGAAGACTGGGACCAGCTGAAGGTGTCCTGGGAGGAGGCAGGGAGGAAGGAGGAGGACGGGGGAGTGGAAGGACCCAGAGACTGCGACGCCTGAAACACAAAATCAAAAAGTCAAATTATTCGCATTTTTTTGTCAAATTCGTATCACTTTTTTGTCAATTTTTTCCTCAATTTTTCATCAAATTTTTCTCACTTTTTTGTCCAATTCTTGTAAATTGTTGTCATTTTTTTGTACATTTTTTGTACATGTCACTTTTTCTCAATTTTTCGTCAAATTTTTCTCACTTTTTTGTCAAGTTTTTGATCATTTTTGTCCATTTTTTCTCACTTTTTTGTCCATTTTTTTTAAATTTTTTCTCACTTTTGTGTCAAGTTTTTGTCCATTTTTGTAATTTTTCTGTCACTTTTTTGTCACTTTTTTGTCCATTTTTTCCTCAATTTTTCGTCAATTTTTTCCTCACTTTTTTGTTAAGTTTTTGTCCATTTTTGTCATTTTTTGGTCCATTTTTTGTCACATTTTTTCTCAATTTTTCGTCAAATTTTTGTCTTTTTTGTACATTTGTCACTTTTTCTAAATTTTTCGTCAAGTTTTTCTCACTTTTGTGTCAAGTTTTTGTCCATTTTTGTAATTTTTTTGTCACTTTTTTGTCACTTATTTGTCCATTTTTTTGTCTCTTTTTCGTCCATTTTTTCCTCACTTTTTTCACATTTTCATCCTTGTTTTCGTCTCATTTTCGTCGCTATTTTCACACCTTTTTTCCAGAAGCGTTTGGACTGGGGAAAAGCTGGAAAAAATGTGCTCGGTTCAGGTGGGAGTTAAGGGGTTAAACGAATCGGCCATTTTAGGGTCAGGAAAATTCCTTGATGCATCACATTTAGGGCTGGGAATCAATTCTTATTTTATTATGCAATGCCTAAAGTCTAGACTAGAATTGACTTCAGAGATTCTTTGACCAACCTCAGACCAGAACTGCTCCGCTCTCCTCTCATTGGTGGGCGTCTGCATTAAGAGGCGTGGCCTGACCGTCTCCGGTGTAGCGGCTGGCGTGAGCCGTGTCTTCCCCCTCTCCTCTGCCCCGGCCGACGCGCTCCCCTTTTCAGGCGTGTCCAGCGTGGGCGTGTCTTCCATCTGCGACCACGCCCCCCCCGCGTCCGACCCCGCCCAGTCGCTCGGGTCGCTCAGCTCCGACTGGTAGCTGACGGAGGAGGTGAAGCTGCCCGACATGGCGAGGAGGCTGACCCCGCTGGCCCGCCGCGCCTCCTTCTCCCGGCGGCGTCTCCGGCGCAGCGCCTGGGTTCTCTCCGCGGCGTTGGCCCCCAGGCGCTCCGCCCACCAGCCCTGCCACGCCGCCTCGCCGCCCCAGCCCGCCGTCAGCCTGCTGCTCAGCTCGTCGCTCCAGTCCTCTGCCCGGACGTCCACGCTGAGCGGCACGACGTCCTCGGTGGAGCTCACGTGCAGAGACCGGGCGCACATGGACTTCTTCAAATCCTCCTGCGCTTTTCTCCTCCCGCGAAGGCGTTTGGTTCTGCTTTTATCCACGTAAAGCCGGGTTTTGACTGTGGCGCCGCCGGATTTGTCAACTTCGGGGCTTTTTGCGAGTTTCTGCAGCCACTGTTTCCAGACGGATGTGGTTTCTTGACTGAGACTCTCCGCCTGCACTCGCTGCGCTGGTCTCTCGGTGCATAGTTTGTTTGGAGAAGAGGCCTTTTCCAGGATTTGGTAGAAAACGTCTCCTGTTTGTAGCACTTGAAGGACACAAAAGCTCTCCTCTGAAGTGCTCCTCTGCAGATGGACAGCGGTCAGACCTGGACACAAAGGTTCTGGTCAGAGAAAAGCCAAAACAGGCGGCCACAAACTGAAACAAAAGGGTTAGGCTCAGCATTACAAATAAAATAACAATATAGAGGAATATTATAACCTCTTAACTCCCGCCTGAACCGAGAGGATCTTTTTCCTCACGTTATCAGATTTTTTTTCCATCATTTTTTGTTGGGTATTCAACTCATTTTTGTAACTTTTATGTCATTTTTTCTCACATTTTTGTCATTTTTTTGGTCAATTTGTCATTTTTTGGTCAAATTTTAATCACATTTTTGTCATTTTTTGTCACATTTTTCGTCAAATTTTTAAATTAAATTTTTGTAATTTTTTGTTCAATTTTTATCATATTTTGGTCATTTTTTTGCCAATTTTTTTATCATATTTTTGTCATTTTTTGTGTCATATTTTGTCACTTTTTGGTCAAATTTGTGTCAGTTTTTGGTCATATTTTTGGTCAAATTTTTATCAAATTTTGGTTATTTTTTTGTCATATTTTGTCACATTTTTGTCATTTTTTTGTCACATTTTTGTCGTTTTTTGGTCATTTTTTTGTCACATTTTTGTCATTTGTTCGTCAACTTTTTTATCAAATTTTTGTCATTTTTTGGTCACATTTTGTCACATTTTTGTCATTTTTTTGTCATATTTTGTCACATTTTTGTCAATGTTTTCGTCTCAGTTTTGTTGCTTTTTCACAGCTTTTTTCCAGAAGCTTTTGGATTGGGGTAAAGCCAAACTGGAGAAAATGTGCTCGGTTCAGGTGGGAGTTAAGGGGTTAAACAAACAAGCTGTTTAACAATGAGTATGTAATCTTTTATTTTAGCATTTGTAGTAACATTGTAATCACAAATATGGACATTTATTTATTCATGAGTAGTTTGTTTTTTCATTAAATTGTGACAAAAAAAGACCAACAAATAACACCAGAAGGAGCCTGAAGCCAGAACGGAACTAAATGAGGAAAATCAGGATCTGAGCTGTTCTTTTGCACAGGTTTTTGTATTGTAAAACAGTGTTGTATCTGTACCTGTGGCAGAGTGAATCAGTCGGGCCCGGGACCCCTCCGTACGGTGGGGGATCTGAGCGGGCAGGCGCTCCACACTGTCCCTGGGCCTGAGCAGGGCCTGGGGGGGTCCGTGGCTCACACAGGCCTCTGCCCCTCCACCTGCAAACATCACCACAGCCCACACACAGGGTCTTAATAAATACTTGTAGTCTTTATCATAGCCGCGGTATTATTTTTTGCGCAAAATAATAATAATAAGGCAATTTTTTTCCTTCTATATGCGCTTTTGCCGTGACGTAGCCCCCTTAACCTCTTAACTCCCACCTGAACCGAGAGGATCTTTTTCCTCACGTCATCAGATTTATTTTCCATCATTTTTTTGTTGGGTGTTCAACTCATTTTTTTTTTTTTTTACTTTTTTGTCATTTTACTGTCATTTTTTTTGTAATTTTTTTGTCAAATTTTTGTAATTTTTTTGGCCCATATTTATCACATTTTTGTTATTTTTTTTGTCAAATTTTTGTCATTTTTTTGTCATTTTTTTGTCAAATTTTTGTCATTTTTTGTCAATTTTTTTGTCACATTTCTGTAATTTTTTGGTCATATTTTTGAAATTTTTTTGGTCATTTTTTGGTCAAATTTGTGTCATTTTTTGTCAATTTTTTTGTCTTTTTTTTGGTCATTTTTGGGTCACATTTTTGTCATTTTTTCGTCAATTTTTGTCAATTTCTTGTAACATTTTTCATCCATTTTTCATCACTTTTTTGTCAATGTTTTCTCACTTTTTTGTCACATTTCCATCATTGTTTTTGTCTCAATTTTGCAGCTTTTTTCCAGAAGCTTTTGGACTGGGGTAAAGCCAAACTGGAGAAAATGTGCTCGGTTCAGGTGGGAGTTAAGGGGTTAAAGTGGTGCTAGCCCGCAGTTAGCTTTGCCCGTTAGCCTGTTAGCTTCTTCTTCATAATTCGATTAGTGTGTATTGGGGCCTCCGACCTGTAGGCAGGAAGGCTGTAATTGTGGTTTTCTGGCCAGAGACACCAGGGGGAGATGAACGACCCCCCAATCATCCCATTAACACTTGTATTACCCCCCCAGAAGGACAACAATCTCACCGGCATACTGCAGCAGCGTGACCTCCTGAGCGGACTGAGAGCCCAGCAGGACTTTGGCCACTGCCCCGGTCGAGGGTCCAGAGCCGGGCAGGACCTGGCAGAAGACCGGGGGCGAGTCCATCATGTGGTCCCACTTCAGCATGGGCACACAGGGGAAGCGCTCGTCCATGATGTACGCAGAATACTGAGAGGAGACAGACGCGTGATACAATATGCATTTATATTTATGTTTTGCACTTAAAAATACCACACATTTTTCCTGTTTTGAGGACTTTTCCCAAATTCCAAATGGAGAAAAGCTCATTTTCTCTTGGATTAATTGTTTCTATGGTTAAAGGTCCTAATATTTATGTTGTAGTCGAAACAAGTTAAATGGTAACAATGAAGACTTTGCTGGGGGCTCCTCCTGCTGGCAGCCGTGGGAATAACGTCCTCAAAAAGTAACTGATGTTTTACAGCTTCAGCAGAGCCCAATGACCACGCTTCACTTTTTAAAAATGTGGAGGACAGTTTTGGGTTTTGTATCCGGGAAGTAAAGAACAAAGAGCAAACACTGTAGAAGAAGAAAAAAAACCTCAAAACTGCGGGAATGTAGTGAAATACTTCTCCAGGTCTGTCTTTGATGAGGGAACAGCGTTATTACATGGTTTAAAGAGATAAAAAACAGATTTTGCACACGGTATGTCTTTCGTGACTTTTTTGTCAGTTTTTCGGCAAATTATTCGCATTTTTTTGTCAAATTCTTATGACTTTTTCGTCATTTTTTTCTTAATTTTTCGTCAAATTTTTCTCACTTTTTTGTCAAATTTTTCTCACTTTTTCGTCAATTTTTTCTAAATTTTTTGTCAAATTTTTCTCACTTTTTCGTCATTTTTTTCTTAATTTTTCGTCAAATTTTTTGTCAAATTTTTCTCACTTTTTCGTCAATTTTTTGTTCATTTTTGTCATTTTTTTTGTACATTTTTTGCACGTTTTTTTGTCACTTTTTCTCACTCTTTTCACATTTTCATCCTTGTTTTCATCTCAGTTTTGTTGCCATTTTCACACCTTTTTTCCAGAAGCTTTTGGACTGGGGTAAAGCTGGAGAAAATGTGCTTGGTTCAGGTGGGAGTTAAGGGGTTAAAGGGATATTTCAGGATTTTTGACATAGGGCCACATTTCCTAGTTATCCAGAGTGTTGCTGATTTCTGGAGATATTTTTTTTTGTAATTCATTCAATCCTTATATTTGAAGAGCTTAGTGGCGCTAGGCTAATGCAAGGCTAGTGTATGTCTATGGTATCAGCTAGCCTGCATTAAAAACAGTCTGACATAACAGACATTTATATGGTTAGTCTGGTGTTATAAGTGATTTGCCTCAGGTGCTCTGTGGAGCGGGTCACACTGTTTTTAATGCAGGCTAGCTGATACCATAGACATGCACTAGCCTTGCATTAGCCTAGCACCACGAAAATATAAGAACGGCTTGAATTACAAAGAAATATCTCCACGTGAGTACCTGCGTGGTGATGAGGTGGTGGAAGGAGTGCAGTGGGCTCAGGTACCGGCACAGCAGCAGCCTCTCCCCGCTGCGGCACTCGGCACCTTGGCTTATCCGGAACAGGGTGTGGCACGACGACGGCTGCACCTGTGAAAACCAAAAGTCTTTATCCTTGTCATTGTAAATCTACTTATTATACGTGTTTATTCTGCAGAGAGGACTCACCCTGATGTCCGTAAGCTCCGCCCCTGTGCGGTCGGCGTACAGCATCACTCGAGGGTGAGCAGAGAACTCGCACCATCGCCATGGAGACTGGCCGTTGAAGTACAGGTTACTGTCCTCTGAGCGCACCAGCTGCTTCCTGCAACAACAACAACACAGGACAGTGCTGCGGTGAGAGAGAAATGTCTGCCGGAAATCACCCGAAGAAGAAGAAGAAGAGCATGTGTCTGTCACTGTGAGGGTTAGAATATTGCATCTGTTATTTAGCTTCAGTTTGAGAACATTCCAATGTGCACATTTCTGGGCAAAATTCTTAAAATTTGAGGCCTGTATCTTTTTGAATGTATGATATTTAGGGGGTTAAAAGGGAGGCGCGGTTAGAATCAGGCCTTGCTGTAAAGTTTCAATTGAAGACACACACGGTTTAAGGTTGACAATTCAGGGTTCCTGCACAGTTTGCAATGAGAAATTTAAGAGCTTTTTAAGACCTAGAATTACAAAATTGAAGACCACGAGCTCTTAAAGCAGTACTAAGTAACTCTTCCCCCTAGAGGCCATAAGCGCAACTGCAGGTGTCGTAGCAAGTTACTTACTTACTAATTACACAATGTAAATCATTTTTTTTCACTCAAACTTGGCTGTAAATACTGTTTAAAGTGACGTTAGCCCGCAGTTAGCTTTGCCCGTTAGCCTGTTAGCTTCTTCTTCGTGATTCCATTAGTGTGTATTGGTAACTCCGGTCCGGTGGCAGTCAAGTTGCAAACATGGTTTTCTGGCCAGAGACACCAGGGGGAGATGAAAGACCCTCCAATCATCCCATAAACACTTGTATTACCCCCACAGGGACCACGGAAAGGATATATTAAGGTAAACACGTTATTTAGTACGGCTTTAAAGATGACTTGCATTTTATGCAAAATTAAGTGTAATATGTGAAAAAAAAAAAAAAAACACACACATTTGATTTGCATAAATTACATAATTTAGAGCAACCTGGATAATATTAACAAATGGTTATGGAAATAGGTATTAGGGATGGAGGCATTTTCTTTTACATATTGCTTTGATTTAACCTGGCTAACGCCAGGCTGCTGTGTGCGCTCGAATCATTTGGAACCATGGGGACCTGGGGACCATGGCCGAAATTTTCGCGTGGATTTGGGAACCAATCACAGAGCGAGGAGGGACGGCAGGAGGATGACGAGCTATTCGATATACGGAAGCTTGTAGTTTATTTACAAATTTAAAAAAAAGTTTATTTACGGATCAAACATGACAGCAGCAGACACAATGGTATTTTTCGATCAAGCTTTAGACCTTGTTCTAAATAATTTAGCTCAAAAGTTTACAGCGGGTACGTCATACGTCATCTCATACGATGATATGATTGGCTGTGGCTACGTGCAGACGCATGAGACTTTTTTTTTTTTTTTTTTCGTATCACCCAATAAACGACTATGGACAACCGTAAACCACACCTCTCCTACGAGAAAATGAATTGGTGTCCCCAGACTAAATATCACTTGTGATTTTAGTTTGGTGTTAGCCAGGCTAGCTTTGATTTGCAATTTTACACAGATTATGTTTCTTATTCCAAATGAATGGACTACGAGCTCTCACTTCAAAGTAAGACTTTTTAAGACCCCGCGGGAACCCTGCAATTGTACATTTCTCATAATTTCTCATCATTTTCTAGGCTGTGGCGCTGCCCTACTTGTGAACCGATGCAATGTGATCGTACCCTCGTCCCAGCCTCCACAGATGAGCAGCTCCACTCTCACTGGCCACCAGCAGCTCGCCGACCACATGGGGACTGGAAAGCACAGCAGCGGGACAAACACTTCAACTTCAAACACAAACTCCACACTTTCAAGGTCAGGCTTGATACAATGACCAATTATATGGAAACAAAACATTGTATCAGTCATCTATACTGTTTTTTTTTGTCTTGAGGACGTCTAGCTTCTCAATGATGCGTATTCCTGCAGTAAATTTATAATTAAAACTAGTTCTCTCTATATCAACATGTGTATTGTACATGTCCGATTATGAGAGATGTCACACCTGAAGTTGACACAGCTGACCCTCTCCGTGGACGACATGGCCTGCAGTAGGTGAGGCTGCTGTGAAGAGACACCCCAGACCCCACACTGGTACTGGGAGCGCACCGCCACGCAGCCTGCAACACAACCATGAAGGTTTCACACACTGGAAAGTCTTCCTCATTCACTGAATATTGTTTAGGCTTGAAAAAATAACAATAAGCTCCAGTTTGTAACATTGAAATATGAGCCTTCATTTTGATGAGCAGAAAAAGTCGTCCTCATTTGAGACTTTTACACTTTTTTCTTATACAATTCCTATTCCATGATTCTCAATCTCATTTCCTCCTTCCATAAAATAAATAAAGACAGAGTATGAATCTTTCTAAACACCTAAAAAATGCACACGAGACATTCATTCATGACGGATTTTTACGACCCCGACTTACCCTTATCCCGGGCGTAACCAAGCTTTACCCAAATCTAAAAGCTTAAAAGAAAAGCATCCAAAAACAAAAATGTGCTGGAAAAGCAACAAAAACACAACAAAATGTGACGGAAAAAATGCCGACAAAGCGATGAAAAAAGCGATGAAAAAACAACAAAAACAAGACAAAAAACCAACGAAAAACAAGAGACGAAAACACAATGAAAAAGTGACGAAAAAGTGACAAAAAAGTAATGAAAAAGCAGAAAAAAGCAACTAAAACATGACAAAAATGCAGCGACAACGTGGCAAAAAGTTACCCTCACTTTTCTAGATTTTTGCTTTCAAATGAGGCGTTACAGTGTTGCGCTCCAGTCAAGAAGCCTTTTGATTTGGGTGGTAAGAGGTGAACGTATTTGTGGAAGTGTCGCATTTACGCTAATTTGGACCAGGCTGGCCAGAGTCCAGGGCTGTTTTTCAGTCCCAGTCCGCCCCTGCATGATCCCGAGCAAAACCACTGGTTCAACAACATAATAATGTGAGAATTATATTTCAAAGATTAAACCATAAACTTGGATAAAAGTATTTCTGTGAGTAATAATGTGCTTGGAGTTGCTCTGTTGGAACTAGAGTCAGGTATTCTCATTGTACACTTTTACAGGTGGATTAATATGTTTCAAAGTAAAAGTTTAATGTTCTGTTTTATAAAAGCACTCTCTGAAGAACAAATGCTACAAGCAAAAGATAAAAAGTACAGTTTTTGCAAAAAGACATAAAAAACATTTTAATTGTGCTAGAGCAGTGGTTTTCAAACTTTTCACATCAAGTACCAGCTCATAAAAGAGGACTAAACCAGGTCTACAGAAATAGCCTATACCGTAAATGCTCTAATATAGGCCGGGGCCTTTATTTACTCAAGGGCATCAGGACCAGGCCTTTATTGGAACCAGGCCACAATTAGAGACAGGCCTTTATTTCTATTTGAGCAAAACGGACGACCAGGAAAACGAAGAAAAACGAGATTTGTGTCCATTTGCACCTAAAATATTAGGTTCATTTATTAATGAACATTTCAAACCCTCTCCCAGCGGCTGGAACATTGACGCCTTTTATTTTGTCGGGACAACAGGAAGTGTTTCGTTGCTGTTAGCGGAGCTTTGACATCAATGTCACTGCAGGTTTCTGTTTCGTTTTTACCGCGGACCGGATTATTTGTTGTTATCTCGAGTAAAAGGCGAGTTTAGACGGAGCGTTTGTGTTTGTGATCGATCATGAGACTGACCCGAGAGAAGACGAGACGCTCGCGCTGATGGGAGGAGTTATTTTGAGGCGTGGGACTGACCTGCACACGGAGCAGCTGGACGTGCTTTGAAGACGCGATGGTGACTTTATTAAAACCCTGGACACAACATTTTTTGCTGCCCTGTTTCCACAAATAGTCACAGGAGGTTTGAAAAGTGGCTAAATCTGTGTCAAAGTTACGCTCGGATCAGCTCCTCCGCAGCGTCCCCCTCGGCCCGGGTTCCTGTTTGTTACTTCCTGCACCTGAGTTTTCATTTACACCAGTATGAGACACATTCCTAACATGGGGAATATTTCTACTGCTATAGTTTCTAATAAAAGCCCCGGCCTGTTTTAGAGACCGGCTTTAATTTGCCTCCACCAGCCGCGAACCCGCTAGTATTAGGAATTTACGGTAGTCTAAAACAGATCTAATTTGGACTAAATCATGTCTAGACTGAATAACCCAAGTGTTCACCAGAGTAACCTTGAAGACGTCACTAAAGCGTCAATGAAATCATCTCTATTTAAGACGAGACGCTGCACTCAGGCACCACAGTTTGAGAAGCACTGCTTTAGAGGTGGAGGCTCTTACTGTGGCCACAGGTGGAGCTGGAGCTGATCTGCTGCACTGGGCCTTTGAGGACGAACGTGGAGGCTTCATCAGCGCACACCACTGCACCGGGCCGGAGCGCCACCTGCTGGAAGGCTGAGCAACTGAGTCAAAGGCTTTCACTGCACAATTCTCTGGGGTTTCGGACCAATACTGTGGCGGTATTCAGTCAACAAGCACTTTCACACGATCACACCAAAAGTTCCTCCTATCCCCTCATCTTGCTCCTTTTTGTTGAGCAGCTGTTTCAATAGAGGAAAAAAAGAAAACAAAAAATAGTCTTAACTAAACCTACAAAATCCTAGCACGGAGTCTTAGCTTAGGAGTGATTCCAGAACATTTTCAGGGAACTCTGAGCAAGGAATGCACAAAAACTCCTATGTTAGTGAGGGGGTGTGGCTGACCCCGTTGCTAGGTATGAGTCATCATTTCAAAAGTTGTGATTGGTTGATCCTAAAAGCTAAATAAAAAAATGTACTTTTGGTGATTATGGACAAAGAATGAACCCTCAAATCAATAAACTTAATCATAGAATCTAATCTTATGAAGACTTCGCCATTGTAAATAATATATCACATAAAAGAAAAAAACAGCTAAAGATACAGACGGCATCTCGTCATAGAAGGGGGCGCGGCTTCACCGAGGGGGTAAATAGAATCTTTAGAGAAACACAATTTTCCCTCTTTTTTTGCCATTTTCTGGTGGAATATCAACTTATTTTTCACATACAAATAAAGTCAAGTGTAAATCGGGCCCATTTGGATATTTTCTCACAGCAGATTGTTCAGTAGAAGTGAAAAAACGGCAGTTGTAGCTAGCGCTAGCTAACCGTTAGCATTAGCCTGATGCTAACATGTAGCATCATGTTAGCATTCTCCGTTATTCATGTATTTATGGGCTTTTGAACCACTTTCCTCTTCTCCATGTCTTTGTATCATTATTTAGTAGAAACTATATTCATAATGCAGCATTTGTTACAGTAGTTTTTGAAAAATTAGAGAAAAATTTCATCTTTTCAAAATTGTTTTCCCCCTTAACTGTTTTCAAAAATGACCATATATGGGCGATCCCAGAGATGCCGTCTGTATCTATACGGCGTGGAGGGCCACAGATCGGTGGTCAATGCAGTAACATTAACTGGGTGCATTTAAGGCCACAGACTTTATTTAGGCTTAGAGCCTTAAAGGCAGCGCTGTCTCTTAAAAGGGACTATAAAGAGTTTAAAAATGTTAAAATGAAGTATTTTCCTCCCCCTACATGTTCCAGCCATGTCCTAATGTGTAGAATGAGCTCAGACCTGTTCACCACAACTGCCTCTAAAATCCTGTACGGTCACTCAAATGTGTCACTTGGGCCCGAATTGCCGTCATGCACGAGCTTAATATAGAAGGTGCAGTTACACATATGGCCTGAGGTGGCAGTAGTGAGTATAAAATGGCGAACTTGCTTCCAGCCCCTTTAAGGAAATGTTAGTTTTTCAGGTTATAATTATGTAGAATTATTACATTTTCTGTAAAAATGATCATCCCTAGTGTTGGAGGGCCACCAAAAATTGCCATTTGGCCCCTGGGCCGCACTTTGGGCACCCCTGCTGTAAACAAAACTTCAAAGAATTCTCTAAGATGTGTGAGTGGCACCAAACACAGCTCCAGGTCTGTTCTGACGAAAGAACAATCTGGTAAAAAGTCTATCTTGCATAATATTGCCCCTTAAAACATGAACTCTTAAATTGTATCATTTTAAAGATTATTCACGTGAAGGATACTGAGCTTGTCCACCCCGTTAGCGCAGTAAACCAGACACGCGGCCTGCGGCGCCCCCTCTGTGCTGGAGGGGAACGGGAGGAGCTCCAAAGCGCCCCCGGTGTTGGCTTCACAGAAGGCGGCGTCGAGGCTCTGCAGGCTGAGCTCCTCATGCAGCAGCGGCGCCAGCAGCTCCACGGGGACCGAGTGCACGGCGTCGGAGAGCAGGCGGCTGTACGCGTCCATGCGGGACGACGGGCGGGTCCGGGGGCAGCTGTGGGAGGAGGAATGAGGGGACATTTTGATATTCAAAAGCAAATTGGACACAATAAGCAACTTATTTGAAAAAAGAGGAAAATATCTGCCAGAATTGCAGCTGAATAGGGCTGCCACTAACGATTATTTTGGTAATCGATTACTCTACCAATTATTTTTACGATTAATCGATTAATCGCTTGGCTGTGAAAGGTGCGTGGAAATTGTATTTTTTCAATTTTTTTATCACATAACGCTAAAGTTGCACCGCTTGAGGACATGTTGATAGAGTAAACTTAAAGTAAACATTTGTAGGAGGCTCTTTGTGCTAATTCTGCTTTCTGATTGGACGAGACAAAGACAGATATTTATGAAATTTACAATGTACAAAACACTGCAGATCCTAACTTTAAAAACAAAGTAGGTTTTCATCCAAAATACATAATTGTCATGTCTTTTTTGCTCTATTTTAGTCTGTGTTCACTAGAAAACGATTAATCGATTATTGAAATAGTTGACAACTATTTTAGTAATCGATTAATCGATTAGTTGTTTCAGCCCTACAGCTGAATGTGCCTTTAATATCCCAAAAACATCTTCAATGCCGGTTTGAGCTGAATTTAATGTTTTAAGGCGAGACACTTAAAACATTTTTTTTAAATTCAGTGATGTGTGATTCTGCTGTAAATTACTGATATAAATGAGGGAAAAAAATGTATTGCAAGTTTTCTGTCATTTTATGTTTATACATTTGAAAAAAAAAAAGGAAATTTTATTCTTTAAAATGGTGCAAATTGCCTAGCGACAAAATCTAAATAATGGATAGACCCAGGTTTAAATTTATAGCATTATTTTGTCTGCATATTAGCTACTCTGCATCTTGTTTATTTTTTGAATAAGCTAAAATAAATTAAATTCAGCAATGTCAATTTGAAACTTCTGCTGTAGATTACTGGCATAAATAGTTTTTCTTAAGTTTTCTGTCATTTGGACAGTGAAAAAAATCTGTAAAATAAAAACCAAAACCAAATTTTACTTTTAGACCAGAATTAGACACTAAAAAATCCCTCTGGAAAATAGAATTAAGTCCAAGACTGGAAGCTTTGGAATCTAAGTGGTGACGTCGTTCAACATTTGTACTATAGCGCCATCTTGGGGACCCTTCGCAGGACATGTGGATATAAAATATGTAGATCTGTGAATGAATGCAGGATGTAGCTACTTCCCGGATATCCCTGCAATCCATTTTTGTAATATTTTTGATCAATTATTTCCCACCAAAGTTTCAAATTGATATCTCTGTATTTATTTTTTCTTGCTGCGTCTTGCCTTAAATAGAGATGATTTCATTGTCGCTTCAGTGATGCCTTTAAGGTTCAAAAACCAGGTGTGGCTCTAGTTAACACTTGGGTTATTCAGTCCAGACATAATTTAGTCCAAATTAGATCTGTTTTTGACTATTATCTATTATCTTAGCAAAAGTACAGATACTGCTACTGGTCAAAAACACTGCACGACGGGACCTTTACCACAACACTATGTGCCCAAAGAATGAGATCAGTTGATGACTTTAACATCCCGAATATTACTCCATCAGTGGATTTCTTCTTCCCAGCTGACACAGGCATATTCCAACATGACAACGCCAGAATTTCTTTCTTTTATCTGGTGACATTATTGTGGTCAGGCAGTGTATTACTCCAATTAATGTATACGTTTACTGAAAGCACTGAAGTATTTGCAAATGGGATTTTTACTTTGGAGCCTTTATGGAAATGTCGTGGAGCAGATATCATCTTTCAAATGTAATGGAGTAAAAGCAGAAAGCTCTCAACAAAAACACAACTCAAGTAAAGATTCCCAAAAACTCCAGTGCTGTACCTGTTTTTTTGTTTGTTTTTACTTACAACAATGAAAGAGAACGTTTAAACTGCACATCTCAATTCTTCATATAGACTACTTTTAGTCAAGTACAAATAAAAAGTGGAGTAGGGAGAACAGGTACAGGCTCTAAAATGCAGAAGAACAAAAGTAAAAAGTAGTCATGATAAACTTTACTTTAAAGGGACTATACGGAGTTTAAAAATGCTAAAACAAAGTATTTTCTTCCCCCTACATGTTCCTCCATGTCCTAATGTGTAGAATGAGCTCAGACCTGTTCACCACAACTGCCTCTAAAATCCTGCACTGTCACTCAAAAAGGTGTCACTTTGAACTGCTGTCATAAACTAGCTTAATATAGAAGCTGCAGTTACACGTAAGACCTGGGGTGGCAGTAGTGAGTATAAAATGACCCACTTGCATCTAGTCTCTTTAAGCAAAGTAAAAGCACTTAAAATGTGCACTTTTTACTCGGTAACCTTCCACCACTGCCTTTACTCACATCTGGTGCTTGAGCTTGTCCATGAAACGATTCATCTTCTTCATCTCCTTCATCTTGATGGAGTCCTGAAGCTCCGGAGCATTCTGTAACAAACAGAGACAGAAACACAGCAAATCCATGTCAGAGGCATCTTTGAGATCACCAAATGAAGAGAAGACGAGAAGACGATGGCCTTTACCTCCTGTGGCCGTCCTCCAAAGTACATGTCGTCTCCCAGGAGGCCGGCCGCGGAGCTGAAGGCGTCTGAGGGATGGTCCACGAAGAAATTTTGTAACTAGAAGGAAACAAAGCACTCACGTCAGCGCTGATGCTACATTTTTTTTCGGTACCTAAACAATACTTTTATCTGATGCCTATACTAAAATATATATATAACAAAACAATGTGTGGAAGATCTGCAAACTGACAATATCGGGTTCATCGCCAATGTCATGAAATGCGTGAAAAATTGGGGGAAATTGGGAGAAACTGTGGCAAAAATGAGGAAAAAATGTGCAAAAAAAAATGGCGGGAGATTAGTAATATTTAAAAATTGGAACATTTGGAAAAAAATATTTATTTGAGCTGAAACAAACAAATCTTTGTATTTTTGTATTTGTTTATTTAAAAGGGACAATGCATTTACACAAAGTACAGTATACTTAAAATGCAGGATTAGAGCTCAAGCTAATTTCCATCCATCCTTTCCATCCTTTAATGCTGTCCCTGAACCAAAAGCATCAACAATTGGATCAAAAGATGTCGAAAAATGTTATTGGAAACTTATTTCAAAAACAATTTTACGGAACAGGCTCCAGATGGAACTTTGTGATCTTTATGAGCCACCGTAGAGGATAGAAATGTGTTATGGTTAAAGTCAAATACACTATGCATGATATCACTCATACTTTTGTTATATTGTATGTTAACTGACATATATCTTACTAAGTGATGACCCTGGCAACATATTCGGTAAATATTGTCAGGAAAATGTAAAAAGTAGTAAAAAAATACTGTCACAAACTTTAAAAATTTCCCAAAGACAGCTAAACTTGTTAATTGCATCAAGGCCTGATTCTAACTCTGACTCCCCTGAAAAAGAGATTCTTAATCTCAGTGGGACTTTCCTGGTAAAATATATTTATGAACATTAAAAAAAAAAATACAAAACTGAAAAGTGCGGTTTTTGCAAAAGTATCTACGCCCTTTCCTCTTAGTAAGTAAGTGCTTTATTTGTCTTTGTACAACCGCACAATGAAATAGTGTTCATGTGTTCGTCCTGAGCTGCCATTGTGGCCCTGTGCACGGTCACGCCCCACGTCCTAAAGCGGATTCTATTACCACAAACGCCATAGATACAGACGGCATCTCTGGAATCGCCCATATATGGTCATTTTTTAAAACAGTTAGGGGGGAAAACAAACAAACTACTTTAACAAATGCTGAAATATGAATATAGTTTCTACTAAATAAAGATACAAAGACATGGAGAGGAGCAAAGTGGTTCAACAGCCCATAAATACATGAATAACGGAGAATGCTAACTTGATGCCACATGTTAGCATCGGGCTAACGCTTAGCTTGCGCTTGCTACAACTGCCGTTTTTTCACTTCTACTGAACAATCTGCTGTGAGAAAATATCCATATGGGCCCGATTTACACTTGACTTTGTTTATGTGATAAATAAGTTCATATTCCACCAGAAAATGACTAAAAAGAGGGAAAATTGTGTTTCCCAAAAGATTCTATTTTCCCCCTCGGTGAAGCCACGCCCCCTTCTATGACAAGATGCCGTCTGTATCTATCACACGATAGCAAAATCAAAAGTAAACAATGCTGATTGCTGTTCAGAGCTGTTTTTTACACCAATAATGCAAAGGAAAAGTTAGTCTGCAGTGTCTCTTCTTGAGTTGAGCCTGAGGCCTTCGACTTACGTGCTCACTGAAGTCCAGAGGGTTGGCAGGAGTCGAAGGCCAGAGTGCAGCTGAAAACGACACATAAAGTACACATTATTCTTTTATTCTGGGACCTGCTTCAGCTTTGGATCTTTTGCTGTGCTTTGGTCATTTTGAAAGCTGGGCTGCATGGCCATGATAATCATTTGTAATTATGTTTGCATTTCTCATTCCAATGCCAAATGCCTTCAGAAAACTTAAATTTGCAACGTGTAGAAAAACACTCACAGTATTACTCATCGGCTTCCATTAAAGTCACTACTTTCCCCTGCTGCCATTACAATACTGTATGTGAAGCTCTAGGAAATTGAGACTGATCAATATTAAAAAAAAAAAAAAAAGGAATATCTAGTTGTCCTGTGAATATTGCAGTAATAATGATTGTGTGATATAATGTGCAGTGCTGGTTAACCCTGAGTGCCACTTTAAGGCTTTAACAGATGAACCCTGAGCTCTGGACACACTGACCGTGTTTAGGAGAGAACAGCGGCACCGGCACAGGCTCCGTGTGGCACCAGACCTCTCCCACAGCTTCATGTTGGGCTTTAAATCTGTGGGTGGAGCTGGACGTCTGAGGCAAACACACAGAACAGGACCGTGTTAGGTAAAGACTCATGTTCTAAATTAAAATGTAGTCAAAAGCTGTTGAGTAAAAATGAAGCTTGCACTGGGAGCACCGGCTCGGACAATCCAAGGAATGTAGAATAAATGTCCACGGGTTACAGGGCAAACTATGGGAGGCTGCAACTACAACTGTAACTACTACTGGTCTCCTGCACAGTAAACCTGATCACGCTGAATCCTCTTTGTGTAGCCACTTCTGAAAGCTGTGGACTGTGTTGGGGAGAATCCTTTGAAATGATATTTAGTTAGAAAATACTCGACTTAAAATGCACTTTGTAACGTTGTCCCTTCATGCTTTATGTGTTGAGGTTGTTCTTTTCTTTATTAATAGTTGTTGTGCAATATGAAGCTGAGATTAAACGATTGAATAGAACCACAATGTATTCCTTCGTATTTAGGAATGTAACTGTGCCAGATACAGATACTCAAAATGAGAAATCTAAATACGCAATACAAGTATTCAGTCACAACCCAATGGCTGTGGATCAGTGCTGAGCATGGCAAAAGTTGGCTGCTCATTAGAAATAACTAGGGCTGAAACAACTAAACGATTAATCGCCAACTAATCGATTATTGAAATAGTTGTCAACTATTTTATTAATCGATTAATCGTTTTCTAGTAAACACAGACTTATAAAGAGCAAAAATGACATTAAAGCAGTATTAAGCAACGTGTTTACCTTAATAAATCCTTCCTGTAGTCCCTGTGGGGGTGATAATGGGGGAGTGAAGTGTTTATGGGATGATTGGAGGGTCTTTCATCTCCCCCTGGTGTCTCTGGCCAGAAAACCATGTTTGCAACTTGGCTGCCACCGGACCGGAGTCACCAATACACACTAATGGAATCATGAAGAAGAAGCTAACATGCTAACGGGCAAAGCTAACTGCGGGCTAACGTCACTTTAAACAGTATTTACAGCCAAGTTTGAGTGAAAAAAAATATTTCCATTGTATAATTGGATGCACAGTCACCCTCCCTCCCTTCGTCTTTTCTGTCGGCGTAGTATTTACTCTCCAAGACAATTAAAAATCGTAACTTGCTACGACACCTGCAGTTGCGCTTATGGCCTCTTGGGGGAAGAGTTACTTAGTACTGCTTTAAATGTTTTTATTTTTGATGGAAACCTACTTTGTTTTACAAGTTAGGGTCTTTAGTGTTTTGTACATTGAAAATTTCATAAATATCTGTCTGTGTCTCATCCAGTCGTAAAGCAGAATTGGCACTAAGAGCCTCCAAAAACACTCACTTTAAGTTTACTCCATCAACATGTCCTCAAGTGATGCCACTATAGCATTATGTGATTAAAAATAATTAAAAAATACAATTTTCATACACCATTCACAGCTACGCGGTTAATCGATTAATCGTAAAAATATTCGCTAGATTAATCGATTACCAAAATAATCGTTAGTTGCAGCCCTAGAAATAACCAATATCTGTTTTCATGATAAACATCTTTGAAAATATCAGAATAGAGTTCAGGAATGTGACGTCATATCGCTAAGCATTATGGGATTAGCAGCCATTGTAAACTAATGGAGATTTTAAAAGTTAAAATACTGGAGTTATTGTTCACATTAAAACACTTGGAGACCACAATGTGTTAGATGTGTTTACCAGCAGTAACTCAGCAGCTAACGGAGTTGTTCCACTGGGTTTTTTTCTCCACTTTTTATACTGTTTTTAGCTAATATTAGTCTATGGAAATGTATGCTAACAGCTGCAAAGATGGCGGATCTCCATGGTAACTGTGGACATTCCCGAACTCTATTTGCATCATATACTGTATTAGGTTACAGCAACACACAATTATCAGATTGTCACGACATACTTAGTAGCAATTTTTTCACCAAACATATTTACGAGTACTTGCAGGTAGTAACTTTCCCAGTACCTTTAACTTATACTCGAGTAACGTCACTCTAAAGCAGCGTTACTCTTATTCCAAAGCTCATTTCTTACTTCTATGGTGCTAACAGCCCCAGTGAGGAGCTTACCTGCGGAGTGAGGGGTTGGAGCTGGCCGTAAGTACCCCAGGACCCCGCACAGTGGCCCAGGGCAGTGTCCGGGGGCTCGCTGTTGTAGTAGGACGGGAACAGCACCGAGGGGAAGTCGCGGTCCATGCGTGCCCCGCGCGCGGCTGCGTCACTCCACGCGCCCCGCTCCTAGCATTAGCCTCTGGTAAACTTTATCATCGGGAAACTGCCCCGCAGATGGGGATATGACCTCGGCCGCAGACAGGAGGGGGGTCCCGGGGCAGGGAAACTCTGGTGTGAGGGAAAGTCCGCTCACCCAGACACGTGGGGTCGGGCTACTTCCCAAACAAGAGTCACTTCCGCTTAAAATATCCAACTTCCGCTAACTCTGCTTTACCAAAATAAAACTCCTCTACAACGGTCATCCTTCTATCACTCATTTTACTTCTACTTAATATGATTTTGAAGTAATAGTACTATAGATGAAACATTCGGTTACACTTACACTGCAACAAATGTTGACATTTAGTTACATTTAATTTAATTACTTCATTTTGTAGTACATATAGAGTTCGGGAAAGTCTACGGCTCAATCCGAAACCATCAAATTGTAGCCTCTAAGCACTAACACTAGCAACTAACTCCTTAACCTTTCATGGGGTCAACTGTTAGACCTCTATGCAGTTAGGGAACTAGACCTTCAGCAGCATTTGCACAATCCGTCCGTCCTTAAACAGGGGAAGGGGAAGTGACATCACCAACAGCTGCTTTTCTTCTTCTTTAAAGTTATTGGTGGAGCGCAGGTCAAACAAAAGTGCATGTCGCCCCCTAGTGTCCAACAACAACATAGTGTCCAAACAAAGACATTTAAGGAAAAAAATAAATCCAAATGATCCAAACATTTCCCTTTAGTGTTATTTTATTTCCACAGCTGTTTCATAAAGCTACAGCAGCAAATGATCCATGTGGCTTAAGTTTCTACTAAATGAAAACAAAAGCATTTAATCTGTTTCCTGAGTTTACTCTTTAACACTGACATGTGACTGAGCTGTGGGGACGACAACATGGATTTATCACTTTTATAAAGTTTGGCTTGTGCAGAATCTTAATTTTTAATTATTATTATTTTTATTATTAAATGTGCTCCTGTCAATCAACAGTGGTTGCGCATGAATCACTCGAGGGTGGGGGCGAGGGGGGTGGGGTTTTTTGGCGCAGTGGCTTGTGGGATGGCACATAGCTCCTAATCACTGGTTAGTTAGCATCAGAGGTCCCTATGCTAAAGTGGCCATGATAGTTAGCATCAAGGCTCCTTTTCCTAACTACTTCCTAACTGACAGACCAATTCGGAGGCAACTTGCCATGGCGGACGCTGACGCACATCCGGTTTGGCGTAAGAGCTCTTAGCAATCTGCCCGTTTCGGAACCAGCCTACAGTTACCCTGGAGATCGGCCATCTTTGCAGCTGTTAGCATACATTTCCATTGACTGACATTAGCTAAAAACAGTTTGTAAAGTGGAGAAAATAGCCGTGGAACAGCTCCGTTAGCTGCCGAGTTACTGCTGGTAAACACATCTAACACACTGTGGTCTCCAAGTGTTTTAATGTGAACAATAACTCCAGTATTTTAACTTCTAAAATCTCCATTAGTTTACAATTGCCGCTAATCCCATAATGCTTAGCGATATGACGTCACATTCCCGAACTCTATATCCAGGGGTGGACTGGGACTGAAAAACAGCCCTGGACTCTGACCAGCCTGGCCCAAATTAGCGGGAATGTGCACTTCCACAAATACATATTTTAACCTCTTACCCCTTAACATTAACGAGTGCATTTTCCCCAGTTCGGCTTTTTATTGTTATTTTTTTGATTGGTATCATCAGCAAAAAGAACGGGAAAGGTGGTCGTAGAAACAGAAGCAAAATCATTCATGTAAATCAGGGGTGTCCAAACTTTTTTCGACTAGCAGAGGTTTAAATTGTGCCCCACACCTCTATTTAAGCTTAAATCCTTCATGCCAGCTCTGTCTCACAATAAAATGTTAGTTGTTAGGTTAGAATTGTATAGAATTATTACATTTCAAATAAAAAGGTCCATCTCTGGTGATGTGTACCGATACAGCAAGAGGCCGAGGGCCACCAGAAATTGGTCTGAGGACCGCACTTTGGACACCCCTGATGTAAATAATAAATAATACTGGTCCCAAAATTGAACCTTGTGGCACACCATACTCCACGGAATTCCTTTTAGATTCATGTTTTTTTAAACTGGGCTTTACCCAAATCTAAAAGTATCACTTTTTACACAAGTAGACACAATGAACGTTACGAAGCCAAATCTAAAAGCTTCTCGACTGGAGAGCAACAATGCAACGCCTCATTTGAAAGCTAAGACCTACAAAAGTGATGGAAACTTTTCGTCGCGTCGCCACATTTTTGTCATATTTTTGTTGTTTTTTTAAATTATTTTTTCTATCACTTTTTGTTGTGATTTTTTGTCTGTGTTTTTGTCATGTTTTCATCCTCTTTTCCTCGCTATTTTGATGCTTTTCTTTTTAGCTTTTAGATTTGGGTAAATATGGCCAGTCCGCCCCTGCATATATCCTCATAATTATTTGCTTGTCAAATTTTATGATGTACTTTTATGTTATGTTTTGTTGTTCGTCAACTCTACAACAGACTTTTGCACTCGATAATGGTTGGCTATAATTGTACATTTGTAAAGCACTTTATATGAAGAACTTGTCCTTTCACACACCAATGTACTTAGACACTGGATTACCAAAGGACACGACGACAGTCACAGCAAGTACCTGGGATTAAACAATGAAGTGGGATTTGCGACAAGACTTCAAGACAACATTTTCAATTATTGTAACAGCGTATTTAATGTATTCTTTAATAAACATTAACAGGTTAATTAATGTTGAACCTATTCATGTTTAATGGGTTCCTTAATGTTTATTTTGTTTTGATTTTAAGTGTTATGCATCTGAAAGCGCAAAATACAGTTTCAAGCAGTTGTTCTGGTAGTTTGAGGGTGTCGGCTGAAAGGTTTGGTAACACCTGCACTAGAAACATTTAACAAAAAACATCCCAACATCCCAAACCAAGTGTCTTAATAAGTGCAAGAATGTAGCCCTAGCTTTACTCAGAAGGAGGCTTCGACTGTCTTGATTGTGAGTGTAATGACAACAAGCAGAGTGGTTAAACACATTGACCTCACACCAAGGAGGTCCGAGCAAGTGCATGTCTCCATGATGTGTCTGAATGAGGTTCCACCTGAAAGACACGTGAGGTTCATTCATCTATAGGTGTGGTGACTCCTGTGGGTCCCCAGCAACACTGAAGAATGACTGATGGGCTCAACTGTTGTAATATAATGTAATAAAGATACAGATAGATGTACACTGCAAAAAGTATTTAACTAGATCAGTATAAACATCTCAATTTGAGCATAATAATCCAAATGTTAGTTGTTTTGACTGGTTAAGAAGTTCTTGGGCGTTTGTCCTAGATTATTTCACGTGTTCTGAGATGTTTCTGACTCGTTTCGATACGTTTCGTCCTTATTTCAGGTCATTTTCTTTGCAAATGTGACAAAAATGTGACAAAAAATTGATTAAAAAAAAAAAAAGACAAAAAATTACAAAAAAAATGGACAAAAAAATGACAAAAAAAATGACAAAAATGTGATAAAAAATAACAAAAAAAAGGAAAAAAAATTACAAAAAAATTACAAAAAAATGACTAAAAAATAACAAAAAGTGACAAAAAATGTGACAAAAAAATGACCAAAAATTAAATTAAAAAAATGAAAATTGGTCTTATCTCATTGGCAATTTGACTTTCTTATTTCAAGCGAGATTTACCCTATAGCTGGTCTGAAATGTCCTCAAACAAGCAAAGCAAACTTCAGGAAAAGTGTCTAAATGAGTGAAAACCGCTCGCTCAAAACAAAGATACATTTCCTAAATTCAAGTCATTTAAGCCAATGCTGGATATTTACTTTTTGTAGTGTAGCGCAGTGATAATTTTGACAACATATTTTAGTTTAGTTTTAGTCTTTTGACTGAAATGTAATTTTATTTTAGTCGAGTTTTAGTCTAAAATGATTTTTTCAATTTTAGTCTAGTTTTAGTCGACAAAAATTGCATGTCAATTTAGTCGACTTTGCATTAACAATATTCATTATAATCATATTTAATCAAGGTCCTCGACTTCATGCACTACAAAAAGTAAATATCAAGCATTGGCTTAAATGACTTGAATTGAGGAAATGTTTCTTGTTTTGAGCGGTTTTCACTCATTTAGACACTTTTCCTGATCGGACCAAGTTTGCTTTGCTTGTTTGAGGACATTTCAGACCAGTTCTAGGGTAAATCTCGCTTGAAATAAGAAAGTCAAATTGCCAATGAGACAAGACCAGTTTTCTTTCCCCATTGGCAAAGAAAATGACCCGAAATAAGAACGAAATGTATCGAAACGAGTCAGAAACATCTCAGAACAAGTAGAATAATCTAGGACAAACGCCCAAGAACTTCTTAACTAGTCAAAACAACTAAAATTTGGATTATTATGCTCAAATTGAGATGTTTATACTGATCTAGTAAATGACTTTTTGCAGTGAGAGATGTTTGGATGATTTTAGTCTCTCCTTTTCATTTTTATTTAGTCTTATTTTAGTCGACTAAAATATCTGGACATTTTAGTCATAGTTTTAGTCTCATGAGAAACTTTTCATTTAGTTTTAGTCCAATTTTCACCGTCAAAAATATCACTTTGACTAAAATTAACACTAAATATTTTAGTCGACGAAATCAACACTGATGTAGAGCAACAGACTGGCAGCACATGTTTGAAGATGTTGGAGAATGCAATCTGAGGACATGCACGAACAAGTTACCTCGGGCACCAGCCTCACATTAAAGTTCAGTGCAACACTAAAGCTACCAGTGATTGAATACCGTTTATACAAATCTCTACGAACACAACCATACTCACATTCCCCAAGTGTTAAACATGATTAAAGTGATATGGATTTGAATTAAATACATTGACGTGCTCAAGTGCAGCATAATACTTTAAACAGTTGATCCACACAAGTGCGACTTTGGTGTGTAACATTCCCAGAACTGTGGATTACAGAGTTCAGAACATATTTTCATGTTGTGCACAGTATGTCTTACTGTAGCAGCATTAATCATCACATCTGAATAAGAAAGTACTCAAATGGAGCCTTAAACCAACAGTTGGACTTTAGTCAAGACCTAAAATCAAGTCCAGGTGAGCGGTGCAGGTCCACACTGCAAAAAGTATTGAACTAGATCAGTATAAACATCTCGATTCGAGCATAATAATCCAAATTTTAGTTGTTTTGACTAGTTAAGAAGTTCTTGGGCGTTTGTCCGAGATTATTTCACTTGTTCTGAGATGTTTCTGACTCGTTTCGATACATTTCGTCCTTATTTCAGGTCATTTTCTTTGCCAATGTGACAAAAATGTGACAAAAAATAACAAAAAAAAATGACCAAAAAATGACGAATGTGACAAAAAAAATGACAAAAATGTGACAAAAAAAAAATACAAAAAATTACAAAAAATTGATTAAAAAAAAAAGACAAAAAATTACAAAAAAAGGACAAAAAATGACCAAATAAATAACAAAAAATGACAAAAAATTGAATTAAAAAATGAAAATTGGTCTTGTCTCATTGGCAATTTGACTTTCTTATTTCAAGCGAGATTTACCCTAGAACTGGTCTGAAATGTCCTCAAACAAGCAAAGCAAACTCGGTCCGATCAGGAAAAGTGTCTAAATGAGTGAAAACCGCTCAAAACGAGATACATTTCCTCAATTCAAAGTAATTTAAGCCAATTGGTATTTACTTTTTGTAGTGTGAGCACAATAGAAAGAGACGTTTGGGCTTGACCTCACCATCTCTTTGCCCGTGACTACACAAAGTTATAGTTGCGACAAAAAGTAAATATCAAGCATCGGCTTAAATGACTTTGAATTGAGGAAATGTTTCTTGTTTTGAGCGGTTTTCACTCATTTAGACACTTTTCCTGAAGTTTGCTTTGCTTGTTTGAGGACATTTCAGACCAGTTCTAGGGTAAATCTCGCTTGAAACAAGAAAATAAAATTGCCAATGAGATGAGAGCAATTTTCAATTTTTTTAAATCAATTTTTTGTCATTTTTTTTGTCACTTTTTGTCCTTTTTTTGTTATTTTTTAAAATCAATTTTTGGTCATTTTTTTGTCACATTTTTGTCACATTTTTTGTCACTTTTTGGTCAGTTTTTAGTAATTTTTTTGTCATTTATTGTCTTTTTTTTTTTTTTTTGGTCACATTTTTGTCATTTTTTTTTTGTCACATTCGTCATTTTTTGTAATTTTTTGTCTTTTTTTTAATCAATTTTTTATCATTTTTTTTGTCACATTTTTGTCACATTGGCAAAGAAAATGACCTGAAATAAGGACGAAATGCATCGAAACGAGTCCGAAACATCTCAGAACAAGTGAAATAATCTAGGACAAACGCTCAAGAACTTCTTAACTAGTCAAAACAACTAAAATTTGGGTTATTATGCTCAAATTGAGACGTTTATACTGATCTAGTTAAATACTTTTTGCAGTCTCCTCAGATGGCCCACTCTGCCTTGACCTTCTGCAGGGACTTGTGTTTGAGAAAAGCAGCCAGCGAACTGGACCTCTTGACCTTAGCGTCCCCTGAAAAGGTCAGCGGGCGCTGTCCGGAGGCGGTGGAGAAGCGGTGGCGTCTGCGGCGTTTCTGTGTCTGTGGGTGGGTTTGGGGAGCGGTCCATGCCTCTCCCGCAGCGGTGGGCCCCAGAGCTGCTTTAGCGGGCGCTCCCAGCAGCTGGAACAGGTCCGGGGCGGCGCCCGGGGGCAGGTAGTACCAGGCTTTCTTTCCCGCCGCGTCCCGTAGGCTCACGTTGGCTTTGAACTTGTTGATCAACAGGCGGATGATGTTCTTGTGGTTGTGAATGGCAGCGATGTGCAGGGGCGTGTAGCCACAGGACGACTGAGCATCCGTGTCAAACATCAGGCCCGCCTTGTCCACGCCGTACCTGAAGCAAAGGAGTGAAGAGCTTAGAGAAGGGATTCACAAACACTTCTAACTCGGCTCTCTCTTCTGTTCATATGCGAAAAACAAAGTACCATGTTTGACAGCACAACTGAATCAAATCACAAACCTCAGCACACGCTCACAGGCCCAACAAACCCCCGTCAAGGGCCCGGTTTTGCCCGCGGACCGCACTTTACAGATCCCTCACCAGAGTGTGTTGAGGACGCGGTGGTCTCCGTGCTTGGCGATCCAGTGCAACACGGTGAAGCCAGAGATGAAGTCCCGTCTGTGGAGCAGAGACGGGTCCTCTCTGAACAGGGAGTAGATGTCAGGCCACACCCCCGACGCCGCCTTCACCAGCCACAGGTGCTCCGTGTCCTCCAAAGGCACATGGCTCTGACACACACGGGGCAGTTACACACAGGTACAGATATTTCAGTCGACTAAAATAAGACTAAATAAAAAGTCAAAGGAGAGACTAAAATCATCCAAATTTGTATTGAGCGTCTGAAAGAGCCTCAAATCATGTAAATTCTCTGCCAAGGGAACAGCTCTGAGCTTTGTTCATGTGGGAGAAGCTGAAACTCGACTGAAACTCGACTGAAGCTCGACTGAAGCTCGACTGAAGCTCGACTGAAGCTCGACTGAAGCTCAACTCGACCGAAACTCGACCGACGCTCGACCGACGCTCGACCGAAACTCGACCGAAACTCGACCGAAACTCGACCGAAACTCGACCGAAACTCGACCGAAACTCGACCGAAGCTCGACCGAAGCTCGACCGACGCTCGACCGACGCTCGACCGACGCTCGACCGACGCTCGACCGACGCTCGACCGAAACTCGACCGAAACTCGACCGAAACTCGACCGAAGCTCGACCGAAGCTCGACCGAAGCTCGACCGAAGCTCGACCGAAGCTCGACCGAAACTCGACCGAAGCTCGACCGAAACTCGACCGAAACTCGACCGAAACTCGACCGAAACTCGACCGAAACTCGACCGAAACTCGACCGAAACTCGACCGAAGCTCGACCGAAACTCGACCGAAGCTCGACCGAAACTCGACCGAAACTCGACCGAAACTCGACCGAAACTCGACCGAAACTCGATCGAAACTCGACCGAAACTCACCCGAAACTCACCCGAAACTCGACCGAAACTCGACCGAAGCTCGACCGACGCTCGACCGACGCTCGACCGATGCTCGACCGACGCTCGACCGAAACTCGACCGAAACTCGACCGAAACTCGACCGAAGCTCGACCGAAGCTCGACCGAAACTCGACCGAAACTCGACCGAAACTCGACCGAAACTCGACCGAAACTCGACCGAAACTCGACCGAAACTCGACCGAAGCTCGACCGAAGCTCGACTGACGCTCGACTGAAGCTCGACTTCACACTCAGAGATTAAGAATTGATTTAGTCTTTTTTCCCACCTGTCTGCTGCTGCCCTCCTGGGGCTGCGGGGCGCTCTGGGTGCTCCTGCGCTCTCCCGGGCTGCTTCGGTCGGCGAGGTCAGCCAGGCTGTGATATCGTGGCGACGTGGAGCACGAGGACAGTGAGGACATGGAGGACATGTGTCCCAGGCTGAGGGAGGAGGAGATGAGGTGCAGGCGGTTGAGACGGGCCGCCTCGCTGCCCCCCAGAGCTGCAACACCAAACACCAAACATTAACACAGCCGACAATGCCCCACCCCGCCCAACCGTGAGGAGGTCCGGGAAGTACCGGGGTGTAGATTACGGACGTTTCATGAGGATTTTGCTGCTGTTCGGACAAGTGAGGGATGTGTCGGGACAGGTGAGGGGTGTTTAAAGGGGCAGGTGAGGGGTGTTTATAGGGACAGGTGAAGGGTGTTTATAGGGGCAGGTGAGGGGTGTTTATAGGGACAGGTGAGGGGTGTTTATAGGGACAGGTGAGGGGTGTTTATAGGGGCAGGTGAGGGGTGTTTATAGGGACAGGTGAGGGGTGTTTATAGGGACACGTGAGGGGTGTTTATAGGGGCAGGTGAGGGGTGTTTATAGGGACAGGTGAAGGGTGTTTATAGGGACAGGTGAAGGGTGTTTATAGGGGCAGGTGAAGGGTGTTTATAGGGACAGGTGAGGGGTGTTTATAGGGACAGGTGAGGGGTGTTTATAGGGACAGGTGAAGGGTGTTTATAGGGGCAGGTGAGGGGTGTTTATAGGGACAGGTGAGGGGTGTTTATAGGGACAGGTGAGGGGTGTTTATAGGGACAGGTGAGGGGTGTGTTGAGGCAGGTGAGGGGTGTGTCGGGGCAGGTGAGGGGTGTTTATAGGGACAGGTGAGGGGTGTTTATAGGGGCAGATGAGGGGTGTTTATAGGGACAGGTGAGGGGTGTTTATAAGGGCAGGTGAGGGGTGTTTATAAGGGCAGGTGAGGGGTGTTTATAGGGCAGGTGAGGGGTGTTTATAGGGGCAGGTGAGGGGTGTTTATAGGGGCAGGTGAGGGGTCTTTATAGGGGCAGGTGAGGGGTGTGGGTCGGAGCAGGTGAGGGTTGTGTCGGGACAGGTGAGGGGTGTTTATAGGGGCAGGTGAGGGGTGTTTATAGGGGCAGGTGAGGGGTGTTTATAGGGGCAGGTGAGGGGTGTTTATAGGGGCAGGTGAGGGTTGTGTCGGGGCAGGTGACATTTTACTTCCCTTTTCACCTGCAGTATCTCGCCTTAAATCAGAGTCCTCCATAGTCCTCGAACCTTTGGGGTTTTTAAGTTCTGTAAAGGGAACCCATATCCCTAAAAGCTTTGACAACCCCTGGTATAAGGCGCGGTCCGTACCTCTCTTGTCATCCTCGTCCATGAGCTGGTCCAGGTCGGCGCCCACGCTCAGGCACATCCTCTTCAGGTTACTGCTCTGCCGCCGGGCCACTGCCGGGCGGAGGGGTGCGGGCGGGGAGGGGGCACAGCTGCCACTGGTGTCCGTCCCTTCGTCATAGAGGTCACCTGAGAGACCGACACAGTCACCGTCAGCACAAAGGGATGTAACGGGAGTGAAAAACTGTACATAGCATTATACCTTTGCATTTATTGTTGCTCATCATATAATTAGTGTGTTATTTCTGTATATCAATAGTGTGTTATGACGTATGAAAGACCTGAGCAAGCAATTGTCAGCTATTCTTTCAAATTACATTCAAATTTATTGTTCAAAACGTCAACACTTAACAGCTTAATCCCTTAACTCCCACCTGAACCGAGCACATTTTCTCCAGTTTGGCTTTACCCCAGTCCAAAAGCTTCTGGAAAAAAGGTGTGAAAATAGCAACAAAACTGAGACGAAAACAGTGATGGAAATGTGACAAAAAAGTGACAAAAAATGACAATAAAAGACAAAAAATTGACAAAAAAATGACAAAATGTGTGACAAAAATGTGACAAAAAATGACAATAAAGCTACAAATTGAGTTGAATACCCCCCAAAAAAAGATGGAAAAAAATCTGATGACGTGAGAAAAAAGATCCATTTAGATGATTTTTGTAGATCTTAGCTTTCAAATGAGGCATTACACTGGCCTACAGGATAAAGCTGAACTGGAGAAAATGCTCTTGGTTCAGGCGGGAGTTAAGAGGTTAAAGGTCCTATATCATACAAAATCATTGTATTTAGTCTGGGGAACACCAATTCATTTTCTCATAGATGTGGTTTACGATCGTCCATAGCTGTTTATTGGTTGTTACGAATGTCTATCTTGTCTCTGCATGAAGCCATAGCCAATCGTATCATGGCATCAGATGACGTATGACGTACCCGCTGTAAACTTTCAAGCTAAACTATTTAAAACACGGTCTGAAGCTTGATCAAAATATGGCGTCGCTGCCGCCAACTTTTTTTTTTTTAAATGTTTTATCCGTAAATAAACTACAATCTTCTGTATGTCGAATAGTGCGTCTTGCCGTCCCTTCTTGTTCTGTGATTGGTCCCCAAAGCCATGCGAAAATTTCGGCCATGGTCCCCAGGCTGCTGTGCAGTTCCAAATGATTTGAGCGCACAGAAGCATGGCACACAGCAGTGTTAATGTCGTAATTTTAGTCAAAGTGATATTTTTGACGACTAAAATTGGAATAAACTTAAATTAAAAGTTTCTCATGAGACTAAAACTATTACTAAATGTCCAGATAATTTAGCCGACTAAAATAAGACTAAATAAAAAGTCAAAGGAGAGACTAAAATCATCCAAACTTCTATTGACCGTCTGAAAGAGCCTCAAATCATGTAAATTCTCTGCCAAGGGAACAGCTCTGAGCTTTGTTCATGTGGGAGAAGCTAAAACCCGACTAAAACTGGACTAAAACTCGACTGAAACTCGACAAAAATTAAATTAAATTTTAGTCAAAAGACTAAGACTAAAACTAAATTAAAATATGTTGTCAAAACTAACACTGGCACACAGTATGGCATCACTATGGTGTTACACAGACATGAACTTTAAGCTGTCTGACGTCGTCATGGCAACGTTAGACAGACCAACATCGCGCCTCGAAAGGACATTTTGGATGCATTTGGTGCAACATGTAGACGGAGGAGGAGACTGGACGAAGCCCCTGTGGTAGAGCTAGTTTGGTTTGTGGTCACCTGTGGAGCGATGCCAGGCTCTCCCCCTGGTTTCCCCGGGTCTGTCCTCATCTGCTGCCCACTGCCCGCTCCGTCCTGCCCCATGTTCTCCGGCCCGAGCTCCTGGACCTCCCGGAGCTCCTGATCCTCCTGATCCTCCTGCCCACATGCACAGCAGTGAAAGGGTCTGTCATTCCAGTGCCCTCCCCATTATCACACACCAGGAGAACGCACCAGGACGACTCAGCTCCTCGCAGCTGCTCCAGCCCGAAGACACCCGGCCCAACATCGGACTGTGTCCCGCCCTGCCACCGGAGCCCTGCAGGGACAAACCATGCGCCGTTCAGATAGAAGAGCAAAAAAACAGACCCAACTCTCTCTTTTACGATGATTCCCACACATACTCATTCACAAATACTGCCAGATTTAGCATCCTCGCTGTGTAGCAAGAAAGGCTGGTTTCCTTTCTGGGAGACAGCCTCGGCTAAAGTCAGGAGAAACATACACACGCATGGTTATCTGTATAGGCGTCTCCCAGTCACGTGACTAGAAATGCAAGCGCACGACATTTTGAAGGGAAACAACTCACTTACA
Organism: Gobius niger; assembly: GCF_951799975.1. Taxonomy (NCBI): domain Eukaryota; kingdom Metazoa; phylum Chordata; class Actinopteri; order Gobiiformes; family Gobiidae; genus Gobius; species Gobius niger. The sequence continues at coordinate 4,339,227 of NC_136873.1, read as the reverse complement.
AGGAGATGCGGCGCTTCCATATGCAAACAAACTGTCATTGTTGGCCACACCCCCTTTGCTCTGCCCAATCCCGTCAGACCTTGGAAGCTGAGCAGGGAAGGGCCTGGCAGGACTTGGATGGGAGACCATTTAGTAACACCAGGAAGCCTAGCGAATGTAATGCGTGAGTGAGTGGTTGGTGGTGGTCGGAGGGGCCGATGGCGCAGACTGGTTGCCTCGCTTCCGTCAGTCTACCCCAGGGCAGCTGTGTCTACAATAGTAGCTTACCACCACCTAGTATAGAGATGAATGAATAATGCAATGTAAAGCGTCTTTGAGCGTCCAGAAAAGCGCTATATAAAACCAATGCATTATTATTATTATTATTGTTGGATATTACAGACCCACACACGCTCCCGGCCGAGTTATTTACTGACGTGAAGTTCTCGGTCAACATACCTTCACTCGATATTTACATAGTACATAGTTTCTTGATAGACTTTCATTCAAAATCATTAAAAGCATATAAAAGCCTTTCTGCAAACAGATATTTTGAGTCAGGATGGGTTTCGAATACACCTGTATGGCGACCAAAAAGAAAGAATATTCTCATTGTCATGAGTAAGTAAGGATTAAACAACAAGGAGCCGTGCGTTAGACGGTTATAATGCACGACACGGAGTCAAGAACACCACGACGCGCAGTGTTGTTCCTCCTGCATTATAACGTCTGATGCGGCTCCTCGTTGTTTAATCCTCTTATACCAGGGTCCCACAAACGTAACATTTATAATAAATGTTTCTTTCATTGACTAAACTCACTAAATGTGCCAGACTACGGGACTATTTTGTGTGGGTTATTAGCCGGTCACTGAAGGCTGGTCTCAGAGCGAGTCATTCTCCGCAGCTATTACGAGGATCTCAGTCAGGCTCAACGACACAACATCAGCACAGAATCACAACACAACAGGACTAACCCGGAAACACTTTTCCCTGGAAGTAAACACCGATATGCGGCACTCGTGGGCAGGAGTTATTTACCTTTTACGCTGTTTAACCTGAAGCTAAAGCTAGCTAGCTCAACCAGCTCAACTGTTTATGGAAACAGCTGCGGTGGAGTCGCTCACACCTGGGCCCCCCCAACTCAAACTTTTATGTTTGACTTTACTAATCCAGACAAATATGCTTCAATGCAGGATCATTTTATGTACGCCTGAAAATGATGAATAGCCTTAACCGTTTTCAATAGAAATGTAAAGCTCATATGTTATTAACAGTAGCTAACCTAGCTGCTCACGCTCCTCTACAAACATTTAGCAAACCTTTTGTTTTGGCCAAAAACGTTGAAATTAAAACAAAATCCATCTCAGACGTTCCTGTCAGTCACTAATTACACATTTATCTGATTCAGCTGTGTCATGCGTTGCTATGGCGACGCCACAGCGGAGTGATATCCCAGTGATTTAACTACCGGACTACATGTGCGGTTATACCAAAATAATGCACCAGCCAATCAGAATCCAGTATCACCCAGACCATGGTATAAGGTAAGTTACTTGACACTTCACTAAACCAGCCGGCTAATAATACTGTAAAACACACCCAGCTCGTTGTATAGATCGCTCTTTCACAGATTAACAAACAGTAAATCTCACATTGACAGTAAATCCTTCTATGCTACAGCAGTATTCAATAGGCTAATAATTTGATGAGATATCCGGTTGAAAAGTACAACGGGACCCCATTAACCCCTTAACTCCCACCTGAACCGAGCACATTTTCTCCAGTTTGGCTTTACCCCAGTCCAAAAGCTTCTGGAAAAAAGGTGTGAAAATAGCAACAAAAGACAAAAATTTTAAAAAAAAAGATTAAAAAATGACAAAAATGTGACAAAAATTTGATAAAAAATTGATAAAAAGACAAAAAAATGGACAAAAATGTGACAATAAAGTGACAAAAAAAGGACAAAAATGTGACAAAAAATGGATAAAAAAGACGAAAAAAATGACAAAAATGTGACAATAAAGTGACAAAAAAATGACACAAATTTGACAAAAAATGGCAAAAAAAAATGATTAAAAAAAGACAAAAAAATTGACAAAAATGTGACACAAAAAAAATTACAAAATATTGATTTAAAAAAATGACAAAAAGTTACAAAATAAGTTGACCCCCCCCCCCCCAAAAAAAAAAGATGGATAAAAATCTGATGACGTTGAATGGCAAAAAAACTCACTCATAAAACAGGATCCAAAATCTCCTCTGAAAACAACCTTTGTGATCAATACATCAGCAAAACAAACCATACATTTAAACCTGACTCAATCCATTATTTAGATTTAATTGCTGAAAATATAGTAACATACATAGAGGTTGTGAACGGGCAGTGGTAAGCCGGTCCTGAACCTGGGCTGCAGGTCCCATCCTCGCCTGGAGTCCACGTCCTGGATGTGGATCTGGGGGACCACCCTCTCTGGGGACGCCTGAGGAGAAGACCAACGTTAAGCCAAGGGTTTAAAGCTTCCATTTTGTGTCAGTTTGGCTCTTGTGGAACTTTGTGTGGATGTTTATTCTCCTGAAACCATTCTGAAGTTGAAAAAAACAAAAACAAAAAAGAAACACACACACACGCCTTTGTTGTGGACTGCGCCCCCACAGAGGAGCACGCTGTACAGATCGCCATGAAACGTTTTGTAACGAGAACAAATGTGGACTAACGCTGCCTTCTGCCGGGAGAATTTTTGTTTTTGGATGCTTTTCTTTTAACCCCTGAACTCCCACGTGAACCGAGCACATTTTCTCCAGTTTGGCTTTACCCCCAATCGAAAAGCTTCTGGAAAAAAGGTGTGGAAATAGCGACAAAACTGAGACGAAAACAATGATGGAAATGTGACAAAAAAGTGAGAAAAGTTTGACAAAAAAGCGACGAAAAATTGATGAAAAAATGGCAAAAATGTCACAAAAATGACAAAAAAAATGACAAAAAAATGACAAAAAAGTGACAAATAATTGACAAAAAATTGATAAAAATTGGACAAAAAAATGACAAAAAAATGACAAAAATTTGATAATAAATGGATGAAAAAGTTACAAAAATGAGTTGAATACCCAACAAAAAAATTATGAAAAAAAATCTGCTGACGTGAGGAAAAAGATCCTCTCGGTTCAGGCGGGAGTTAAGAGGTTAAGCTTTTAGATTTGGGTAAAGCTCGGTCATCATCAGTCATCAGTCTAATGAGAAATAGTCTAGAGGTATAGAGTTAAATACAGAGACATCACCTTCCCCTGAGGCTGAGAGGGGGCCGTCTGGAGCAGGCCTGTCCCGGGTGGAGGACCCTGGATCTGGGCTGGGGGCACCCATGTCTCCCCGCTCCTCACACCTCCCACTGCCGCACACTCCAACGGCGCCGAGGCCCTCCTGTCAGGCACCACCACCCTCTCCTCCTCCTCTTTCTCATCATCCTCCTCTCCTTCATCCCCCAGCGACAGCGCGTTCCTGTAGCTCGGCCTGTGGCGCGCGGTCGGCCTGCCGGGCTGCTGGGAGTGGAAGGGCGCTTCACTGACGCGCGGAGGAACAGGTTTTTTAACGGGGGAGGGCTGACTCTGTTGGGGCACGTTCGTGGGCGCTTGTCCCGGGTTGATTGGAGCTTGTCCCGGGCTGACAGGAGCCGCGGGGCCTGCGCGTACCGGAGGAGCCGCGCTTTGGGGCAGGCTGTGCGGCGGTGGGGACGCACGGCCTGAGAACACCGGGACTGGGGCACGTTCAGCGGACAGATTCGGCCCTAGGGACTCTGGAGGAGCAGCTTTGATTTCGAAAGAAGCTCCAGGGGGCCCCGTGTGGTCCCGGGGCTGGGCTGCGGCTGAGCGCCCGCCTGGAACACCCGTGGGGAGCGCCTGTGGAGAGGGTCCGCGCGCATGGCTCTGCTGGACTTTGCGCTGCGGCGGGTTTAAGTTGGGCTCTGTGGTGGTGTTGTTGTTGCTGAGGATGATCCCCGCGGCAGGGAGGACCACGGGCCCCGGCTGGGTTGGCTTGGGCTCCGGGCTCCTGTTCCGGGGATTGTCCGCATTCCGGAGCGGGCTGAGGTGCGCGTTCCCCCGGGTAGAGACTCCTCCGGGCGACTCCCCTTTGCCTCCGCGGAACCTCCGCTGGAGCACGACGTGACTCACGCCGTGCTCCTGCTTGACCCGCGCCACGGAGTTGACGAAGCCCTTGAACAGCTCGCGGTTCCGCTCCCGGTCCGCGTGCTCCCGGAGGAAGGGCCGAAAGTGGAGCAGCAGGTCCGCGTTGGACACGGAGCCCCCGCAGCTCTGGAGGAAGCGCAGCACGGCGTCCTGGGAGAACTCCGCCGCCATCGCCCTGCTGTGAGCGGGTTCAAAGTCCCAACAGCAGCTCGCGCTTAGCTCCGCCCACAAAGGTAAAGCCCTCACCTGACGCATTCCTGCACGTGACGGCGTCAGGCAGGATCCTGGACAGACAGGAACTAGTGCGGTTTAATGGCTGTTTGGTAAAATAGAGGTAATGGACAACGGATATTTATTTAACCCCTTAACTCCCACCTGAACCGAGCACGTTTTCTCCAGTTTGGCTTTACCCCCAGTTCAAAAGCTTCTGGAAAAAAGGTGAGAAAATAGCAACAAAACTGAAACGAAAACAATGATGGAAATGTGACAAAAAAGTGAGAAAACATTGACAAAAAAGTGATGAAAAATGGATGAAAAAGTGGCAAAAATGTCACAAAAAATTGACAAAAAATGACAAAAATGTGACAAAAATGTGATAAAAATTTGACAAAAAAATTACAAAAAATTTACAAAAATGACAAAAAATTACAAAAAAATGACAAAAATGTGATAAAAATTTGACAAAAAAATGACAAAAATGTCACAAAAAATTGACAAAAAATGACAAAAATGTGACAAAAATGTGATAAAAATTTGACAAAAAAATGACAAAAATGTGACAAAAAATGACAAAAAACTTACAAAAATCTTACAAAAATGTGACCAAAAAAAAGGCTAAAAATTGACAAAAATGTGACAAAATGTTACAAAAAATTAAAAAAAATTAAAAAAAAAATGTGATAAAAATGTGACAAAAATTGACAAAAAAAATGACGAAAAATGGACAAAAATGTGACAAAATGTGACAAAAAAATGACAAAAAAATGACAAAAAATGACAATAAAATGACAGAAAAGTGAAAAAAAAATGAGTTGAATACGCAACAAAAAAATGATGGAAAAAAAATCTGATGACGTGAGGAAAAAGATCCTCTCGGTTCAGGCGGGAGTTAAGAGGTTAAAGGTACATAATACAAACTGGAACACAATATAAACATAAACATGTCGACTCAGTGCAACCCTCATCCTAACTCCCACTTTAATGTATCTGACATTGCCGCATGTGTCAAACAAACAGTTAGAAGCACATTATAGAATCAGATTCATAATGATACATCAGACTGCGATGTGTGTGACATTGCTCAGGTCTTCTCAGGGGCATTTTGACAGGACCAGAACGGCCAAAAGTGAACCGCAATACAATTTTCCTCATATTAATGTCAGTAATCTACTGCTCAAGTGTTCAAGTTGAACAGTTTTCTCACACATTCTTTCTTATTGCCTAAATGACCTCATATCTCCCTCTTCTATTTTGGGCGCACTTAAAATAATACTTGTTTTGGTCATTGTTGTGTTTTTTTCTCTCCTGGCGCTTGAAAACCGCTCTAACTGCTCAAATAAAGATATAATTTAGACGTGTAAGAAACTGTTACATCCAAATAAAGTCCACATGCTTTAATCGCCGACAGTTTAAAGGCCAAAGACGATCAGGACTCACATCTGGAAGGTGCAGACAAATGATATGAAAATAGATCCAATTCTTGCAACATGCTACGACACCTGCAGTGGCGCTTATGGCCTCTAGGGGGCATGAGTTACTCAGTACTGCTTTAACAAGTAGAACTTCAAGATGCAACAAGAAGAAAAGGGAGCGAGACGGGGGAAAAAATGAGTAACACTTTTATTGAAAACAACAAATAAAATTAAATATTCTGTTTTGCAGCTGATCAAAAGTTTCGGACCACACCACATCCCTTTAAAAGGAAAAAAAATGTGCAAAATTGTAGATTCAGTGTCAGTTTCTGTCAGGTGTTCACACTGTGACGTCCTGATGGCAAAGGCAAAAAAAACTTAAGCAGTAACACAATCATTTTGAATTTCTGAAAAGATCCTGAGGGTTATGGAACAAAAAAGTGATGACGTGGTGACACAGGGTAAAGATCTTTGTTGAACAGTGCAGTGTGTTTAGAAAAGCTTAGTGTCATGATGTGGATCTGGTCTGTCCCTGCAGACCTCTCTCTCTTTTTGTCACTGCTTAAGTGGAAATTCTGCTCAAAACACAAAGTTGCAGGTGACACTGCTACGTCCGGTGTTGCTTTGTATGCGGTTTTATGACAACCGGAACAATACTTTTTTTAAACTCAAAAAATACTTTTTTGCGTTATTTCAATTTGATTCGTATGGAAGCCAGTTTCCGCCATGCTTAAAAATAAAAGCTCAACAGGAAGTCGGAATTACGAGATTTAAAGTTTTTACGTTTTTAAGATCCGTAATCATAGACGTCAGCCCTATTTTACTTTGAAAATTGTTGTTGCCGTTCTCTTTCCTGTCTGATGCGTCTGAACTTTGGAGCTTAATCTGGCCAGAGCCGTATCTTGGAATCGTATCATGCCTGAAAAACAACTGCTAGTTTGGGGCAAATTGGTGCCTCTTTGCCTCTGCCATGTCCTATGGGTACCCCTATGGTCTCCCCCATGATAAAAGGGCGATGCCGGTGGACAATCGCTAGTTTGTCCGGTTAGCATGTGCAATCCAGCTCATTGTTGATTAAAAAAAGTCTGCAATTAACCACCAATGCGTCAATCCCGACCCAGTGTGTGATTATCTTCAAGGCTGCATTATGTGGTTACGGCTTTATTGACGTTTTTAGTGTAAAATACTTAATTCCACAAGATCCATTATTGGAGCTGGATGCTAGAGCTGCTAAGAAGCTAGGTAGCTCCGGGTGCTAAGCAATCACTACAGCCAGTTGTACATGAAGTGTGAGTAATAAACCAGCCCGGCTCAGTATGTGATCGTTGTTAAAGGGATGCTTTATGTAGACGGTGTTAAAGGGATACTTTATGTAGACGGTGGGTTTATTGACTTTATTCATGCATATTTCCCATTTTCACATGATCATGATCATCCGAAGTTCATGGAAGTTCATGATGCTACGATCGTAGCATTAGCTTTGGGAATGCCCTGCATCATCAAGGCCTAAACACATTCCTATCGTGGATACAGACATTTTTAATAACTTTTCTTGTCGCTGCTTTTAATCCTGGGTGTTGAGGTAAAATAAACACTTCTGTGTCTTTGTAAAAGCCCAGAGTTGCTATAGCTCCGGTTCAAAACACGATGAAGCTAATCCTCCATGACTGTTTATTACATCTGCACCCGTGGTTCGGCTGTCCCGCCGTACAGACGTCTATGATCACGGATCTGAAAAACTCAAAATTCCGAGTTTAAATCTCGAAATTAAAAGTCGTAATTTCGAGATTCAAACTCGTAATGTTGTGTTTTAAACACAAAATTATGACTTTAAATCTCGTAATTTCGACTTCCCGTTGGGCTTTTATTTTTTAACATGGCGGAAACGGGCTTCCATAGATTCTAACTCTATGATATTTTAATGTTATTAAAATATAAATAGGTATTGAAAAAAGTACTGTTAAGGCACCGGTGCTGAAAAGCACCGAAAAATCGTAAAAGTAGTGGTATCAAAAAAAGCAAACAGTACCCAGCCATTATTTCTATACATACAGTTATTCTAATTTACTGCATTTACAGACCAACAGAAGGTTTGGTCATCATTGTAGTGTGACATGGACTGGGGCTATGTGACTGAAAAAAGCAGAATACCCCCTCTTTAAGGAACACACACATGTGAATCTTTTGTTCAGCGCCTCGGCCTCGAAAGCAGAGGGTGAAGTCTCCTCGATGGTGAAAGTCTTTGCATAATTCTCACTAAACCCCTGATCCGGTCAAAGAGTGGTCACCGTGACAGGGCAGTCCAGGCGGGCGGGGCCTGAGTGCCAGGTGGGCGAGGCCTGCGTGTGCATGAGGAGAGGGGGGACAGCAGCGGACAGAGCCAGTCCGACCCGGCTCCAGCCGCGGGCCTGGGTCACCTCCAGGGGAACCGTGTCCAGGAGCAGGCTGAGCGTCTCCTGAGCCTGGCGCCGCAGGTCGTCCAGGCGCCTCAGGCCGACCAGGAGCGCCGGCGTGGAGCGCACCAGCCGCCCGTACTGCCGCAGCTGGGCCGGGGCCAGGCGGCGGCGGAGGAAGGCGTGGACCGCGCACTGCCGCCGCTCCAGGTGGTCCCTCAGCTCCAGGGCCTCCTGGGTCTGCCGCAGGAGGAGGGTCCGCTTGTGGGCCAGAGAGTCCTGGAACACACATTATCTCAGAGGTCCTCATCAGAAAATAATGACCGGTAGAATGTTGGAAAATCCCATCTTTCACTTGAGCAGAGCAGCTACAGGTAAAAGCGTCATCAATTCTGTCTATACCAGGGGTGCCCAAAGTGGGGCCCAATTAGGTTGGCCCGCCAGAGGGTGACTTACTTTTGCGCCGCATCTGGTTAATAACTCTCTCTCCCGTTCATTTTCAATGGCAAATATAGATGCAGTTCACTTTTTGTCCACCAGCGTCAAATTGGGGGCGCTGTTTCACTCCTTTCGTAAAGTTAAGGAAACACTGTTCTGGTGTCTTGGTGTTTATCAATCACAGAGCGTCGCAGCATCAACTTTCACAGTTTTCCAACTTTTTTTTGCAAAAATCGTTGACATCTATGACTTATAAAAGAATTTATGCTGAACTGACACTTTCAAAATGATGTAATATGGCATTTTCTTTGACTTAAAGAAATGAATGAGCTAAAGTCACTGTAGGTGCTGCAGGTACAGGTGGTGCTGTTGTTTCCATTTTGCTCTACATTGCTACAATAATTGATTTTGTTCTACTAAAACTAGGCTTTTGTAGCATGTTTAACCCCTTAACTCCCACCTGAACCGAGCACATTTTCTCCAGTTTGGCTTTACCCCAATCCAAAAGCTTCTGGAAAAAAGCTGTGAAAATAGCAACAAAACTGAGACGAAAACAATGATGGAAATGTGACAAAAACGTGATGAAAAAATGGACGAAAAAATGACAAAAATGTGACAAATAATGACAAAAATTGGACAAAAATGTGACCAAAAAATGACAAAAAAATGACAAAAAAGTTACAAAAATGAGTTGAATACCCAACAAAAAAATGATGGAAAAAAAAATCTGATGACGTGAGGAAAAAGATCCTCTCGGTTCAGACGGGAGTTAAGAGGTTAATTGCATAGATTGAATTAAATGCAAAGGTAAACCAAAAAAGAAAATAAAGTAACTTTTATTATTTGCAGTTATATGTGTTTCATGCTTGACATCGCCATGTTTGGCCCGAGACCCACAGGCACTTTTTCATTTTGGCTCTCGGAGACAATCGAATAAACAGTTGTCTTACCCAGAGCTCAGTGCTGCCCTCCTCAGGCTGCTGTCTGCGTTGCGAGGCCAGCGAGCGCTCGATCCGGGCCAGGCGTCCGCACAAGGACAGGAGCAGGTTGACCACCCTCTCCAGGTCACCTGCAAGGACAGGGGGAGTTTCATCATTCATTTGTTGATATCTCAGAGAGGGGAGTGCAATGTCAACATGGTGCCTCCCAAATATAGAGCAATGAATGAACGGCATGATCGAACGTTTTTTCTTTCTATTTCTTAGTTCTGAGTAGGGCTGTGCAATTAATCGAAATTCGATTACGATTTCGATTACAACAATAAACGATTACAAAATTAGCATAATCGCAAAAAATCAATTATATATATTTTTTTACATTTTCTTTTATTATTTTTTTCAACAAAAAAAATGTTTCAATTTTTTTTCACGTTTTTTTTTTCTAATTTTTAATTTTTGGGATTTTTGTCACTTTTTTGATGGATTTTTGTCATTTTTTTGATGGATTTTTGTCATTTTTTTGCTGGATTTTTGTCATTTTTTTGATGTATTTTTGTCTTTTTTTTGTTGGATTTTTGTCATTTTTTTGCTGGATTTTTGTCATTTTTTGATGTATTTTTGTCTTTTTTTTGATGGATTTTTGTCATTTTTTTGCTGGATTTTTGTCTTTTTTTTGCTGGATTTTTGTCATTTTTTTAATGGATTTTTGTCAATTTTTTGCTGGATTTTTGTCATTTTTTTGATGGATTTTTGTCATTTTTTTGATGGATTTTTGTCATTTTTTTGCTGGATTTTTGTCATTTTTTTGCTGGATTTTTGTCATTTTTTTAATGGATTTTTGTCAATTTTTTGCTGGATTTTTGTCTGGACGATTACGCAGAGATTGAAAACCAAAAGAAAAACAAACCACCTTGGGAATGTTTTCTAAACACGGTGAGGCTGCGTTTCAGTTTCGTGCAGCTAAAATCTGGAACTTGGTCTTGGTCTTCACGAGGATGTGAGACAGGCCTCAACTCTGACAATGTTCAAATCCAGGCTGAAAACAGTTCTTTTTACCCGTGCATATGACTGAAAGTATTTTATCTACACTCTTGCCTTTTACTGTAATTGATTAATTTTATGTTGATGTCCAGAGGAGAAGGAGCGACAAAAACAGAGGTTAGGTAACTTTGTGTGAACGAGCAAGAAAAATAGTGCTCAAGAGAAGGCGAGTCAACACAATGATGGAAATGTGACAAAAAAGGGAGAAAACATTGACGAAAAAGTGACGAAAAATTGTCAAAAATGTCACAAAAATGTCACAAGAAATTGACAAAAATTGACGAAAAAATGACAAAAAAATATTAAAAATGTGATAAAAATGTGATAAAAATGTGATAAAAATGTGACAAAAAATTTACAAAAAACGACAAAAAAAAGGACAAAAAAGAACAAAAATATGATAAAAATTTGACCAAAAAAATGAAAAAAATGTGACAAAAAAAGAACAAAAATGTGATAAAAATGTGAGAAAAAAATTACAAAAATTGGACAAAAAAATTGGACAAACAAAATGACAAAAAATGACAGAAATGTGACAAAAAAACAACAAAAATCTGACAAAAAAATGACAATAAAATGACAAAAAAGTAAAAAAAAAAAATAATGAGTTGAATACCCAACAAAAAAACGATGGAAAGAAAATCTGATGACGTGAGGAAAAAGATCCAAGACAGAGCGAGTCAAAACAAGACTTAAAAATGCATATAACTGAAAGTATTTTACACTCTTGCCTCTTACTGTAATTGACTAATTCTATGTTGATGTTTTTTATTGATTGTATTTGTTTTTCTTATATTTCTGCAACTGTGAAGCACTTTGAATAGCCTTGTGTATGAATTGTGCTCTACAAATAAACTTGCCTTGCCTTCTAATGGACCTTTCATATAAGCCCTTACAAAATGCTTAATACTTATTTTGTTAGTCTAGTATTGATGAAATATGAGCGTATTGTTAAATTAGGTGCTGGCTGCAGTGGCTCTGTCTCCCCCATAGCTGTGGCTCTTCTTCAGCGAGGTCACATATTAGTCATGATTCCCGTGTCGTACCGATGAACATGTTGTACTTCTCCCTCTCGCTGTCCTCGCAGAGCTCCCGAACCCAGGCCTCCACGCGCTTCCCCAGCTCCGTGTGGGCCCTGAACGCATCGCTCAGAGCCTCCTTCTCCCTTTGCAAACTCTCGATGCACTTCCCCAAAGCCTCACACAGCTCCACCTACAGGAAGGGAGGAATAGGTACACAGACAGATCACATCGTTATTAATACAGATCGTCGTTACATTTTGTTGTTAACGTCTTACCACCCGCCAAAACCAAATCCATTCTCTCCTCTTTGCCATTGTCGTCACTTTTCCCTTATGTGTTTTTGTCACTTTTTTACTACTTTTTTGCTGGATTTTTGTCTTTTTTCTGCTGGATTTTTGTCTTTTTTCTGCTCGATTTTAGTCATTTTTTTTGCTGGATTTTAGTCTTTTTTTCTGCTGAATTTTTGTCTTTTTTCTGCTGGATTTTAGTCATTTTTTTTGCTGGATTTTAGTCTTTTTTTCTGCTGAATTTTTGTCTTTTTTCTGCCGGATTTTTGTCTTTTTTCTGCTGGATTATTGTCTTTTTTCTGCTGGATTTTTGTCGTTTTTTTTGCTGGATTTTTGTCGTTTTTTTGCTGGATTTTTGTCATTTTTCTGCTGAATTTTTGTCATTTTTTTGCTGAATTTTTGTAATTTTTTTGCTGGATTTTTGTCATTTTTCTGCTGAATTTTTGTCATTTTTTTGCTGAATTTTTGTCATTTTTTTGCTGAATTTTTGTCATTTTTTTGCTGGATTTTTGTCATTTTTTTTGCTGGATTTTTGTCATTTTTTTGCTGAATTTTTGTCTTTTTTCTGCTGGATTTGTGTCGTTTTTTGGCTGATTTTTTGTTTTTTTTCTGGATTTTTGTCATTTTTTTCTGGATTTTTGTCTTTTTTTGCTGGATTTTTGTCTTTTTTTGCTGGATTTTTGACTTTTTTTGCTGGATTTTTGTCATTTTTTGCTGATTTTTTGTCTTTTTTTGCTGGATTTTATGTCTTTTTTTTGCTGGATTTTATGTCTTTTTTTTGCTGGATTTTATGTCTTTTTTTTGCTGGATTTTTTGTCTTTTTTTGCTGGATTTTTGTCATTTTTCTGCTGAATTTTTGTCATTTTTTTGCTGAATTTTTGTCATTTTTTTGCTGAATTTTTGTCTTTTTTCTGCTGGATTTGTGTCGTTTTTTGGCTGATTTTTTGTTTTTTTTCTGGATTTTTGTCATTTTTTTTCTGGATTTTTGTCTTTTTTTGCTGGATTTTTGTCATTTTTTGCTGATTTTTTGTCTTTTTTTGCTGGATTTTATGTCTTTTTTTTGCTGGATTTTATGTCTTTTTTTTGCTGGATTTTATGTCTTTTTTTTGCTGGATTTTTTGTCTTTTTTGCTGGATTTTATGTCTTTTTTTTGCTGGATTTTTGTCATTTTTTGCTGATTTTTTGTCTTTTTTTGCTGGATTTTATGTCTTTTTTTTGCTGGATTTTTGTCTCTTTTTTTGCTGGATTTTTGTCATTTTTTTGCTGGATTTTTGTCATTTTTTTGCTGGATTTTTGTCATTTTTTTGCTGGATTTTTGTCATTTTTTTGCTGGATTTCTGTCATTTTTTTCGGCTGGATTTTTGTCTTTTTTTTTGCTGGATTTTTGTCATTTTTTTGCTGGATTTTTGTCTTTTTTCTGCTGATTTTTTGTCTTTTTTTTACTGGATTTTTGTCTTTTTTTTACTGGATTTTTGTCATTTTTTTGCTGTATTTTTGTCATTTTTCTGCCGGATTTTTGTCTTTTTTTTGTGTCACTTTTAGCGTTTTTTTTGTTGCGTTTTCATCCTCATTTTCTTCTCGTTTTTTTCTTCTGTTTTGAAGTAGCTTTTACCCTAAAAAAGAATGCATTTTAATAATAAATAATAATGCATCAGATTTAAATAGCGCTTTTTTGGACACTCACAAACAACAACCAAGCCATTACAGATCAGAGCGCTTCATCAGCAGACAAAGAAACAACCCAAGTGAGCAGAATTACTCAAACCACCTGGAATTTTTTGCGCATGTTTAGTTTGAATTTTGCTCATAAATGTACACACTTGGTCAGATTTTGTGAAATGAGGTGAAAGGCGGTGTACCTTCCTGGTGATGAGGTCCACACTGGGCTCAGGGCTCTCCACAGTTGGCTCCCGGCCCCTGGAGAGAAAACAACACCTCTGAGACCGGAATATCTCAAAAGCTCCACATCAGTGTGCTGTTAAAAATAACACACTGAATTAAAATGGCAAAACTATCAACTTTATGTCAACTTTTCTATAAAGCACATTTAAAAACAACTACATCTGCCCAAAGTGCTGGACAACAAACATTATAAAGAGCAATTAATGAGTAAAAAGATCCACACACATTAAACAATAATAACACATGAGACCTGCTCAGCTTGTGGTGAAGGTCAGAGGAAAAAGGTGGGTTTTCTATAATGACTTTAAAGAGGGGGTATTATGCAAAATCGACTTTTTCAAGCTTTACATCATGTTATTCTGTCACTCCCTCATTAAAAACATGCCTGAAGTGTTGCCTTGGCACATTCACGTATTTTTGAGTAATCTGTAAAAACTCTGATGGCGGCCATTTTAGGGATAGGTTTGCCTGAGTCCTCCTAGGAACGCCCCGACCTCCTGGAGACGCCTCCGAGCTTTCGTCACCAGCCGAGTAACCAACCACTGCTCCTCAGCAGAACCCCCTCCCCACTGATGCCACAGACAGCGTGTGGAGGGGGCGTGTCTAAAGGCTCAGAGGTTCTTAAAGAGACAGAGGCCTATTTCAAGACATTCACTACAGCCATTTTGAGAGAGACATTTTATACAAGGCAGTTATTCTAATTTACTGCATTTACAGACCAACAGAAGGTTTGTCATCATTGTAGTGAGATATAGACTGGTGCTGTGTGATTGAAAAAAGCAGAACACCCCCTCTTTAAAACATGAATAGACTGGGCCATTTCAACATTCAACAGAAGGCTGTTCCAGAGTCTCGGAGCCGCCATGGCAAGATTTTGGAACCTCCAGAGTCAATTAATTGGAGGATCTTAATGATTGATCTGGATCACGGAACGATAAAACTCTGAAAGGTAAGGTGGAGCCAATAAATTGAGACATTTAAAAAAACATCAATGCAATAACAGCTGCAAGTCTGTTGGGGTCTGTCTCTACCAGTCCTGCACATCTTAAGACTGGGATTTTTGCCCATTTTTCTTTGCAAAACAGCTCAAGCTCATGATGATGTGCATTGTTACTTTTACGCAAAACATAGCGTATTGCATTTAGCCCAAAAGTTGACCAAAGCACCTTCTTCCACATGTTTGCTGTATCCTCCCTGTGGCTTCTGGCAAACGGGACTTCTTATGGTTTTCTTTTAAAAATGGCTTCTTCCATAAAGGTCAGATTTGTGCTCTGTATTTATGTTTGTGGTCCATAGCGTGGCAGAATGTCAAAAAGTTAAAGAGGGGGCGGATACCTATGCAACCCACCATGTGAACAGACCACCTGTGCTAAGGTTTGACACAGTTAAAGGGGCTAGATGCAAGTTCGTGATTTCATACTCACTACTGCCATCTCAGGCCTTATGCGTAACTGCCGCTTCTATATCAACCCTTTCTACTCTTATTATTTTTAGTCTTAGAACTTAGATCTTGGCGTTTGGTGCTGATTTGAGCCCCGCCCACTCTGAGTCTCTGTGATCTGATTGGCTTCAGAGTTACACTGTAGGTAACATGACGCTAAATAGTGAGGTCTTTATTTTCAGTAAAAAGGCACAAACTGAGCTCATTCTGGAAGGTTTCTGGAAGGTTACCAAGTAAAAAGTGCACATTTTAAGTGCTTTTACTCTTGCTTAAAGAGACTAGATGCAAGTTGGTCATTTCATACTCACTACTGCCACCTCAGGTCTTACGTGTAACTGCAATCTCTATGTAAAGCTTGTGCATGGCGGCAATTCGGACCCGAAGTAACAACTTTTTCAGTGACAGTGCTCATTCTACACATTAGGACACGGCTGGAATATGTGGGGGGAGGAAAATACATCATTTTAACATTTTTAAACCCCGTATAGTCCCTTTAAGGTGAGACACTGCAGGTGAAAACATACATTTTGCTCACAGTGGTCAAAGATTTTTTCCAGGGGTGCCGTGTGTTTGTTAAGTGTGACATCACTCAAAATAATAAGCTACTTCCGGGTCCTGTTGAGAGTTCCATAGACAAACACAGCAAAAAGACTCAACTTAATCTGAATCTTCTGCTTAAAGAACAACAAATAGAAGGCCCAAAATTGGTGAACACCTAATTAGAATAGTCTATCTCACTATTTCTTCAGGCAAAATGAAGATATTGTGTATGGGATTTTTTTTTTTTTGATAATTAATGTCAGAAAAGCATTACTGAAGAAATTCCAGAGGCTCTACACTGCAAAAAGTCTTTAACTAGATCAGTATAAACATCTCAATTTGAGCCCAAAAATCCAAATGTTAGTTGTTTTGACGAGTTAA
Source organism: Gobius niger (assembly GCF_951799975.1). NCBI lineage: Eukaryota > Metazoa > Chordata > Actinopteri > Gobiiformes > Gobiidae > Gobius > Gobius niger. The sequence goes on along the minus strand of NC_136873.1, from coordinate 4,323,053 downwards.
GAAGTTCTTGGGCATTTGTCCTAGTTTATTTCACTTTTTCTGAGATGTTTCTGACTCGTTTCGATACATTTCGTCCTTATTTCAGGTCATTTTCTTTGCCAATGGGGTAAGAAAATTGGTCTTATCTCATTGACAATGTTACTTTCTTATTTCAAGCGAGATTTACCCTAGAACTGGTCTGAAATGTCCTCAAACAAGCAAAGTAAACTTGGTCCGATCAGGAAAAGTGTCTAAATGAGTGAAAACCGCTCAAAACAAGAAACATTTCCTCAATTCAAGTCATTTAAGCCAATGCTTGACATTGATATTGATATTTTTTTGTAGTGTACTGCAGGTCAGGGACGTGCACAGGTAGACCCCAGGTGGTGCTCAAGCACCTGCCCCTCTGCCCTGTGCCCTTTAAGTGCCCTTCTCAAGACCTGTTTTTTTTTTTAAGTATTATTTATTTTATTGTTCTTAGATATTTGCCCTATTAAGCCAACATGTGCTGCAAATACAGTCTTAATGTTCAGCAACTTCAAATCGCGCTTCCTCCTCTGCCTCTGAGCCGCGGCGGCGCTGACGCTCCTGATCAATAAAGGGCAGCTGCGCTGTCCCCGTGTTTCCCCTGTTTTAGAAGATGGTACAGCCCATCTCTGTGAGACTCGGGAGTAAAGTAAACTGAGTAAATTCGGTAACTTTATGAACGAGCCAGCGCGACATGACTGGATTATTAAGGGGAAAGGAAAGAGAGGGCCGTCAGGGCGAAACTGTCAGCGCTGCGCGTGTTGAGACCGTCCGGATAAAGTCCGCGGTAAGAAGTCAGTAACTTTAGCGGTTCTGTTTTGTCGCGCTATAAAATGTTCTGAAAATGAGCTGTATTACTCAGACTAAGTCAGGGCTGAGCGTAGACCAGGGCCAGAGCAGAGTGAGCTGAGCTGAGGAGACAGAGGAGAGAGGAGGAGAGAGAAGGTGAGGAGGTGCCTGCGTTCTGGACACTGTGCCTCTGTGGGAGGAGCACAGGAACATGAACAGCCCAGGATTATTGTTATTTAACATATTTTTGACATGGACAAAAATATCCATGTCATGATATTGACAAACCAGATGTTTTAAGGGTAGGCTATAGTACCTTTGCATCATTTATTTGTGCTAGACTTAAAGCCACACCGTGTAGAATTTTACCCAATAAATAAAATTGAAATACAAGCATTTATTTTATGACCATTATTTTCATCATTGAAAAATACCTCAGAATTGTACAAACAAACATCTATGAGGCTCACCCCGCCTAAGATATGGCTGTAAACTTTACTGGGAGTGGGGACGTCTCCAGCTCGACTAAAGGCAGTAGAATCTGAGATTTAAACAGGTTAGTTTCACACCCAAATCCATTCTTTTATTAGAATGGATTTGGGTGTGAAACAAGCTAATAGTGCCTCTTTTATTACACTGCAGTAACAGCATTTTCTGTGTTCGAGCTGGTCATGTTACGCAGTGTGCCTTTAAGTGCAGAGCCTTGTGATAGTCCTACATTGTCCTTTAAAATCTATGTAGTTTACTATTAGGTCCACATAGTGGGACATTTTATGTTGCTGTGTTAATCAATGGTGTGTTAGTGTCACTAATTACAGAAAAATCCCGTTTTTGTCTTTTTTTCTCTTGGTTGAGCACCTGCCCCTCAAAATGTCTGTGCACGCCACTGCTGCAGGTTAAAATCAGCTAAATCAGCTATAGTGAACAGGACTAAACCCGATTGGACCTGGAGCAATGACATCATCACTTAACAAAGGTATTGTAGTGGTGGCAGTAGTTCTCAGTTTACTTACTTCATTAAAAGTACAGATAACACACGTAGTGGAGTAGAAAGTACAGATACAGGCTCTTAAATGTAGAAAGTGTTGATGTTGTTGTACTTTCTGCCACTGCTTTGGATAATTTGGCTTCACGTCACACTGGAAAACCCCGCAGGCTCTAGAACTACTACTAATCCGTGAGTACTCGTGTGTACCAGTCATCAAGAGGGTCGCTGTGTTGCTGCGGCAGCTTTTCCACCAGTCGGCTGTCTGGAAAAATATCCTTCAGGACGTCAACGGTGGATTTTCCCCACATGTCCATTAGGGGCGCCAGAGAGCGGTCCGAGCGAACCTGCAAAACATCATTAATGTACAAGAGGCCTTTCAATATAGTGGAGCAGATTGAATGTTTTTTGTATCAAAAATGGTACATGGTAATATCGTTAGCGTCCTTTTGTCATTTTCTAGGTAAATTAGCGTCGTGCTAACTGCTCACTAATGCAATACATTTTTAAAGGCGGGGGTGTTATGCAAAATGAACTTTTTCAAGCTTTACATCATGTTATTCTGTCACTCCCTCATTAAAAACATGCCTGAAGTGTTGCCTTGGCACATTCACGTGTTTGTGAGTAATCTGTAAAAACTCTGATGGCGGCCATTTTAGGGATAGGTTTGCCTGAGTCCTCCTAGGAACGCCCCCACCTCCTGGAGACGCCTCCGAGCTTTCGTCACCAGCCGAGTAACCAACCACAGCGTGTGGAGGGGGCGTGTCGGAAAGGCTCAGAGGTTCTTAAAGAGACAGAGGCCTATTTCATTTTTTGAGAGAGACATTTTATACAAGGCAGTTATTCTAATTTACTGCATTTACAGACCAACAGAAGGTTTGCTCATCATTGTAGTGTGATATAGACTGGTGCTGTGTGACTGAAAAAAGCAGAATACCCCCTCTTTAAGACACTTGTTTCCAAACATGATTATAATACGCACATCTGTTTCTGTATGTTACAGTTTTAGAGCCAGCCCCATTTAAAAAAAAAAAAAAAAACACTGCGTTCGATCCTGACATATGCGGACAGCTAGCAAGTCGGCTAGTCCGGGACAATTTTCAGAGTCCATTAGCTTGCTCAATGTAATTTGCGTATAGCAGTTAGCATTAGCCATCAATCACTGCGTGCTAACTTTTGACCGTTGCACGAATATTTTACAGGGAAGAAAACGTGAATACTTGAAAATATGGCAAAGTTATTTAATAACTTTTCAGTTTATAAAGTTTTAGACAAATCTTCAATTTATCCTTGTATGTTTTATGTCCATAAGTTCGCACATAGCTGATTAGCCAGCATCGTGCTGTTATTAAACTGTTAATATTTGAATTTTTCCAAAAATTTGTGCTAAAAATCAATGTGATATTTTATGTCCGATCCAGACACTTCTACTCACTAAGCCCTTGGTTCTCAACCTTTTGGAGCCGTGACCCCCATTATAACAGGTAAAGGGGTTCGTGACCCCCCGCCTGGGTCACACCGTGAGAAATAGGGCCATTAGCCTACACAATTCAGAAAAAACAAATGGCTGAAATAAATTCATCAAATTATGAACAAATAATGGCACTCTGGTAAAATAGTAAACACATGCTACAATAAAATATTAGATTATATGCTAATAAAAATATCTATATTTTATCTAAATGATCTGGCCTTGGGGGTCCCGACCCCCAGGTTGAGAACCACTGCACTAAGCATTATGGGATTTGCAGCAATTGTGAGTTACTGAGTTACTGTTCACATTAAAACACTTGGACACCACAGTGTGTTAGATGTATTTACCAGCAGTAACTCAGCAGCTAACGGTTGTTCCACAGCTATTTTCTCCACTTTTTATACTGTTTTTAGCTAATGTTAGTCAATGGAAATGTATGCTAACAGCTGCAAAGATGGCCGATCTCCATGGTAACTGTGGAATTTCCTGAACTCTATTACGAACGATCCGGATGTTTTCAGCTGTTGTCAACCCATCGATCACATTTCATATTGAAAGCCTCGTTAGAAATCACTAATGAATGTACAGACCTTTGGAGATTTTGCTTTAGATACAAATTAGCGTCTAAAAGTGGCCTCTGAGCTAAAGGCTAAATCATATTCAGTTCAGTTTCTGCTTTTTGTGGGGTCGGATAGACATCTAGTAGCCACTAAACATCATTTTAAAAGATGTTTATGATTAAGAAACCACATAAATCATATAAATGCCATGAAACAGACAACAAACCTCGCCATACAAGACATTTCCAAAAAAGCGAGTGGTGTCCTGGTAGCTTATTGGAGTCTGTTAGCTATTTGCAAAGCTACATAATACTAGTTAGGGAAGAATAGCAGAAGAAGTCACTCACCAGTGTCCTGACCAGCGCCTGGACTCTCCGCTCCTCTGGGCTTGGGAGCCGCACTGGCACCGGCTCATACTCCAGCACCGAACGATCCCCCGCCTGCGCCTCGGCACCGGACGCCTGGAGGGCCGCGGTGGGACTGCTGCTGCTGCGTGGACAGAGAGGTATCAGCTCTGCTCTGCCGTTCAAAGCCTGTTGTTTGAATGTGGCACGTGAGTGAGTGATTGGAGAAGTAAGTTGAGCCAATATACCCTTACTGCGCCTGAAATTAAGTTAGGCAAGAAATAGAAATTACCTTGTGCCAATGAAAGAAATTAAGTTGAGTAAGCAATAGAAATTATGTTAAGCAAGAAATAGAAATGACCTTGTGTCAATGAAATAAATCAAGTTGAGTAAGCAATAGAATGTTCCTAGTGCTAATACTAGAAAATAAGTTGTGCATGGGGAAAAAATAAGTTGAGAGAAGGATAATACGTGAGTTACGTGAACAAAATAATGTGAGTTGGGTGAACTTGAATCAGAACTTGAATCTTTAAGTTAATCTTCCCAATTTAAGCATGTGGTGGCAGTCTCATAACTTAAATGTTTGAGTTGAAATGGCTTTTTTTTTTTATTACAGTGTGTGTGTCGACCTGACCCACATGGCCTTGGAGGTCGGGGAAACTGTAGCACTGGGAAGAAACCTGGCTGCCCTCTGATAATCTGAAAGGAGCAAGTTCTGCCCCCGGACAAACCCAATCTCATCGATAAATACAATTGACAGGAAAACTGCATATGTTTAACAACAAATAAAGCACCTTTACCTTAAAGGGATGTTTCAGGATTTTTGACATAGGGCCTCATTTCCTAGTTATCCAGAGTGTTGCTGGTACCTGGAGATATTTTTTTTGTAATTCAAGCAATTCTTATCTTTGAAGAGTTTTGTGGCGCTAGGCTAGTGCAAGGCTAGCGCATTTCTATGGTATCAGCTAGCCTGCATTAAAAACAGTGTGACCCGCTCCACAGAGCACCTGAGGCAAATCACTGATAACACCAGACTAACCATATAAATGTCTTTGTCCATAGAGTAATTTTAACCATTTTGAATTTAAAATACCTTATATTTGAGCAGCTTCGTGGTTGTATAAGCTACGCAGCGGCGGAGTGATCTGCTAGAAAATAGTCCCTCAAAATGCGATCATTCATGTGATGCAAGGTCAGTTATATTCCAAACATTATTCTATCGACACAGACATTTATATGGTTACATGGACTGTTTTTAATGCAGGCTAGCTGATACCATAGACATGCACTAGCCTAGAATTAGCCTAGCGCCACGAAACTCTTCAAATATAAGAACTGCTTGAATTACAAAACAAATATCTCCAGGTATCAGCAACACTCTGGATAACTAGGAAATGAGGCCCTATGTCAAAAATCCTGAAATATCCCTTTAAGCTCTGGTTGCGAACAACTTTCTTACCTCGTCAACATGTTGTAGCAGAGCCGTGAGAATATATTTTGGTTACTGTGTCTTTAAGCCGATGCTGGACCTTTGTCAGGGCAGTTGTCAGCTCACCTGTCCTCACTGAGGTCCTTGTCTTCAGCCTGTCCCGTCGGCTTCTGAAGCTGCCAGTTCGGCTCTGGTTCTCCACGTTCACTGCGCTCGTCTCTCCTCTCGGACGGTTGGTGTTCGGTGGGCGACGGCGTGTGGGACAGCGGGCAGGGCAGACCCACAGAGGCGGCCAGAGCGGAGCGGGAACTGCGCCGCGAACGCTCCCGACGGGGGGCCGACCCGGAAAGCAGGGCCGGAGCTGAGCAGGACAGACAAAACAATTACCGTATGCATGAAACTCTCTGTGGAACAAATACAGTGGGTTGAAAAAGCATCCGTACCCCTTTAACCTATGGACATTTTGCCACGCTATGGTCCACAAACATAAATATATTAAGACAAACACTAAGTGATACGCAATCATGAAGTGAAATGAAATGTATACATGATTTTGAACTTTTTTAATGAATAAAATCTGAAAAGGGGGGTGTGCGAAAGTGTCCACATCCCGTTCCTTTTAGTGAAACCAACTGCCTTGAGAATTTGCCTGATGATTTCTGAATGATCACATGTTGACTCAAGGACTAAATAGACTCTACCTGTGTGTGATCTAAGGTCAGCTCAAATACAGCTGCTCTGTGATGTTATTTAACACATTGAGGCCGCTTGAATTGAGGAAATGTTTCTTGTTTTGAGCGGTTTTCACTCATTTAGACACTTTTCCTGATGGGACCAAGTTTCCTTTGCTTGTTTGAGGACATTTCAGACCAGTTCTAGGGTAAATCTCGCTTGAAATAAGAAAGTAAAATTGCCAATGAGATAAGACCAATTTTCTTACCCCATTGGCAAAGAAAATGACCTGAAATAAGGACGAAATGCATCGAAACGAGTCAGAAACATCTCAGAACAAGTGAAATAATCTAGGACAAATGCCCAAGCACTTCTTAACTAGTCAAAACAACTGAAATTTGGATTATTATGCTCAAATTGAGATGTTTATACTGATCTAGTTAAATACTTTTTGCAGTGCAGGTTAGGTGGCACAAGGGCTAGTTAACTGACTGTCACTGTAATGCGTTCTTAAAGGGGTGGTGGGCGGGGCAGAGTCACTCACCTGCCTGTGGTGTACCTGCTTTGGGGACGGGGGGCAGTGGAGAGTCAGGCTCTGAAGCCTCATGTGCAGCTCTGAAAGAAACACAGACGGACACATGAGTGCAGAGAAGGGCCTGGAGAGTTATGTACGAACAGAAAACCAAAAAGCTTTTCTAATCATTTCAAAGCATCCAAATAGCTGCCATAGTAACACTGCCATCTCTGTCTGATTAGAAAAAGAGCTGGTTTCTTTACATATTCATGGTCATAGACGTAAATGCGTAAATCTGAATGCTGTATATGTTACCTGTTTGCATCCACAGTAAAACCTTCTTCTTCCAGCGTGATTCCAGACGAAGTATTTACGTCCTGGAACACACGAAACACAACTACGGTCACTCTCTTAGGTTTATATAACTTCAGTTAGCAGACCTTTTGTGTCTTCTTCCACTTGACTTTTTTGTTCCATAACCATCAGGATCTTTATGGATATTATTATTTGCCTTTGCCATAGGGATTTAATGACAGTGTAACAGAAAATGACACTGAAATCAAATGTTGTTGCACAGATTTGTCCTAAACCTTTGATTAGCTGCAAAAACGGCCTATTTCAGTTTATTTGTTGTTTTCAATAAAAGCTTCACTCAGTTTTTTTTTTGTCTCACTCCCATTTCTTCTCGTTGCAAATTGAAGTTCTAAAAGGAACCTTGCAAAATGTGAAATTTTTGCCATTTTTCAAGTGGTCTTAACCTCTTAACTCCCGCCTGAACTGAGAGGATCTTTTTCCTCAAGTCATCAGATTTTTTTTTTTCATCATTTTTTTGTTGGGTATTCAACTCATTTTTGTAACTTTTTGGTCAGTTTTTCGTCAATTTTTTATTACATTTTTGTCACATTTTTTGTAATTTTTTAGTAAAAGTTTTATCACATTTTTTTCGTATTTTTGTCATTTTTTTGTCAATTTTATATCACATTTTTGTCACATTTTTTAGTCAATTTTTTGTCATTTTTTCGACAATTTTTTATTACATTTTAGTCTTTTTTTGTCACATTTTTATAATTTTTTTGTAAAATTTTAATCAATTTTTTTCCATTTTTTTGTAATTTTTTTGTCACATTTTTTTCATTTTTTCATCACTTTTTTGGCAATTTCTTGTTACATTTTTGTGACATTTTTGCCACTTTTTCATCAATTTGTCGTCACTTTTTTGTCAAAGTTTTCTCACTTTTTTGTCACGTTTCCATCATTGTTTTCGTCTCAATTCTGTCGTTATTTTATCACCTTTTTTCCAGAAGCTTTTGGACTGGGGTGAAGCCAAACTGGAGAAAGTGTGCTCGGTTCAGGTGGGAGTTAAGGGGTTAAAGTGACGCTAGCCCGCAGTTAGCTTTGCCCGTTAGCATGTTAGCTTCTTCTTCATGATTCTATTAGTGTGTATTGGTGGCTCCGGCCCGGTGGCAGTCAAGTTGCAAACATGGTTTTCTGGCCAGAGACACCAGGGGGAGTTCTCTATCCAGAACCTGAGAGTGATACCTGTTCCACAGCGTCCCCTGCAGGTGTGGAGTCCAGCAGGGCGTCAGATGAAGCGCACGTCTGCAGAGGGCGGTCCACCTCCGGGGACGGGCTGTGGGACTCAGAGGCCGGCTGCTGCTCGTCTTCACCCAGGGACGAGGAGGAATCACAGCTGTGGGGAGAGTGACTGTCATTGTCTCATTGTTATTCATCACGTTATATTAAAGCAGGTGTATTATGCTGAGCAGAGCTTTGAGATTTCAGCAGCGGATCAGCCCACGCTATACGTTTGTTAAGCGGTGACGTCACAGCTCTACGTCCGGGGTCTTAGATGTGCGAGAAACTACAAAAAACTCGTTAATACAACAATCAATATTTCTGAAACTGAGCGAGGAGTGACTGAACATACTTATTTATCAGACTCATTAGCCAAAAATGCTGCACCTACTGCTAAAAAAGTACTATTTACTAAAATCTGTACTTCCGGTTTAGCGGAGATAAATGCTAACAGAACAGCTACGCTAACCCCGGAAGTACCGACTTTAGTAAATAATACTTTTTTAGCAGTAGGTGCGGCATTTTTGGCTAATGAGTCAGATCAGGCTCTCCCTGTTGAGTTTCAGAAATATTGATTGTTGTATTAAAGAGTTTTTAATGATTTTTTTTCCTCGTATATTAGCCGCTATGCTAGGAAGTCGTGACGTCATACTCAACAAACGCCCCCAATCCTTCAGCATCTGTGTTCATGACCCTTTCTCAACTCTCGGAGATAAATGCTAACAGAACAGCTACGCTAACCCCGGAAGTACCGACTTTAGTAAATAATACTTTTTTAGCAGTAGGTGCGGCATTTTTGGCTAATGAGTCTGATCAGGCTCTCCCTGTTGAGTTTCAGAAATATTGATTGTTGTATTAAAGAGTTTTTAATGATTTTTTCCTCGCATATTAGCCGCTATGCTAGGAAGTCGTGACGTCATACTCAACAAACGCCCCCAATCCTTCAGCATCTGTGTTCATGACCCTTTCTCAACTCTCCCGCTCTCCAGTCGACAATAATAATGTCTTGATGTTTTTGTGTATGTGCTTTGCCTTCACTTTAACCTGATTGTAATTTCAAATAATGTCATTTCTGTTGTTGTTTTTTCTTCTTATTTTGATCAATACCGTCCTCGTAATTCCTGATTAAAGAAACGGTAGTTTGGCCCTCAAATTGCAGGAAATAGTGTTTTATATAGTGCCCACTACGCTGTGAAAAAATGCTGGCGAGAACCTAAAGTGGTGACAATATTCAAAAACATGTGCGTGATGTTGACCTGTTGGAAGGACTTTCAGCTAAAAGAATATTATGCCAGGTTTGAAAATCCAATCAAGATCAAATAATGATCAGGGAAAACATTTGGACATTATTTTGTGTTGGAACTTGCCCGCCTACTGAAATAGAATTCTTGGTAACACTTATGGGCCGGTAAGTCTGTGGTACTTACAGCGGTAATTACAGTGGTACTTCTCTGTACTTATTGTGGTACTTACAGTGGTACTTACAGTGGTAATTACAGTGGTAAGTACTAGTATCTACAGTGGTAATTCTAGGTTATTATTGTGGTACTAAAAGTCATAATTACTAGTCATTAGGGTTAGGGAGACACAGAGTTACCACTGGATCTCTCATTACTAAGAGATACAGTGGTAACTCTTAGTAATGAATACATCTATGGTACTTATTGGTCATTCAAGAATACTACAGCAGCAATGCATAAGTAGTAAATGTGGTACTTCTACAAACAGACGTAATTTCTAGGATTGTGTGACTATAAAACAACATAAAACAGCATTAGGGAAAACAAGAATTAATTTCGAAGAGTTGCCACTGTATGTAGAAGTACATACCTTGTAATTCTCAGTATAGTTTCCTTTAAGTACAATAACTACCTAGAATTACCACTGTAATTACTACCATAAGTGCCATTGTAAGAACCACAGAAAGTACCTAGAGTTACCAGTGTAAATACCACTGTAATTACCAAGGACTTACCGGCCCGTAAAGTGTTACAGAATTCTTTAATGTTAACGCAACCTATTGATTATTGTGAACAGCTAAAATTGAGAGATTTAATGGAGAATAATAATAATATTAATAATAATAATAGTTTTGAAGAAGCGTACCCAGGTGGTGGGACGGCCGGGGCGCGGGGGGAGGTCACTCGTCCAGGATAAAACATCGTAGACTGGGTGGCGCGCTGGTGTCCCCCGGGAGCCAGCGCTGAGCTCAGGGGCCCGTCCTCAGAGAACAGGTGAGCCTCTTGGGCACAGTCAGTCAGAGAGCGCAGGCTGGAGGAGGAGGTGAGTCTAACAGAGTCTGAGGGCAGAAAACACAACTTTATATAATACTATACACAGAGCCGTGGGAAGATGTTTTAGTTAGGGGGCGCTGAGGGACAAAGTTTACCCCCAAAATACTTTTTCTGTGCATAAATCCTATTTATTAACCTCTTAACTCCCGCCTGAACCGAGAGCATTTTCTCCAGTTCAGCTTTACCCAAATCCTGTAGGCCAGTGTAACGCCTCATTTGAAAGACCTACAAAACTAAATGGATCTTTTTCCTCACGTCAGATTTTTTTTCATCACTTTTTTTGTTGGGCAGTCGTCTAATTTTTGCCAAATTTTCGTGACTTTTTTTGTCACTTTTTCGTCAAATTATTTGCATTTTTTTGTCAAATTCTTATCACTTTTTCGACCATTTTTTCCTCAATTTTTTCGTCAAATTTTTCTCCCTTTTTTGTCCAATTTTTGTCAATTTTTGTCATTTTTTGTACATTTTTTGTCACTTTTTCGTCAAATTATTTGCATTTTTTTGTCAAATTGTTCGTCTATTCCAGGGGTGTCCAAAGTGCGGCCCGGGGGCCAAATGCGGCCCTCAGACCAATTTATGGTGGCCCTCAGCCTCTTGCTGTATCGGTACACATCACCAGAGATGGACCTTTTTATTTGAAATGTAATAATTCTATACAATTCTAACCTAACAACTAACATTTTGCTGTGAGACAGAGCTGCATGAAGATTTTAAGCTTAAATAGAGGTATGGGGCACAATTTAAACCTCTGCTAGTCGAAGGTTTTGCGGCACTAACTACTGATCTACGGCCCTTCACCCCGTGTACACTTCAATATGCGGCCCCCCATGAAAAAAGTTTGGACACCCCTGGTCTATTCTCTTTTGTCTATTTTTTCCTCAATTTTTCGTCAAATTTTTCTCACTTTTTTGTTAAATTTTTGTCAATTTTTGTCATTTTTTGTAAATTTGTTGTCACTTTTTCGGCAAATTATTCTCATTTTTTTGTTGAATTCTTATCACTTTTTCGTCCATTTTTTCCAAAATTTTGTGTCAAATTTTTCTCAGTTTTTTGTCAAATTTTTGTCCATTTTTGTCACTTTTTCGTCAATGTTTTCGTCTCAGTTTTGTTGCTATTTTCACACCTTTTTTCGAGAAGCTTTTGGACTGGGGTAAAGCTGGAGAAAATGTGCTTGGTTCAGGTGGAAGTTAAGGGGTTAATATTGCCTGCAGTTCACAAACTATCCACCAGGGGGTGCTGCAGCGCCCTCAGCACCCTGGGTTCCCACAGCCTTGACTATACACTTATATTATATTATATTTTAAGATCTTCAAGGCTGTTTTCTCACAACGGGGCATCTCTGACTGACACTGAGAGTAGCTCCGACATTAACATTCTCATCTTGCCCTGAACAAGCGTTTTTTCAGACAGATGTTCATATCCAATTTCTCATAAACAGTAAGTAAGTAAAATATATATATATAAAAAACGATTTTTGTATCTGATTTGTCAACAAAATGAAACCAGAATTTAAATTTAAACCTGGCTCTATCCATTAGAATAATTAAATATAGACAATTTCTTTGGTCTGGTTAAATAAAATGCCTTAATTCTGTATGAAAACATTAAAACAAATGACGATCGCAAGCGCATACAGCAGGGGTAGGCAACGTCAGGCCCGCGGGCCAAATCCGGCCCTCCAGCACAGAACCTCTGGCCCTCAAGATGATTTGAGAAACATTATTATGCAAATAAGAGATAAAATTCCTTTTACAGTGCTCTAAAAATGCAAGGAATAGTGTCAGTATTTTAAAAATGCCCTGGCAGAATATCCCACTTATGTAACGTAAAATAGTGATTCTCAACTGGTGGGTCGCGAGTCTATAGGAAACTTTTTTTTCAATATTTTCCCTCTGAAACTGCATGGAATTTCAGATTTAAAGGCATATCTACTGCTTGCTCAATAAAAAACCTGTGTGGGAAAATGCAATATTTTGTACGATATATGACAAATAAAGGTTTTATTTGGGTTATTTGGGCCTGTCATCCGAGGGTAACATCCGACTTGGGAACCACTGGTGTAAAACTTTGGCATTTGCAGAAAAAAAGTTCTTTCCTTGGGCTACAATGCTGAGGTTCGGCCCTCGGTGTTTTGGCGATGATGAAAATCGCCCCTGACGTGCAGCACACACTTTTCCTTAATTATGTAATCTATGGGAAATGTTTCAATCGGCTTGTTGCATAATGTGGCTACGCTAGTTCCTCTGAGCTGAAGCTGTGGGCGCTAGTACTTCCTGTTCGTATTCATTTCTATTAAGATTAGCTCAGACCAGTGAGTTCCTGGTAGAAATATTTCCATATAGGAGACGTTTGTAAGGATCAGTGAGTTTGTCTTGAAGCTAAAGGCTAATTTAACCTCTTAACTCCCGCCTGAACCGAGAGGATCTTTTTTCCTCACTTCATCAGATTTTTTTTTTTCATTTTAGTCACTTTTTTGTCATTTTTTGGTCACTTTTTTATTTTTTTCGTCAATTTTTTATCACATTTTTGTAATTTTTTTTGTCACATGTTTTATCACATTTTTGTAATTTTTTGGTCATTTTTTTGTCACAGTTTTGTAATTTTTTGGTCATTTTTTTGTCAAATTTTTGTCATTTTTTCGTCATTTTTTCGTCACATTTTTGTCATTTTTTGGTCATTTTTTTGTCACATTTTATCACATTTTTGTAATTTTTTGGTCATTTTTTTGTCAAATTTTTGTCATTTTTTCGTCATTTTTTGGTCACATTTTTGTAATTTTTTTGTCACATTTTTTATCACATTTTTGTCATTTTTTGGTCATTTTTTGGTCACATTTTTGTCATTTTTTGGTAATATTTTTTTTTTTTCGTCAATTTTTTTATCACATTTTTGTAATTTTTTTGTCACATTTTTCATCACATTTTTGTCATTTTTTGGTCATTTTTTGGTCACATTTGATCACATTTTTGTAATTTTTTTGTCATTTTTTGGTCACATTTTTGTCATTTTTTTGTCACATTTTTGTCATTTTTCGTCAATTTTTTGTCAATTTCTTGTGACATTTTTGCCACTTTTCCATCATTGTTTTAGTCGAGAAAATGTGCTCGGTTCAGGTGGGAGTTAAGGGGTTAATGCATTACACAACTTGAAACAGTGCCTTTATATATATATTTTTCATAGCATGTTAGCCTTTAGCTTCAAGACAAACTATCAATCCTTCATGATCACAGGCGTCTCTGATCTGAACTTCATGATTTGAACACAGTAAATGATCATCTACCGGGAACTCACCGCCCACAACGTAATCTTTAGAAAATATGATTATTATTCCAGGAAAAGAATACAGACAGGAAGTCCAGGCGCTCACACCTTCAGCTCAGAGGAACTAGCATAGCCACACCGTGCAACAAGCCAAATTGATCTGTAGTTTTGTGCTCCCTCTTTCACCTGCAGTGAATGAGAACGAGTTTAGCTGTAATGTAAGGCCACAGTAATCTAACAGTAGAATGTATAGTTTTATTTTATCTGTAACAAACAGAAAAAGGATCTAGATCTCTCCACCGCCTACTAATATGAATATTTATATGTTATGTTTTTGATGTGATGTTCGGATTGAGCAGCTCCTCACCTGTGTGTGTGTGAGGCGGCTGAAACACGGCGCTGAACGGCCTCTGGCTCCGCCCCTCCCTCTTCTTCTCCATGTGTTCCAACTGCACTTCCTGTACCGGAGCCCCGCCCCCCGCACCTCGGGCCGCCAGCTCGAACATCCTCCTGCGGTCGGCCACCGTCGGATCTGAGAGGACGGCATCGCGGCGCACACAAAAACGTACAGATAAAAGATCATGAAAATGTGTGAAATTATATTCATGAAAAATCAAAACCGATCAAAACCGAACCAAAAAGTTGGTAGTTATGTTGTCGGTTAACGTGGCCCTTTACTTTGCATCTCAGAAGTCTCTAGGACGCTCCTGGATCCATTGCTTTCTAGGGTTTCTGGTAGGTTTTAACTGCAGATGGAATTGTCTCCAGATGGAATTGTCTCCATAGTTACGTATACAGTACATACCATTCCAACAAAATACTAATCAGATTTTGGGTCATTCTGCAGTCCTAGAGGTGACTCTAGTCCCATGTGTCAAAAGCAGCATAATGTATATAAATAAATGGCGTAAATGCTCTAATATAGACCGGGGCCTTTATTTACTCAAGGGCATCTGGGACCAGGCCTTTATTGGAACCAGGCCACAATTAGAGACAGGCCTTTATTTCTATTTGAGCAAAACGGACGACCAGGAAAACGAAGAAAAACGAGATTTGTGTCCATTTGCACCTAAAATATTAGGTTCATTTATTAATGAACATTTCAAACCCTCTCCCAGCGGCTGGAACATTGACGCCTTTTATTTTGTCGGGACAACAGGAAGTGTTTCGTTGCTGTTAGCGGAGCTTTGACATCAGTGTCACTGCAGGTTTCTGTTTCGTTTTTACCGCGGACCGGATTATTTGTTGTTATCTTGTTTAAAAGGCGAGTTTAGACGGAGCGTTTGTGTTTGTGATCGATCATGAGACTGACCCGAGAGAAGACGAGACGCTCGCGCTGATGGGAGGAGTTATTTTGAGGCGTGGGACTGACCTGCACACGGAGCAGCTGGACGTGCTTTGAAGACGCGATGGAGACTTTATTAAAACCCTGGAGGGTCACAAACATTTGTTTCCCTGTTTCTACAAATAGTCACAGGAGGTTTGTAAAGTGGTTAAATCTGTGTCAAAGTTACGCTCGGATCAGCTCCTCCGCAGCGTCCCCCTCGGCCCGGGTTCCCGTTTGTTACTTCCTGCACGTGAGTTTTCATTTACACCAGTATGAGACAAATTCCTAACATGGGGAATATTTCTACCACTATAGTTTCTAATAAAAGCCCCGGCCTGTTTTAGAGACCGGCTTTAATTTGCCTCCGCCAGCTGCGAACCCGGCCTCTGTTAGAGACCCGGCCGCTAATGGAATACAGGCCAGTATTAGAGAATTTACAGTATTCAAAACGTCCATTTTAAATTGACTTTTTATTTATTAATTTTTTATGTGAAAAAAACCCAAACCCTCTAGGATGCTCCAAGATCAATTTTAATTAAGGTTTTTTAAGGTATCTCACGTCCCTCACCACCCTCATCTCCCCCCCTGATCTTCTCACCCCCCGTGTGTCGGAAGAGCGCGGTGCCGTCCGAGCCCGCCAGCCCGATCTCATTCATGCACTCGGGCTCGGAGAAGGACCTCTTCTTCTGCTCGGACGTGAGGCGCCGGCGTCCACAGATGCGGGCGGGGCCGGGCGGGGCCGGAGGACTGACCGTGTGCGGCGGGAAAGGAGGAGGAGGCCTGGGAGTGAAGGCCACGCCGTGAGGCTTGGGCAGAGTCTTGGGCCCTTTCTTCTCCGCGGGGGGCAGGGGTTTAGCATCCCCTTTATCCAGGTAGGCGAGCACTTTCGGGGGCACGGGGGGCAGGGCCGTCGGGGCACTGGAGGTGCATCTGAAGGAAGTCGAGCGGAAGACTTGAGTGTCTTTCGCACCATCTTTGAATGGCCTGGAAAGAAGAAGGAAGCTTTAAAGAATTTATTTTATAGACGAATGATGGAATCTCTGATTGTGGGGGTGAATATACAGTAGTATAAACATCTCAATTTGAGCATAATAATCCAAATTTTAGTTGTTTTGACTTGTTAAGAAGTTCTTGGGCATTAATATAGACTTTGTATTTATGTCATTGTGAATGCACAGAGACACAGTGATGAGATCCTGAGGCCTATTGTGCCTTTTATTCAACAACCATCATGGTTTGCAGAGGTGGGAGTAAGTCACTAAATGCAAGTCTCGAGTCAAGTCCAAGTCGTGAAGGTCCAAGTCTCAAGTAAGTCCAAGTCAATCGGTCATGGGCTCAAGTCAAGTCAAGTCATAGCTTTTGTCGTCAAGTCAAGTCAAGTCTTGCTTAAGCCGGCAAGTCACCTCAAGTCACAAACGCCAGTGTGTCTACTTTTCAAAATGTGTTTCATCTTGAAATAAACAAGTGCAAAAAAAAAAAAAAAAATAGGCTAAAATCAAACTTTTAAAAATCTCATGGATTTGGATTTAAAGTTTAATTAATATTTAAACGCCATAAAATTCAAAATATATGTATTATAAATGCTCCAGTGTATGTACAAAATTACTGGGAATGCATTTTAAGGAAAGGGGCCCGGGGGGGGGGTCGACTTAAAAAACATGAAATATAGTATTTTAAACATGAGCTGCTTTTCCCTGCTGTCTGAAACATAAATATAAAATAATATTTTGTATATTTGTTAGTTTCTGGCAGTGTTTCTGTCAGTGGTTCCCCTATACTGCCCCAGCCCCTGTATACTCAGATTCGCCCCTGCTCAAAATAGATTCCGCGTAGCCTTCAGTCCCGCTGTCACTGGGCTGTGTGCGGATGCTTAAACTAGTCACTAAATGCTGTAAACTTTGTGTGAACGCCTTAAAACATCGAAAAGCCCCAAGATTCCTGTTGATTAATCAGCTCTTACGCATCGTCGTTCTGGAGGCTCCGTCTGCGCTGTAGGTCCAGTCCAGTGTTTCAAACGTTTTCTTGTCCATAAATCTCCTCCTCTTCACTGTCTTTAGAAAACTTTTAATGCATCCAAAGAAATATTTCCTCCTGCCTTTACGCGCTGTATTGATCAGACACTCATGTGGCTAATTACCATAATGTAAACATAGATGCGCCGCTTTTATGAAATTAATCCTGATCTTTCAACAGTTTCACTCAAATAAAAACTATAAAGTCACAGCGAGTCATTGAGAGTCATTGGCCTCAAGTCCAAGTTAAGTCTCGAGTCACAAACAGCAAGTCCCAAGTCAAGTCAAGTCTTTTTGCAGCTTTGGTCAAGTAAGTCTCAAGTCCCAAAAACTGACTTGAGTCAAGTCATTTGACTCGAGTCTCCCACCTCTGATGGTTTGACTAAATGTTGATTAAAGGTAAATTAAAATATGCTGTGAAGATAAAGGAGGCAGATCTTTTCAGTGAAGGTGTTGGGTGCTGATGGGTGGGACCTGCTCTGCTCGTGGCTGACTCCCGTGTGGCTGAGAGTGCGACTGTAGCTCCTGTCAGGCGCGTTCCTCAGATCCTGCGTCTTCAGACTTGTGTCAATCACCTGCAAAACCAGAACAGACAAAGCAAGTGAACAGACGCAAGGCAAGAGGCGGGTCACAGGCCTCTGCACCGCAAAAGCTGATCAGCTATGGAGCAATTCGTGACCATAAAGTGTTTCATTTCAATCCTAAAAGAAGACGACATGTTGAAGAAAAGGCAAAGGTACAAGGCTGTGACATCATTCACTTCCTGACTATAGAAACTCCGTATCCCAAGAACCATTGCGACATCGCGCCCGCTGGTCAAGGCAACCAGGTTTTCAGTTTCTTTTACTTTGCAGACAAAAGTTGTTTATTATTTCACTATTAACCTCTTAACTCCTGCCTGAACCGAGAGGATCTTTTTCCTCACGTCATCAGATTTTTTTTCCCATCATTTTTTTGTTGGGTGTTCAACTCATTTTTGTAACTTTTTGGTCATTCTTTTGTCATTTTTTGTCACATTTTTGTCACATTTTTGTCCTTTTTTTGGTAAATTTTTTATCACATTTTTTTCATCAATTTTTTATAAAATTTTTGCCACATTTTTGTAATTTTTTTGTGAATTTTTTGTCAAATATTTGTCAAATTTTTTTGGTCACTTTATTGTCATTTTTTGATCATTTTTATCACATTTTTGTAATTTTTTTGTCATTTTTTAACACATTTTCTTTGCATTTTTTCGTCAATTTTTTATCAAATTTTTGTTACATTTTTGTAATTTTTTTATCACATTTTTGTCACATTTTTGTCATTTTTTGGTCATTTTTTGTCAATTTCTTGTGACATTTTTGCCACTTTTTCATACATTTTTCATCCCTTTTTTGTCAATGTTTTCTCACTTTTATGTGAAATTTCTCAGTTTCTCTTATGTCTCAGTTTTGTCGCTATTTTAACACCTTTTTTCAGAAGCTTTTGGACTGGGGTAAAGCCAAACTGGAGAAAATGTGCTCGGTTCAGGTGGAAGTTAAGGGGTTAAGTTAGTCTCTGATTGGATGATGAATGTCCACCGTTTAACAACTATCCTAGGAAAAACATTTTTGCACCCGGGTGGAACATGCAAACTCAGGGCGATTGAAAGGATGCCGTCTGTATCCATCATATGCAAAGTCTTGTTCTATAATCCTAAGAGAGAGTGTGTGGTTTGGAGTGCACCTGTTTCGACCCGCTCCGCTGCCGGCTGCTCAGACCGTGTTGTCTCGTGGCCCACTCTCGATGCTCGAAGCGGCTGACCTTCTCCAGGACTGACACGCTCGGGCCGGGGGCGGGGCCAGTCTCACCGAGGGCGACCGTGCTGCCCTGCACCTAGCAACGAGATTCCCTTTTACAAAATAATAATAACAAAGGCAGACGGACACAAAGACCAGACGGGTACGGATCAACTCGTCTAAGCTCAGGTAAGAACATGTCCCAGTATGGAAAAGCGGTGGCCTGTTCCTTTAAGGTGGCCATAGTGTCCATCTCTAGGTTCTCGTATTTCCTCAGAATAACACTGCAGTTCTGTTGGGGGTTCTGAGAGAGAGGTGTGTCTTTCCCAATCATCAAGTCAAATCCATTTAACCCCTTAACTCCCACCTGAACCGAGCACATTTTCTCCAGTTTGGCTTTACCCCAGTCCAAAAGCTTCTGGGAAAAAGATGTGAAAATAGCAACAAAACTGAGACGAAAACAATGATGGAAATGTGACAAAAAAGTGAGAAAACATTGACAAAAAAGTGACGAAAAATTGATGAAAAAGTGGCAAAAATGTCACAAAAATGTCACAAAAATGTCACAAGAAATTGACAAAAAATTGAAGAAAAATATGACCAAAAAAATGACAAAAATGTGACTAAAAAATGAAAGAAATGTGACAAAAAATGACAAAAAAATGACAAAAACATGACAAAAAAAATAAAAAATGCGACAGAAATGTGATAAAAAATTGACAAAAAATGACAAAAATATGACAAAAAAAAGACAAAAATATGACAAAATGTGAAAAAAAATATTTTTTTTAAACTAAAATGTGATAAAATTTGACCTCCAAAAAATACAAAAATGTGACAAAAAATGGACGAAAAATGATAAAAAATTGACAAAAAACCGACAAAAATATGACAAAAAAAATACAAAAATGTGACAAAAATATGACAAAAATGTGACAAAATGTGACAAAAAATGATTATTTTTTTACTAAAATGTGAAAAAATTTGACCACAAAAATGACAAAAAAATGACAAAAATGTGACAAAAAATGGACGAAAAAATGACAAAAATGTGACAAAAAAATGACAGAAATGTGACAAAAAATGACCAAAAAATGACAAAAACATGACAAAAAAATTTCAAAAATGCAACAGAAATGTGATAAAAAAAATTAAAAAATGTGACAAAATATGATTTTTTTTTTACTAAAATGTGATAAAATTTGACCACAAAAATGACAAAAAAATGACAAAAACGTGACAAAAAATGGACGAAAAAATGACAAAAATTTGACAAAAAATGACAAAAAAGTTACAGAAATTAGTTGAATACCAAACAAAAAAAGTATGGAAAAAAAAATCTGATGACGTGAGGAAAAAGATCCTCTCGGTTCAGGCGGGAGTTAAGAGGTTAATTTAGCACAGGTGGACTCCATGAGAGTTGTAGAAAAATCTCAAGAATGATCAGTGGAAAAAGGATGCTCCTGAGCTCAGTTTTGAGTGTAGCAAAGGGTGTGTATACTTATACTTACAAAATTGTTCTAAAAAACTTTTTTCACTTTGTCATTTTGGGGTATTGTGTGTAGATTGATGAGAAAAAACAAAACAAATGTAATCAATTTTGGAATGAGGCTGTAATAGGTGTGTAGACTTTGTGATACCTCGGCCAGCGCCATCTCCAGGCGGGTCAGGGGGTGCTCCGGCTGGCTGGGGTGTGGGAGGAGCCCGGCTGAGGCAGAGGCGGAGTCCTGGGGGATGGGCGGGGTTTGAGGATCGGCAGGTGAACGGCCCATGTGACTGTGTGGGACCACTCTGGAACACACAAAGTGACGTATTATGTGAAGAGTAATAGTAGCATAGTAACAGTTTTAATGCCTTTGGAGACCTTTGTGTTCTGCACTGATTTCAGACTGATGCATGTTTACCTGTGGTGATGTCCACTCTGGTTGTCCCTGAGCCAAGAGGGGTAAAGCCCAAGGTAGGGGGACTCCTGGGGGGCGCCAGGGCTCTGGGCCTGGCGGGGTCTGCTGCCGGGACTGCTCTCTGGGCTCTTCTCTATCACTGTGTGGAGCTGTCCATCTGCCGCGTACAAACCCTTGGCTGGACCGATGACACAGTAACAAGATCATTAGAGAAACGCTCTGCTCCCGCGCCTCTAAGGAGGGGATGTTACCTGCTGATGCCAGGGAGCCGCTGGAGTGATGCCAGGAGCCTCTCTGCTGAGACCTGAGGGTGAGGGAGGGAGAACTACATAAATATAAACCATATACCGTAACTAATATACAAAAACATACACACAAATGTAAAAGAAACAGACAAACATACAAAAATGAGTAAAAATACAAACAAAAACACACAAAAAACACAATAATAACATATGTAACGAGGAGGGGAGGGTTTAGTTTGTCTAGTATACAGTTGTTTACAGTACTTAAGCCTATGCAAGGCCAAGCTGCAAATCTGTAATGGGTCTGTGGTAGCCAGCGGCCTCCTGTATGCTGTCACCAGTGTTAGTGGTAACGAGCTACTTGGTAACGAGCTACTTGGTAGCATGTTAGAGTAGGCAAGGCAAGGCAAGTTTATTTGTAGAGCACAATTCATACACAAGGCAATTCAAAGTGCTTCACAGTTAAAGCAGCATAAAATATAAGAAAAACAAATACAATCAATAAAAACATCAACATAAAATTAATCAATTACAGTAAGAGGCAAGAGTGTAGATAAAATACTTTCAGTTATATGCATTTTTAAGTCTTGTTTGGATTCGCTCTGTCTTGAGCACTATTTTTAAGTAGATTACGTTTTCAGAGTAACGAGTAAGAAATGAGTTACTTTTGCATTTGCAGGTTATCTTGCACTAGTTTTGTTTTCAAATCAATACTGCTGTTAGTTTGGATCCATATGTGTGCATGTGCAGACTGTGTCCTCCAAAACTTTACTGCACTGTCGGCAACATGGCAGAGTTTACAGAGAGTGTGTTCACATCGTGGAAGAAGTCCTCACGTTATTTTGAACTTAGCGGCGACAAGGACAATATAGAGCTAGCAAAGGTGGCTAAAGAGGAAAACCATGATGGAGCTCACCCTCCCAAACAACAACAACAACAACTAGCTTTTGGCTGGTTTGTGGTTTAATCGACATCTCCATGGAAACGAGCTGGAGACGTACCCAGTCCAATGCTGTCAATGTCATAAAATAAAAGCTTGTGTTTCAATTTTATTTTCGTCATCAGATTTTTTTTCCATCATTTTTTATGTCATTTCTTTATCACATTTTTGTCACATTTTTTAGTAATTTTTTGTCATTTTTTTTGTCAAATTTTTATACAATTTTTGTAATTTTTTGGTCACATTTTGTCACATTTTTGTCACATTTTTGTAATTTTTTTGTAATTTTTTGACACATTATTTTCATTTTTTCGTCAATTTTTTATCAAATTTTTGTAATTTTTTTTGTTACATTTTGGTCGTTTTTTTGCCACATTTTTGTCATTTTGTTGTCAAATTTTTATCACATTTTTGTAATTTTTTTGTAATTTTTGTCACTTTTTTGACATTTTTTAAATCATTTTTATCACATTTTTGTCATATTTTTGTAATTTTTTGTCACATTTTTGTCATTTTTTGGTCATTTTTTAACACATTTTTTTCATCAATTTTTTATCAATTTTTTGTTACATTTTGGTCATTGGTCATCGAAAAGGACAATATAGCGCTAGCAAAGGTGGCTAAAGAGGAAAACCATGATGGAGCTCACCCTCCCAAACAACAACAACAACTAGCTTTTGGCTGGTTTGTGGTTTAATCGACATCTCCATGGAAACGAGCTGGAGACGTACCCAGTCCAATGCTGAAAATATCTGTCATAAAATAAAAGCTTGTGTTTCAATTTTATTTTCGTCATCAGATTTTTTTTCCATCATTTTTTATGTCATTTCTTTATCACATTTTTGTCACATTTTTTAGTAATTTTTTGTCAATTTTTTTGTCAAATTTTTATACAATTTTAGTAATTTTTTGGTCACATTTTGTCACATTTTTGTCACATTTTTGTAATTTTTTTGTAATTTTTTGACACATTATTTTCATTTTTTCGTCAATTTTTTATCAAATTTTTGTAATTTTTTTTGTTACATTTTGGTCGTTTTTTTGCCACATTTTTGTCATTTTGTTGTCAAATTTTTATCACATTTTTGTAATTTTTTTGTAATTTTTGTCACTTTTTTGACATTTTTTAAATCATTTTTATCACATTTTTGTCATATTTTTGTAATTTTTTGTCACATTTTTGTCATTTTTTGGTCATTTTTTAACACATTTTTTTCATCAATTTTTTATCAATTTTTTGTTACATTTTGGTCATTGGTCATCGAAAAGGACAATATAGCGCTAGCAAAGGTGGCTAAAGAGGAAAACCATGATGGAGCTCACCCTCCCAAACAACAACAACAACTAGCTTTTGGCTGGTTTGTGGTTTAATCGACATCTCCATGGAAACGAGCTGGAGACGTACCCAGTCCAATGCTGAAAATATCTGTCAAAAAATAAAAGCTTGTGTTTCAATTTTATTTTCGTCATCAGATTTTTTTTCCATCATTTTTTTGTTGGGTATTCAACTCATTTTTGTAACTTTTTTGTCATTTCTTTATCACATTTTTGTCACATTTTTTAGTCATTTTTTGTCCATTTTTTTGGCAAATTTTTATACAATTTTTGTAATTTTTTTGTCACATTTTGTCACATTTTTGTAATTTTTTTGTAATTTTTTGACACATTATTTTCATTTTTTCGTCAATTTTTTATCAAATTTTAGTAATTTTTTTTGTTACATTTTGGTCATTTTTTTGTCACTTTTTTGACATTTTTTAAGTCATTTTTATCACATTTTTGTCATATTTTTGTAATTTTTTTGTCATTTTTTAACACATTTTTTTCGTCAATTTTTTTTCAATTTTTTGTTACATTTTGGTCATTGGTCATCGAAAAGGACAATATAGCGCTAGAGAAGCTGGATAAAGAGGAAAGCCATGATGGAGCTCACCCTCCCAAACAACAACAACAGCTATCTTTTGGCTGGTTTGTGGTTTAATCGACATCTCCATGGAAACGAGCTGGAGACGTACCCAGTCCAATGCTGAAAACATCTGTCATAAAATAAAAGCTTGTATTTCAATTTTATTTTTGGGTAAAATTCTACGCGGTGTGGCTTTAAATTCGAACCGTTTTGAAGAAGCAGGTGTTAGCGGCGGGTTAGCGATAGTAGCCTAGCTTAGCGATAGCATGAAGGCCGTGAATCCGCGGTCCTGGATGCGGTGCAGATTCACGGCCGCCTTTTGTATCAGACCCGATCCAATCATCAAATCCGATACGATACTCTCAACAGGCCCACATCGGACACCAATACCGATACTGAACATCGGCCCCCTGGAATGGAGTAAAAAAGCAAAATGGCATAAGTATACCCCGTTGGGTTACCGTAGTGAGCGCAGAGTGCGGGCCTGCTCCAGTGTGGACCAGGAGCTGGGCCGCTCGGGTCTCGTCGCCGTGTAGCTCTCACTGCGCCGCTGAGGAGCCGGCGCCCCCTTCAGGCTTTCACAGGAACTGCCCCAGACGGGACCCAGGCTGTGACGGTCCTCCCTGCTGCCGTGGTAACAAGTCCCACCCACTGAACATGGAACACAGACACAATAACTTTATACAAATCAGAGGTACTTTAGCCGTTGTAGAGTTTAACCTCTGCCTTAACCGAGCACATTTTCTCCAGTTTGCCTTTACCCAAATCTAAAAAGCCTATCAACTGGAGCTTACAGCCTAGAGGAGTAACACTACATTTGAAAGCTAAGACCGTCAAAACTGATGTACGATTTTTCCTCTGGTTGCCGCTGCGTCTTCTTCACTTTTTTGTTGCGTTTGTTGCTAGTTTTTGTCGATCTTTTGATTCATTTTTTTCCAAGAAGCTTTTAAGATTTGGGAAAGATCGAACTGGAGAAAATGTGTTCGCTTTAACCCCTTAACTCCCACCTGAACCGAGCACATTTTCTCCAGTTTGGCTTTACCCCAGTCCAAAAGCTTCTGGAAAAAAGGTGTGAAAATGGCAACAAAACTGAGATGAAAACAATGATGGAAATGTGACAAAGAAGTGAGAGAAGTTTGACACAAAAGTGACGAAAAATTGATGAAAAAGTGGCAAAAATGACAAGAAAAAATGACAAAAAAATTACAAAAAAAATTACAAAAATATGACAAAAATTGTATAGAAATTTGACGAAAAAATGACAAAAAATGACACAAAAAAGTGATAGAAAATTGACAAAAAGTTGACAAAAAAAATGTGACAAAAAATTACAACAAAAATGAGTTGAATACCCAACAAAAAAATGATGGAAAAAAAATCTGATGACGTGACGAAAAATGTATGAAAAAGTGGCAAAAATGTCACAAAAATGACAAAAAAAAGACAAGAAAAATGACAAAAAGTTGACAAAAAGTTGACGAAAAAATTACAAAAATGTGACAAAAATGTGATAAAAATTTTACAAAAAAAAATTAAACAAAAAAGTGATAGAAAATTGACAAAAATTTGACAAAAAAATTACAAAAATGTGAAAAAAATGACAAAAAAAATGAGTTACAAAAATGAGTTGAACACCCAACAAAAAAATGATGGAAAAAAAATCTGATGACGAGACGAAAAATTTATGAAAAAGTGGCAAAAATGTCACAAAAATGACCAAAAAAACAAAACAAAAAAATAACAAAAAAATTACAAATATGTGACAAAAATGTGTTAAAAATTTGACGAAAAAAAGACAAAAAAATGACACAAAAAAGTGATAGAAAATTGACAAAAAGTTGACGAAAAAATTACAAAAATGTGACAAAAATACATAAAAAAAAAGAGTTACAAAAATTTGTTGAATACCCAACAAAAAAATGATGGGAAAAAAATCTGATGACGTGACGAAAAATTTATGAAAAAGTGGCAAAAAGGTCACAAAAATGACAAAAAAAAGAGAAAAAAAATTACAAAAAATTACAAAAATGTGACAAAAATGTGATAAAAATTTGACGAAAAAAAGACAAAAAAATGACACAAAAAAGTGATCGAAAATTGACAAAAAGTAGACGAAAAAATGTGACAAAAAATTACAAAAATGAGTTGAATACCCAACAAAAAAATGATGGAGAAAAAAATCTGATGACGTGAGGAAAAAAGATCCTCTCGGTTCAGGCGGGAGTTAAGAGGTTAAGTACTGGAAAAATATGAAAAATACTGTCAATTACTTCAAAAACTCCAAACAGAACACCAAATGAGGTCATATATAAAGCACAGCACGGGCATTTGTGAGCTTTACTTTTGGCTAAAATTGTCAGGTTCGGCCCTTGGTCTTTTTACAATGAAGAAACATAAACAGCAAAATATTAAAATTGGTTTCTCTAAATTCTAACTTACCGTTACCAGTCTGCTCCCTCATCCTGACCCTCGCTCCACCCTCCTGCTCCGGAGACAAACCGTGTGCACTCCTGAGGTCCTCTGTCTGCGCAACAGTCTCCCAAGAGAAGGACCTCTCGCCGCTGAGGTCAGGGCCTTCTGGAAAGCTGAGGCTGGAGGGGTAGGACGAGTAAGCAGCCTCTCTGTTACTGTGGTGCAGATCAATGTTGGTGGTAGAGGAGAGCTGCAGGCAAGAGGAGGAGCTGCGAGGCCCGGGGTGTGCTGCCGCGGGACGCCCCAATCTCTGAGCGGGCTCCAGGCTCTCCAGGCTCCACCTCCCGCCTCCCCCGGAGTCCAGGCCCGAGAGCAGGTCCGCCGCGCTGGCGAGCACAACACACAGCTTTTATCTCACATCGGTCTGGGTTTTGGTCACGTGGTGGAGTCGGTGCAGGAACGAAAGTCATGATTTAGTCCAGAATTTGTCCTGTTTTTGTTTTTTTCACATTATAAAACTAAAAAAAAAGCTTGTCAAATGGATGCAGCACTTAAAAAAAAGAACACAGAACCACCAAACGTTTTGTTGTCAATCGATAACTAGTTTGTAAGAAGATGGCATCAAGGAAATTAACCTCTTAACCCCCACCTGAACCGAGCACATTTTCTCCAGTTCAGTTTTACCCAAATCTAGAAGCTTCTTGAATGGAGCTCACAGTCTATAGGCCAGAGCAACGGCTCATTTGAAAGCGAAGACCTACAAAACTGAGCAAAGATAAGTCACTTTTTGTGGGTTTTTTTGGTTGCTTATTATTGCATTTTCATCCTCTTGTCTCGTTTTTTGTAACTGTTTTGTTGTCAGTTTTTTGTCTTTTCTTTGTCATTTTTTGTAAAATTTTTTTGTCCTTTTCTGACAATTTTTGTGACATTTTTGCCACTTTTTCATCATTTTTTGCAAATTTTCCGTAATTTTTTTGTCCATTTTAGTCAATTTTTTGTCTTTTTTTTGTCATATTTTTGTCACATTTTTGTCATTTTTTGTCATTTTTTCATACATTTTTGTGTCCGAGAGCATTTTCTCCAGTTCAACTTTACCCAAATCCTGTAGGCCAGTGTAACGCCTCATTTGAAAGCTAAGATCTACAAAACTAATCGAAATGGATCGTTTTCCTCACGTCATCAGATATTTTTCCATCTTTTTTTGGGGGGTATTCAACTCATTTTGTAACTTTTGGGTAATTTTTTTCCTTCATTTTTTTCACTTTTTGTCACATTTTAGTCAGTTTTTTGTGACATTTTTTTTTTTTTTTTTTATGACATTTTTGGCACTTTTTCATCAATTTTTGTCATTTTTTGGTCACATTTTTATACATTTTTTGTGACATTTTTGTCATTTTTCATCAATTTTTTGTCACTTTCTTGTCAAAGTTTTCATCATTGTTTTTGTCTCAGTTTTGTCGCTATTTCCACACCTTTTTTCCAGAAGCTTTTGGACTGGGGTAAAGCCAAATTGGAGAAAATGTGCTCGGTTCAGGTGGGAGTTAAGGGGTTAACTTGAAAAAAAAGAAAAGAAAAAAATATATATACTTGATACACAGACCATTACAGGCCTTAAAAACATGGCGGAGTGGCATGGCTCACTGTTGTGACCTTCACAGAAGTGTGGAGCCTGACATACCTGCTGTGGACGCTGCTCATCCCGTCCACTTGCTCCATAGACTCAGATGAACCCTCTCCCAGTTTGGTGGAGTGCCAAGAGTGAGGACGAGGCTCCCTGCGCCTGCAACCCACAACAAAACTCTCAGTGCACTCACAGTCGTCTCCTGAACACACTTTTACACACCACCTCATTGACTCATCTATTTTCCATGAATGTTTCGATTATGGATTATGGATTAAAGATGAAGCCAACAGAACATGGGAGTTGGGAGAAGAACTGCGTTGAGAGGCACATGACAAGGCTGTCCTCTATCCCCACTGTTATTCGCACGTTTTATGGGGACGTAATTGGCCTATTATACTTTCATTGTGAAATTTGTAGCGCCCCTTGTGACGGCTCCACTGTGCTGCAGGTGTGGGGCCTCTTCAGTGTTTCAGAAGAAGAAATTTGTCGGTCTCAAACAATGGCCGCTGGCTGCCCTGCTTTTTGACCACAAACGTGGGGGCCGCCATTGCTCCGCCGTTGCTGCAGTACCTCCATATCGCCGCTAGGCCCCCATTGAAAAGCATTGGACTTTAGACACGTTAAAAACTACTTTAAAGCCTGGTTTCAATTGTTTCAACGCTAGACTAGGCTAGATCTTCCTCCTGAGATAACGCTGGGTTAATAACAATATATGAAACCAGGCTGGTTTTCGTAATATGATTTTTTGAAATCTCGTATTTAATGAGGCTCGGACTGTTAGCATTGGAGCAGCGCGAGCTACACGTCACGCAAGGGCCGAGTCTACGGTGAAAATCCCGCCCTTATGTCCTTTTTAGGAACATGCTTCGTCAGAGCTGGGGAGGGGGAGTCTGTAAATCCGCCATGAATTGCCCCACGGCCGCGGTCATTCTGGTAAACGGGGAGGAGTGAGCATAAGACGTCCATTATTTTCTACAGTCTATGGTCTCAAATGTCTTTAGCTCATAAGCTAGCTGTTTGTTTACTTTTGAAAATCTGCTTTGTTCAGGACCATTATGGCCTCTTTGCAGTAAAAAAAATCCACCGAATAGATACAGACGGCATCTCAGGAATTGCGCATATATGGTCATGTTTGAAAACAATTTTGAAAAAATTTAAACTTTCTCTAAGTATTAAAAACTTCTTAGACAAATGCTGAATTATAAATATACTTTTCTACTAAATAAGGATACAAAGACATGGGGAGGGGCAAAGTGGTTCAACAGCCCATAAATACATAAATAATGGAGAATGCTAACAGAATGCTTCATGTTAGCATCGGGCTAATGCTAACGGTTAGCTAGCGCTTGCTACAACTGCCGTTTTTTCACTTCTACTGAACAATCTGCTGTGAGAAAATATCCATATGGGCCTGATTTACACTTGACTCTATTTATGTGATAAATAAGTTCATATTCCACCATAAAGGCTAAAAAGGGTGAAAAAATGTGTTTCCCAAAAGATTCCACTTTCCCCCTCAGCGAAGCCACGCCCCCTTCTATGACGAGATGCCGTCTGTATCTATACCACAAAAAACACGGCATAAAAGCATCTAGTAAAACAACGTGGAATACAGAAAACGCAAATGCAGTTTGCAGCAGAAAAAGGCAAAGAACTCAGTACCAAGAGAGAGGAAGAAATATTTTATTACTATTAAACTATTACTGACTAATACTGCTCTTTTAGTAAGACAGAAGGTGTATTCACCTTCTTTAGTTTCGATCACTTCCTGTGATGGTGATGCTTCTGAGGAACACAGTTTTGGCCTAACCTATTCCTCGGTTTGACTCTCGATTCATATAAAGCTGAACTGAAGCTCACATCTAACAACCACAACAATGGATAGATTTTTTACACAGTGGTCAATATTGAGATTTGTAATGAATTTTCTAATGTCAGAGTGATAATAAAAAAAACTCTCCCTTTACAATGTTTATTTTATGACTTTTTCTCCACTCGCCTGCTGTTGTTTTTCAGAAAATCACTTGGCGGTGCTCCCTCGTCTTTCCCACGCTTTTTCATTCACAGATATTGACATGTATGTTATCCACGTGTAGCACAAATAGCGACCAAGATGGCGGTGTAATCCAAATATGGTCATTTCCTTTGATGGCGACAGCAGTGGCTAAAATGGCAGCAATATACATCTCCACTTTAGTAGCTCTTACAGACTCTAAACTTTCTAGTCTTAAGGGGAGACACTACAGGCAAAACTCAATTTTTTCAGTTTTCAGGTTTTGGGCCAAATTGGTTTCTGAACATATAAGCTTTCACCCGGAAACAGAAAATATGCCTAATCTTCAAAATAACATGTTTAAAATTGCGCTGATTCAATGTTCCCCCATAGACTTATATGGGAGAATGCAATTTCAAGGGCCTTTTTCTCAAAACACATTTTTCTGTCATTGTGGCGACACTATGTCCACGTCAGTTGGACCTAAAGACTTCACATTTTCCAGCCTTGGTCATGAATCTGTTTACTCTGGACTAAACAGGAAGTGATAGCATCAGACGGAGGATTGTGGATAACGACGAGGAAAACCACACTTTCATCCTGTTCTGCTGAGTTCATGAGTCTTGCATTAGGTGGTCCGGTGGCCCGAGAGCCCGCGAGGTCTTAGCTTTCAAATGAGGCTCTCCAGTTGAGAAGCTTTTCGATTTGGGTAAAGCCGAACTGGAGAAAATGCACTTTGTTAACCTCTTAACTCCCACCTGAACATGTTTTCTCCTGTTCTCCAAATTCTCCAAATCTAAAAGCTTCTTCAAAATAGCGACAAAAAACGAGAAGAAAATGAGGATGTAAATTGACAAAAATGAAAAAAATCCAGCAAAAAACTGACAAAAATCCAGCAATGAAATAACAAAAATCCAGCAAAAAAAGTGACAAAAATCCAGCAAAAAAGTGACAAAAATCCAGCAAAAAAGTGACAAAAATCCAGCAAAAAAGTAACAAAAATCCAGCAAAAAAGTAATAAAAATCCAGCAAAACGTGGAAGAGCTTGGTAGCTTCTATCTTGACCTGTTTTGGAGCTATAGAGGAGAGAGGGAGAGGCTAAATGCTAACGCCGTCTGCGCTGTGTTTACGTGACTGAAGATCAGACAGGTCCTAAAGAACTCGTCAAAGCTAAGGTAAGAACATATCTCAGTATGTAAAAACGGTGGCCTATTCCTATAAGGAGAGGTCCCTGTTTCACACCTGCCCCCTGCTGGCCAGCCCTCACACCTGCGCAAGTAAAGCGCAGGTGCCCCCTGATGACATCATCACACAGCACCGTTTGTTTTTATGTCAGGCAAAAGTATGAGCCATGGCACGGGAAATGCGAAGGGAAAATAATCCCAGCGGCCTGAAATAACGCAAGTCTGCTTTGCAAAAAAATTGAAAAAAATTGAAAAAAATTGAAAAAAATTGAAAAAAATTGAAGAAAATTAAAAAAATTGAAAGAAATTGAAAAAAATGAAAGAAATTTAAAGAAATTTAAAAAAAATGAAAAAAAATGAAAAAAAATGAAAAAAAAGAAATAAATTGAAATAAATTGAAAAAAATTGAAAGAAATTGAAATAAATTGAAAAAAAATGAAAAAAAATGAAAAAAATTGAAAGAAATTAAAAAAATTATAATTGATTTTTTGTGATTATGCTAATTTTGTAATCGTTTAGTGTTGTAATCAAAATCGTAATCGAATTTCGATTAATTGCACAGCCCTATGTCCGACCCAACAAAAAGTAGAAACTGAACTGAATTTGAGCTAGCATTTAGCTCAGAGGACACTTTTATATAATCTAAAGTCAAATCTCAAAAGGTCTGTACATTCATTAAGGATTTCTGGAGAGTCTTCTACAGTATGTCACACATTTTCCATTCATAGTTGTGTAAAGTGCTTTGAGTGCCTAATGTAGGTGGAAAAGCACTATATAAGTTTACAATTTTTAACATTCCACCCAAATCCTTCATTGAAAAGTAAATAACGGGGCAGCTGGGGAAGGTGAGATTCATAAAGCTTCATTTAGGACCAAGGCTGAGGGAATGATATTGCACACAGTGAAGTTGGTGAAGGTGTGTCATGTGACCTGGTGAGATGCAGGACCCTGGTGATGAGCCCCGTCGCCGCGGCGCCCCCGCTCGTCGCCACGGCGCCGACACTGGCCAGCGACGGGGCTCGGTTCAGCTCCACTTCAGAGTGAAACATGGCCGACCTCTTCTGCTTCTTCTTCAGCTTCCGGCGATAAAATGCCTCCAGGATCTCCATGGCAACACAGCCTGTGGAAACAGAAAGGGCACTTAAAAAAATAACACAGCTTAACAGGTCAGGCCCTCATCCAAATCCATTCTTTGATTTCCCACTGCATTAAAACCTTTACCCAGTTTTGGTTAGTTTGACGTTTTATGTGATGTTTATTGTTTCACTTCCTTATTGGACACCGACAGGAAGTGACACACGTAGAAATAAACATTTTTAAACTGTTGCCGTCATAAAACAATGTCACACCAATCAGAGATGAGTAAGTCGGAATTCTATGGAACTTTTCTCGACACTAGCTTAAAATTTTCAATAAAAATGATTTTTCTTCCCAAGTGTTCTTCATTAAATTGCTGCGTGGCTGAAATAAATAGATAATTCCTTAACCTCTTAACTCCCGCCTGAACCGAGAGCATTTTCTCCAGTTCAGCTTTACCCAAATCCTGTAGGCCAGTGTAACACCTCATTTGAAAGCTAAGATCTACAAAACTCATCTAAATGGATCTCATACTACGAGTTTAAATCTCGAAATTCCGAGTTTTAGTACGAGTTTAAAAGTCGGAATTTCGAGATTTAAACTCGAAATTTTATGACTTTAAATCTCGAAATGTCGACTTCCTGTTGGGCTTTTACTTTTTTAACATGGCGGGAACGGGCTTCCATAGTATTCAACTCATTTTTTTTCTTTTGTTTTTCTTTTTTTGGTGACATTTTTTGTCAGATTTTTGGGACATTTTTGGAAATTTTTCATAAAT
>NC_136873.1:4208620-4289791 GCF_951799975.1 Gobius niger | reverse complement strand
TTTATTTCTTTTTTTGGTGAGATTTTTTGTCAGATTTTTGTGACATTTTTGCCACTTTTTCATAATTTTTTGGTCAAATTTTTGTACATTTTTTGTGACATTTTTGTGACATTTATCATTTTTTTGCCCTATTTTACCAGAGAGCCATTATTTGTTCTTAATTTGATTCATTTTATTTTATTTTTATCTTTGTTTTTTAAGAACTATATAGGCTAACGTCCTTGTTTCTCACGGTGTGACCCGAGCAGGGGTCACGAACCCCTTTAACTGTTTTAATAGGGGTCGCGACTCCAAAAGGCCTCTGTCAGAGACCCGGCCGCTAATGGAATACAGGCCAGTATTAGAGAATTTACGGTAATTAGATTAATCGCGATTAAATATTTTTGCGATTAATGTGATTAATCGTGATTAATGTTGACAGCCCTACATAAAATACAATAATACTGAGTAGAAATTTGGGATTCAAATGTAAAACTTATACACAGCTACATTAATCCTACAGAAAAAGGCTCTGAAAGGTCAAACCCACTGTTTATTAAGTGCAAGTCATTCAAATTTGATGCGACAGTTGATTATAATCTTCTCCAGGTGTTGATACTACATTGTAAAGTCACTCTTGAATTCAATAAAAACAAACATTCATTGATGATCTTTTCAGCAAAGACATAACTGGAGAGAGTACTCACAGAGCAGAAGTGGGCAGCGCGTCCGAGTGCTCGTCCTCCCCTTCCGTCCGTGAGCTTGGATCTGATCTGGCCTTCTGCAGCGCCGCGCTCTGGGACCCACCACCAGGGAGGGGCCCGCCGCCGGAAACCCTCAGCCCCGTCCCCCGAGGCGACGGGTCAGTCCCGGTGTCGCAGTGGTCTCGCCATGGCTCTCCTGTATATGTTCCCCTCAGAAAAAAACACAGAAGAGAGATGGTTATTAGCAGGAGACTGTGAGAGCATCGTAAAGTTACATCTGCGAAACCGGAGCAGCTGCAGACTCAGGCCCGCTGCAGATTCAGGAGCTCAGAATGTCATCAAAAAAACACAGTATTACAGTTCTTTACTACTAGGCCCGTCATGTTCGATATATTACGGCTATGAATTATATTATTGACTCTAAAAACACCATAGTTCTAAAACTGCATAATCATGTCAGACAAGGAGCCCACAAAGGCATCGTTTATCTGTAATTTATTGAGAGAAAAGTCGATATGGTAATTATCCTGATCCTGAAGCATTAAACAGATCCATAGTAGCAATATATATATGTGGTTAAGATCAGGCACAAGTCAGAGTTAAAGGAACAGGCCACCGTTTTTACATACTGAGATATGTTCTTACCTTAGCTTTGACGAGTTCTTTAGGACCTGTCTGATCTTCCCCCGTGCCTTCAGTCACGTAAACACAGCGCAGACGGCGTTAGCATTTAGCCTCTCCCTCTCTCCTCTATAGCTCCAAAACAGGTCAAGATGGAAGCTACCAAGCTCTTCCACGTTTTCCCTATTTAAATATGGTTACGTGAAGTGTTCCACTACAAAGTATAATTACACACAATTAAACAATGTGGATTTTCTAAGCGGATAAAAGGAGGAACTATATTGTAAGCCGTAATAATACCAGGAGTAGTTTGAAATCCGCGTGGGTCTTAGCTTTCAAATGAGGTGTTACACTGGCCTATATAATAGCCAAAGAGGACAGAATGCATTTGGTTTAGGCGGGTGGTAAGAGGTTAAGGCCTTAAATTTAGCACAATTAAGTTAAAGACTTTTATTCCATTGTAGCTCACATTTGTTCATGACGTTCATTTCATTTATTAATTTATTTGAATGGGACAGTGCATATTGATGAACAGACAACTAGTGGTGTAAATATGCCGGATTTAGCTCAAGGCTAATTTCCATCCGCAGTCCCATAAAAAACAAGACAAGAACATAAGAAATATAAAACATACAAGCCACAACACACAGCAGTACATTACAGACAAAACAGGCAAGAACAACAGCTACACAATACATGAAGTGCATCTCTTTCATACGACACTCCCCTCGTCCCGCCCACTCACACACCTGTACCTGCAACGTACGTTGCTACAGTCTACAATATAAAATGGAGTTGGTGCAGCTCAGAATCCCATAGTGGTAACTACGGTAACAAAATGCCGAGCTTTGGGCTTGGTTCATGGTTTATATCTCTGTAATGGCTAGACCTATCCACATGAAACAAAAACTGTCCCAATCTGTTCCCAAATTAGCGTAAATGCGACACTTCCACAAATACATATGTTAACCTCTTACCCCCCGCCTTAACCGAGAGCATTTTCTCCAGTTCGGCTTTGCCCAAATCTAAAAGCTTCTTGACTGGAGAGCATCACTGTAACGTCTCATTTGAAAGGTGAAATCTAGAAAAGTGATGCTAGCTTTTTGTCACGTTGTCGCTGCATTTTTGTCCTGTTTTTGTTGCTTTTTCATTACTTTTTCGTTGTGTTTTCGTCTCTTGTTTTTCGGGTTTTTTTCATGTTATTGTTGTTTTTTCATCGCTTTTTTCATTGCTTTGTCGTCATGTTTTCGTCACATTTTGTTGTGTTTTTGTCACTTTTTTGTTGCTTTTCCAGCGCATTTTGGTTTTTGGATGCTTTTCTTTTAACCTCTTAACTCCCACCTGAACCGAGCACATTTTCTCCAGTTTGGCTTTAGCCCAATCCAAAAGCTTCTGGAAAAAAAGCTGTGAAAATAGTGACAAAACTGAGACAAAAACAATGATGGAAATGTGACAAAAAACTGAGAAAACATTGACAAAAAAGTGACGAAAAATTGATGAAAAAATGGCAAAAACGTGACAAAAATGACAAAAGAAATGACAAAAAAAATGGCAAAAAAGTGACAAAAAAATTACAAAAATGTAACAAAAATTTGATAAAAATATGACCAAAAAATGACAGAAATTAGATGAAAAAAGGACAAAAATTTGACAAAAATTTGATAAAAATTTAACCAAAAAATGACAGAAATTATATGAAAAAATGACAAAAAAGTGACAAAAATTTGATAAAAATGTGACCAAAAAATGACAGAAATTAGATGAAAAAATGACCAAAAAATGACAAAAATGTGATAAAAATGGACAAAAAAATGACAGAAATTAGATGAAAAAATGACCAAAAAATGACAAAAATATGACAAAAAATTGATAAAAAATTGATTTAAAAAATGACAGAAATTAGATGAAAAAATGACAAAAATGTGATAAAAATTTGACCAAAAAATGACAAAAATTAGCCGAAAAAATGACAAAAAAAAACAAGTTACAAAAATGAGTTGAATACCCAACAAAAAATGATGGAAAAAAAATCTGATGACGTGAGGAAAAAGATCCTCTCGGTTCAGGCGGGAGTTAAGAGGTTAAGCTTTTAGATTTGGGTAAAGCTCGGTTTCGCCCGGGGGTAAGGCTAAGGTAAAGTGAGAGTCCAGACCAGTGGCCCCAGAGCCAGTGGCCCTTCTGTGCTCTTCCAGAATGGACATATGGCCAGTCCGCCCCTGGTTGTCATATTGAAAAAACAAGGGTCTTAAATCTGCGGCCCTGCATCTGCTCCGGTCTGCATCTGCACCGTCTCAACTATAAAAGCTGTTATTGTTGGAAGGGCCACATGCTCCGTCATGAGGTCTGTGGTCTTACTTCTTCTCTCTCTGCTTTGGGCGGCTCACAAACTCCTGCGTTTAGTGGATAGAAAATGAGCGTTTCCTCCGAGTAAACCCATGTGTTTGTTTACTGTGTCCAGGGTGGGTCTGCCCGTTATCTGCTGCCGGGGAATGTCTCTGAGACGAGGCGAGGGTGGGTGGGTGTCCGTGATCACTGTGGGGCAAACTGGGCAGGACAGGCTGAAGTCCCAAGCTAAAAGGGGCTCTTTGGCAGCTTTAATAAAGTGACAGGTTTGAATAAAAACTAAATATGACTTACTATGATGGATAACATCTGTGGTAAGAATTAATTATATTTTTATGTTCAAGAGGGATTTTCCCCCTCTATTTTAATCTGCAATCTTGCAATTTTTAAGCTTTAGAGTTTCTGTGGCATTAGAAGGTCTTCAATAACATTGTTTATTGCAATACTTTCCTACATCAATACATCACATTTTATATTTTGAAACTGTGACGGGCCAATATCCGACCGACCCACAAAAAGCATAAACTTAGCTGACTTTGCGTTAGCATTTAGCTCAGAGGACACTTTTTAACACTAATTTATAGCTTAAAGCCACTATACAGAGTTTTAAAATGTTAAAACTATGTATTTTCCTCCCCCTACATGTTCCAGCCCTGCCCTAGGAAGTGGAATTAGCCCAGAACTGCCTCTAAAATCCTGCACTCAAAAAGCTTAATATAGAGGCTGCAGTTACACGTACAACCTGAGGTGGCAGTAGTGAGTATAAAATGGCCAACTTGCATCCAGCCCCTTTAAAGGAACAGGCCACCGTTTTTACATACTGAGATATGTTCTTACCTTAGCTTTGACGAGTTCTTTAGGACCTGTCTGATCTTCAGTCACGTAAACACAGCGCAGACGGCGTTAGCATTTAGCCTCTCCCTCTCTCCTCTATAGCTCCAAAACAGGTCAAGATAGAAGCTACCAAGCTCTTCCACGTTTTCCCTATTTAAATATGGTTACGTGAAGTGTTCCACTACAAAGTATAATTACACACAATTAAACAATGTGGATTTTCTAAGCGGATAAAAGGGGGGACTATATTGTAAGGCAGTAATAACACCAGGAGTAATTTGGCATCCGCACAGTAAAGTGAAGATTACTGCGCGGATTTCGAACTTCTCCTGGTATTATTACGCCTTACAATATAGTCCCCCCTTTTATCCGCTTAGAAAATCCACATTGTTTAATTTTGTGTCATTATAAAGATCACTGGACTTTTCCCGTAACAAATATCTTTAGCTACAAGACAGTCTGGTTACATTCATGTATGACATCCAACACAAAGAGATCATTACACATTACACTGGTCCATTACAAATGTGCAGCAATTCCGTGACATTCTTAAACAATTCTGTAACTAACATACAAACACTTCAACAGTGGCCAATATTATTTCAATACCTTCGATCAGCGGTTTCTAAGTGCAAAAAGTTACATATTTGAAAAGAGGCAATTCATATGCGGACAGTTAGCAAGTCAGCTAGTCCAGGCAACTTTTCAGAGTCCGTTAGCCTGATCAATGTATTTTTACTATTCACCTTATTCCAGAAGTTCGCTTGGGCGCCGCCATGAATTGTGCCCGCCCCTTTTCTCCTATCAGTTAACCTCTTAACTCCCGCCTGAACCGAGAGGATCTTTTTCCTCACGTCATCAGATTTTTTTTTCCATCATTTTTTTGTTGGGTGTTCAACTCATTTTTGTAACTTTTTTGTCATTTTTTGTCACATTTTTGTCATTTTTTTCGTAGATTTTTTATCATATTTTTGTCACATTTTTGTCATTTTTTTGTCACATTTTTGTCATTTTTTGTCATATTTTTTTGTCATTTTTTCGTCCATTTTTGATCAAATTTTTTGTCATTTTTTTGTGAAATTTCAATCACATTATTGTAGTTTTTTGTCACATTTTGTCACATTTGTCATTTTTTCGTCATTTTTTAATCAAATTTTGGTCAGTTTTTTGTCACATTTTTGCAATTTTTTATCACATTTTTGTCATATTTTTGTCATTTTTTCATCAATTTTTTGTCACTTTTTCATCAATTTTTCGTTACTTTTTTGTCACATTTCCATCATTGTTTTCGTCTCAGT
The DNA here is from genome assembly GCF_951799975.1 of Gobius niger. Taxonomy (NCBI): domain Eukaryota; kingdom Metazoa; phylum Chordata; class Actinopteri; order Gobiiformes; family Gobiidae; genus Gobius; species Gobius niger. The sequence goes on along the minus strand of NC_136873.1, from coordinate 4,284,012 downwards.
TTTGTTGCTATTTTCACAGCTTCTTTCCAGAAGCTTTTGGACTGGGGTAAAGCCAAACTCAGTTCAGGTGTGAGTTAAGGGGTTAACCTAGGACTGGAGAAGATAAAATCAGTTACTACACGAAAACAAAGCCAATTTTAGAGATTCCTGGATGTGTAGAGGAAAACAATCACTATTATGGCGATTTTGCCTGTGACTGACATTTTTGGATCGCTGAAGTGAGGGAATGGCTGCCCAGTGATCCAGTCTTAGCCTCCATTAGCTGACATCGGTTCAGTATTGGATATTTGTTGTGACGTTCATGTGACATCACAACATTCTAAAGAGTTAAAACTCTATGGTAGCAGCTATGGTAACTATCCAACTGAAAAAGTTTTTGTCTTTACTGGGAGAATCCACAAACGGTCTCAAAATTCATAGTCTTCTCTGTCACCACATGTAAACGACGGTTGTTTTCTCTGAAAGGCGTCCAAAAACGGTGACAATATTCTAAAATATGAGTGTGATGTCGGCCAGTAGAAAAGACTTTCTGCCATAAATATAACGTGGTGGGTTTGTGAATCCAATCAGAACCAAATAATGATGACACATTTTCTCAGTTTCTTTGGCCCCGCCCCCATCTGAGGTTATGACATCAAATTCTAGAACATGAACACAACAGCTTATTCCACCTTATTCCAGAAACTCGAGTTGGCGCCGCCATGAATTGTGCCCAACTCTTTTCTCCTATCAGTTAAACATAGGACTGGAGAAGTCAAGACAAAATCAGTTACCATGGAGATCCGCCATGTTTGTGACCGTTAGCCACAAACATTTTTCATAGACTAACATGAGCTAAAAATAGTGGAAAAAGTGTTGGAAAAAAGCCTTGGAACGACTCCATTAGCTGTTGGGTTTAGGGCTGAAACAACTAATCGATTAATCGACAACTAATCGATTATTGAAATAGTTTTCAACTATTTTAGTAATCGATTAATCGCTTTCTTGTAAACACAGACTTAAATAGAGCAAAGATGACATGATTTTTTATTTATTTATTATTTTTATGGAAACCTAATTTGTTTTTCAAGTTAAAGCAGTACTAAGTAACTCTTCCCCCTAGAGGCCACAAGCGCAACTGCAGGTGTCGTAGCAAGTTGAGATTTTTTAACTTATTGTCTTGGAGAGTAAATACTACGCTGACAGAAAAGGTGAAGGGAGAGAGGGTAACTGTGCATCCAATTATACAATGGAAATAATTTTTTTCACTCAAACTTGGCTGTAAATACTGTTTAAAGTGACGTTCGCCCGCAGTTAGCTTTGCCCGTTAGCCTGTTAGCTTCTTCTTCGTGATTCCATTAGTGTGTATTGGTGACTCCGGACCGGTGGCAGCCAAGTAGCAAACATGGTTTTCTGTCCAGAGACACCAGGGGGAGATGAAAGACCCTCATCCCATAAACACTTGTATTACCCCCACAGGGACTACGGGAAGGATTTATTAAGGTAAACACGTTACTTAGTGCTGCTTTAAGGTCTGTAGTGTTTTGTCACAACTGTCTGTGCCTCATCCAATCAGAAATGGCACTAAAAGCCTCCAAAAAGACTCACTTTATATTTACTCCATGAACATGTCCTCAAGCAGCGCCGCTTTAGCTTTATGTGATAAAAAAGAAAAAATACAAAAAGAAAAAAAAGAACATTATCATACACCATTCACGGCCAAGCGATTAACTGCAAAAATAATCGGTCGATTACTCGATAACTAAAATAATCGTTGGTTGCAGCCCTAGTTGGGTCACGACTGGTAAATACACTGTGCTAATGTGAACAGTAACAATGTGAACAATAACAAAAGTTCGAGGGTAAATCTCGCTTGAAATAAGAAAGTCAAATTGCCAATGAGATAAGACCAATTTTCATTTTTTTTAAATCAATTTTTTGTCATTTTTTTGTCACATTTTTGTCACATTTTTTGTCATCTTTTGTTATTTTTTTGTAAGTTTTTGTCTTTTTTTAAAATCATTTTTTTTGTCATTTTTTTTTGTCATTTTTTGTCTTTTTTTGTTATTTTTTGTAACATTTTTGTCACTTTTTTTGTCACTTTTTCTCATCTTTTGTTATTTTTTGGTCATTTTTTTTGTCTTTTTTTGTCTTTTTTTTAAATCATTTTTTTGTCATTTTTTGTCACATTTTTGTCCCTTTTTTTGTCACTTTTTGTCATTTTTTTTGTTATTTTTTGTAACATTTTCTTCATCTTTTGTTATTTTTTGGTAATTTTTTTGGTAATTTTTTGTCTTTTTTTTAAATCACTTTTTTGTCATTTTTTTGTCACATTGCAAAGAAAATGACCTGAAATAAGGACGAAATGTATCGAAACGAGTCAGAAACATCTCAGAACAAGTGAAATAATCCAGGACAAATGCCCAAGAACAGTAACAATGTGAACAACAACAATGTGAACAATATTTGACCTTATAAAATCTCCATTAGCTCATTATTGCTGCTAATCCCATGATGCTTAGCGATATGACATCACAGTCCTGAATTCTAGTGACCCATTGTTCATCATCAGTTTCTAATACAGTTTCAGAATGAGTGCGTCCCTACAGTTCTGTGTGGAGGTAAAGAGGAGGTAAAAGGGGGCGTGTCAGTGCTGGCCCTCCCCCTGGCGGACGGCCCTCAGCCCCAGCGCCGCGCGCAGCCGCAGCAGCTGCCGCTCCTGCCGCCTGCACCGCTGCTGGCTGCTCTTCAGCCGCCTGCGCAGACGCTCCACCTGCTCCTCCAGCTGCTCCACTCGCCTCTTCTGCCGCGCCGAGTCCTCCGCCGTGTAGTTGTGGTCGCAGGACACGGCGGCCGTTTGCTCGTGCGGCTCGGGCTCCTCCTGGTCCACGGGGTCGGGGGTCAGGGGGAGGCAGAAGTGCAGCTCCGGCGTGAAGGGCTCCAAGCACTCGGTCTGGGGACATAAACACAGATATTTCAGAAGAGAGACACTTATACGATCCAACATGAGGGTGGCACACTACAAAAAGTCAATATCAAGCATTGGCTTAAATGACTTAAATGTATCTTGTTTTGAGCGGTTTTCACTCATTTAGACACTTTTCCTGATCGGACCGAGTTTACTTTGCTTGTTTGAGGACATTTCAGACCAGTTCTAGGGTAAATCTCGCTTGAAATAAGAAAGTGAAATTGCCAATGAGATAAGACCAGTTTTAATTTTTTTAAATCAATTTTTTGTTATTTTTTTGTCACATTTTTGTCACATTTTTTGTCACTTTTTGTCATTTTCTGTTATTTTTTGGTTATTTTTTGTCATTTTTTGGTTATTTTTAGTCAATTTTTTTGTCATTTTTTTTGGTCATTTTTTGTCATTTTTTTGTCATTTTTTTGGTTATTTTTTATCACTTTTTTGGTCACTTTTTGGTCATTTTATTGGTAATTTCTTTTTTTTTTAATAATTTTTTTGTCTTTTTTTTTGTCACATTTTTGTCACATTGGCAAAGAAAATGACCTGAAATAAGGACGAAATGTATCGAAACGAGTCACAAACATCTCAGAACAAGTGGAATAATCCAGGACAAATGCCCAACAACTTCTTAACTCATCAAAACAACTAACATTTGGATTATTATGCTCAAATTGAGATGTTTATACTGATCTAGTTAAAAACTTTGTGCAGTGCATAACTGACAACCTCACCTTATGACTATTAGGGAGGACAAGATTAACCGGTTTCACCATTACCACAATCACAAAAGGACGCGATAGGTTAACCGCAAGCATTTTCGAAGCCATGGTTACCACTGACATTTCTCGCACTGCACAGCACGAGCACGCTCTTCTCCAGAGTTGCATCCGCCGAAAAAAACGACTGAAGTCAGCAGTGTGGGACCTCTTTGGGTATCTATAATTCTCAACTGGAGAGAGTACCTTTATGCGCAGGCTGGAGGAGAACATGGAGGGCACAGCATGCTCCTTCAGCACGCGGTTGTTGCACTGCCTCTTGAAGCAGTCCTGGGTGAAGTGCTGGGAACACAGGTTGCTGTACTTGGTGGGTCTGAAGTTGTCCCGCCTCATGGCTGAAACCCATTTGAGGCAGATGTCGGGTCGGCCCAGAGGAAACCTAAAACAGCAGCACAACACGGGTCAGTGCAGCGACATCTCGTTCTACGCAAGATTTACCTGTTAAATATTACTTTCAATTCAAAATGATAGAGATGTAAACAGGTGTTTTTGTGCCATGAAAACAGAAGAAACTGTGGAAAGATTTTTAATGTTTGTCAATATTCTGGTTTTACATTTAACCTCTTAACTCCCACCTGAACCGAGCACATTTTCTCCAGCTTTACCCCAACGAAAACAATGATGAAAATTTGACAAAAAGTGACGAAAAATGGATAAAAAAGTGGCAAAAATGTCACAAAAATGTCACAAGAAATTGACAAAAAATGGAAGAAAAAATGACAAAATGTGATTAAAAAATGACAAAAATGTGATAAAAATTTGACAAAAAAATGACAAAAAATTGATTAAAAAATGGACAAAAAAATTACAAAAATGTCACAAAAAAATGACAAAAAATTTATAAAAAATTGACAAAAAAGTGATGAAAAATTGATGAAAAAGTGGCAAAAATGTCACAAGAAATTGACAAAAAATAGAAGAAAAAGTGACAAAAAATGACAAAATGTGATGAAAAAATGACAAAAATTGGATAAAAAATGACAAAAAAATGACAAAAATGTGACAAAAAAATGACAAAAAATTGATAAAAAATGGACAAAAAAATGAAAAAATGTGATTAAAAAATGACAAAAATTTGATAAAAAATTGACAAAAAAATGACACAAATGTGACAAAAAAATTGGCAAAAAAGTGCCGAAAAATGGATGAAAAAGTGGCAAAAATGTGACCAAAAAATGACCCAAAAAAAATGACAAGAATGTGAGAAAAAATGACAAAAAAGTTACAAAAATGAGTTGAATACCCAACAAATACCCAACAAAAAAATGATGGAAAAAAATCTGATAACGTGAGAAAAAAGATCCTCTCGGTTCAGGCGGGAGTTAAGAGGTTAAAGCAATTTTTAATATAGTAAAAAAAATGGACAGAAATTTGACCAAAAAATGGAGAAAAAATGGGCGAAAAAGTTATAAGAATTTGACAAAAAATCTGAATAATTTGACAAAAAAGTGACAAAAAAGTCACGAAAATTTGACAAAAATGAGACGACTGCCCAACAAAAGAAGTGATGAAAAAAAATCATGATGTGAGGAAAAAGATTAATTTAGTTTTGTAGGTCTTAGCTTTCAATGACGTGTTACACTGGCCTACAGGATTTGGGTGAAGCTGAACTGGAGAAAATGCTCTCGGTTCAGGCGGGAGTTAACAGGTTAACTGTTATGAATGTATTTTTTCTATACTATTATACATATCAAACTTAATTTTAACGTAACAGGTAACACATACATATACAATGCACTTTTATATGATGAGGTAATGTTTGCATCTTCATCTCATCACATAAAGAGGTAATTTTACATTAAGTTAAGCTCCATCAGGTGGATGTATTCACGCGCAGGTGAATACGGTGTTGACGTGCGCCACTTTTGGGCTGCGCGGCGCGTGAGGGTCCATGCTAATGCTAACTAGCCTCGGCCTGCTGGAACTCACTTGTGAAATGAGATATCTTTGTCTTTGTGGTAGCGGTTTTTACAGCCGTACGCAGAGCACGTTTGCACCATGGTCGTGTCCCGCTGCCCGCCTCCTCAGCGGCTCTTTTTTGTGGGTACAGTCGGTGCCCCGCTCCGGCGCTCACCTCGGAGCGCTCAGGTCGAGGCTTCACTGCCACAAACAAACATGGCGGCGGTGCTGGGCCCGGGCGGCGCGTTGGAGAGGTGCTGCCCCCGCGAGGTGGTACCTGGAATGACATGCTTTTCCTGCAGAGGCCGACAACTAGACCGACCCATGAGGCATTTGTTGTTATCGCATTTTACGTACATGTTAAGCAGGGTAAACTTATAATATAGTCCAGAACTATCAAGGATTTAAAAGAATGTTTTTTTTAAATGCCCAAATACAATATATGTTTCCTGGATTTAAGCTCTTAACTCCCGCCTGAACTGAGAGCATTTTCTACAAAAGCAAGATCTACAAAACTCATCTAAATGGATCTTTTTCCTCACGTCATCACATTTTTTTCCATCTTTTTTTGGGGGTATTCAACTCATTTTGTAATTTTTTTTGTTTTTTTAATCATTTTTTGTCATTTTTTTGTCAAATTCTTAGCCATTTTTTTGTCTTTTTTTTTTTGTCATTTTTTTGTTATTTTTTGTCACATTTTTGTAAAACAATTGTCATTTTTTTTGGTCTTTTTTTGTCATTTTTTGTCATTAATATAGAAAAAAAATTGACTTTTTTTTACTATATGAATTTTTTTGTCATTTTTTTTGGTCGTTTTTGTCATTTTTTGGGTCCTTTTTTGTCATTTTTTGGGTCCTTTTTTGTTATTTTTTGTCACATTTTGTCAATTTTTTGGTCATTTTTTGTCTTTTTTTGTTATTTTTGTCACATTTTTGTCATTTTTTTGGTGATTTTTTGGTGATTTTTTTGTGATTTTTTGTCATTTTTTGTCAAAGTTTTCTCACTTTGTTGTCACGTCTTCATCATTGTTTTCGTCTCAGTTTTGTCACTATTTTCCCACCTTTTTTCCAGAAGCTTTTGGATTGGGGTAAAGCCAAACTGGAGAAAATGTGCTCGGTTCAGGTGGGAGTTAAGGGGTTAAAGCTGCATTATGTAACTTTTTATCCTGAACAATAAGTTACTAGTGCGAATTTGACGCAGTGACCCAGCAGCTGCATGGGTGCTCAGCATGGCGCCTTTACTTTCTATCACGGTGGCGTAGACTCCAGGATCAATCGTTTTCACAGTTTCTGGTTTTCCTCTGCTGACGGATTTGGCTCCATGTTTATGCCTACATTCCATTCAGAAAAAAAATGGACCACAAAAGTAAATTCCATAATTCCGTCAAGCTTATGCAGCAACAATAGTTTATCTAATGCCAGTTATATGAGGTTTAATGCTTTTCAATGGGATTTAACCTCTTACCACCCGCCTAAACCAAATGCATTCTGTCCTCTTTGGCTATTATATAGGCCTGTGTAAGACCTCATTTGAAAGCTAAGACCCACAAAACTGACCTTTTTCCTTGCGTTGTTGTTGCTGTGTTGTGTCATCTTTAAGTTTTTTTCTTTCTTTTTTTTCATTTTTGTCACATTTTTGTCGAGTTTTTGTCACATTTTCACTCATTGACATGTGGTGTAGTAACTAGTTTGAAGTGTTTGGATGGAGCCTGCAGTGCTGTCCTCATATAATCACCCTTATGACATATATGTATAAACCCTGACCTGAACACTGTGCTTTGATTACACAAACACTTTACATTAGGGGCCGGTAAGTCCATGGTACTTACAGTGGTAATTACTAGTAATGACAGTGGTACTTATTGTGGCATTAAAAGTGGTAATTACTAGTAACTGGGGTTAGGGTTAGGGAGTCACAGAGTTACCACTGTATCTCTCATTACTAAGAGATACAGGGGTAACTCTTAGTAATGAAGGGTGTACTTCTATTTACTATGGTACTTACTGGTAATTCAAGGATACTACAGCAGGTAGTAAATGAGGTACTTCTACAAACAGAATTAGGGAAGAAAACAATAAGTACAACCTTCATTACTAAGAGTTACCACTGTTTCTAGTACATACCTTGTAATTCTCACTATAGTATCCTTTAAGAACTACCACTGTAAGTACCACCATAAGCACCACTGTAAGTACCACAATAAGTACCTAGAAGTACCACTAATATTACTAGTATTTACCACTGTAAGTACCACCATAAGTACCGGTAAGTACCACTATTGTTACTAGTATTTACCACTGTAAGAACTGTGGGAAATTGATGATTTTTAGCTGATGTTATATTTTATAATGCTATTGAATGTTTTTTTTTTAGTTTAATCTATGTGCTTTAAGTTTCAGTTGAAACCAATCTTTTCACACGCACATCGCTGTAACAATACCACATTTCTTGCTCTTGCATTCTTTTGCTCAAACCTGTGGAGACGTCCGGTGCCCTCACCGGAGCTGTGAAATAATAACTCCAAATAAGGCAACAGGAAGACACTTCATTTTTAATTTCTTCAATTTTTTGTCAATTTCTTGTGACATTTTTGCCATTTTTTCTTCAATTTTTCGTCACATTTTGGTCAATGTTTTTTCACTTTTTTGTCATATTTCCATCATTGTTTTTGTTATAATTATATATTTTTTTCCCATCATTTTTTTGTTGATTGTTCAACTCATTTGTCATTTTTTTGTCAATTTTTTGTAATTTTTTTTGGTCAAATTTTAATCACATTTTTGTCATTTTTTTGTCCATTTTTTAGCAATTTTTTGTCATGTTTTTGTCACATTTTTGTCATTTTTCTTGAATTTTTGTCACTTTTTTGTTGAATTTTTGTCACATTTTTGTTGAATTTTTGTCACATTTTTTGTTGAATTTTTGTCACTTTTTGGTTGAATTTTTGTCACATTTTTTTGAATTTTTTTCACTTTTTGTTTGAGATTTTGTTTCCTGGGACGGCCCCGCTCGAGCACCGTGTGTATATTGTTCGGGACTTTAGCATTCAGACAACCTGTGTTTAGAAATTGTAATTGTTATCGGGAATAAATCTTCTTTGACTAAAGCTTCTGAATTCCGGTGGTTTCTCCTCGGACCTTGGGATCAACGAACACGCTGGCGAGACCTTTTTGATGCTTTAATACTTCAAACTTAACTGTTTAAATGTGTTTAAAATGATCTTATGGAGTGAGTTCACAGTTCAGGGTCCTGGTTCAGGGCTGTGCTTGATCAGTTATGTGGACTCAGAGGCCTCACAGCGATGAGTGCCCGTCTGCTCCGCCCACTGTCCACACGGCTCGGTTTCATCTGCTCCAGTTACACTCTCACAAACAGAAGGTGACCGTCCACTTCAGCACATGTTTAATATGAACCACTAAAGGAGCCAAGGCTTCAACAAACAGAAGAGGACCGAGTAATACAAAACAGCAATGTGTTTTCTATTGCCATGAAGAATATGTGGAGGGATCCATTGTACATGATTTAACTGATTGGGAGAAACTATAGCCATCTTTCAATAGGAGGAGCACGGATTGGGTGACTTTGAGAGGAAGCAGACACATGATCTCCAAAATAGTGACTAATAATTGAAAGTACTATGTTAAAAATTGCTTTAACCTCTTAACCCCCGCCTGAACCGAGAGGATCCTTTTCCTCACGTTATCAGATTTTTTTCCATCATTTTTTTGTTGGGTATTCAACTCATTTTTGTAACTTTTTTGTCTTTTTTTTGGTCAAATTTTAATCACATTTTTGTCATTTTTTCATTCATTTTTTAGCAATTTTTTGTCATGTTTTTGTCACAATTTTGTCATTTTTGGTCAAATTTTTATACATTTTTTTGTCAAATTTTAATCACATTTTTGTCATTTTTTTGGTCACATTTGTCATTTTTTCATCCATTTTTTAGCAATTTTTCGTCATGTTTTTGTCACATTTTGGTCATTTTTTGGTCACATTTTTGTCAGTTTTTCTTCCATTTTTTGTCAATTTCTTGTGACATTTTTGTCAATGTTTTTTCACTTTTTTGTCACATTTCCATCATTGTTTTCGTTATAATTATTAATTTTTTTCCATCATTTTTTATTGGTTCAACTCATTTTTGTAACTTTTTTGGTCATTTTTTGGTCAAATTTTTATATTTTTTTTTTTCAAATTTTAATCACATTTGTCAATTTTTTGTCATGTTTTTGTCACATTTTAGTCATTTTTCTTGAATTTTTGTCACATTTTTCTTGAATTTTTGTCACTTTTTGGTTGAGATTTTGTCACATTTTTGTAATTTTTTTTCATCACATTTTGTCATTTTTTTGTCACATTTTTGTCACATTTCCATCATTGTTTTCGTTATAATTATTCATTTTTTTCCATCATTTTTTGTTGGTTGTTCAACTCATTTTTGTAACTTTTTTGCCATTTTTTTGTCATTTTTTCTCACATTTTTGTCATTTTTTTAAATCAATTTTTGTAGCATTTTTTTGTCATTTTTTGGTCACATTTTTGTCACTTTTTCTTCCATTTTTTGTCACTTTTTTGTCAATGTTTTCTCACTTTTTTGTCACATTTCCATCATTGTTTTCGTTATAATAATTAATTTTTTTCCATCATTTTTTTTGTTGGTTGTTCAACTCATTTTTTTTTTACTTTTTTGGTCATTTTTGTCATTTTTTGGTCAAATTTTTGTAAAATTTTTTTGTCAAATTTTAATCAAATTTTTGTCATTTTTTAGCAATTTTTTGTCATGTTTTTGTCACATCTTTGTAATTTTTTTTCATCACATTTTGTCTTTTGTCATTTTTGTCACTTTTTCTTCTATTTTTTGTCAATTTCTTGTGACATTTTTGCCACTTTTTCATCACTTTTTCATCAATGTTTTCTCACTTTTTTGTCACATTTCCATCATTGTTTTCGTCTCAGTTTTGTTGCTATTTCCACAGCTTTTTCCCAGAAGCTTTTGAACTGGGGTAAAGCCAAACTGGAGAAAATGTGCTCAGTTCAGGTGGGAGTTAAGGGGTTCAACAGCTGTAAAATAAATACTTATTGTCCCCGTGAGGACCTGAATGTCTCCACACCACTGACCCGTGTCCTACTGCCTCGTTTGAAAGACGCCTATTTACATTTATTTCAAAGGGACATGGCTAAACCCCCATAGGAATAAAATAAGGACAGGAAACAGTTTAGCTCCTTGGAAGTTAGCATCACGTTTCTAAATTCCTTCCTGTGGTTAGTACTCCTTGCTAGAAAGAACCACAAAAGCACTTGCGCCGCCTTATCCCTTCATCCAAAAGATGAAAACAAGTCAACAGAATTGAGAGGCATGTTTGGATTTCAGTTTCCACGAGAGGGATTGTTGAGGCTCCAGTTTTGAGTCCTTCATAGATTCTGGGTCACGCCTGCCCCCTAGTGGAGAAAAGTCTAGTCTGAGTTTCCTCTTGATCTGCACATGTTCTGGCACACACAAACAGAAGCAGACATACATGTGTGAAGACATGTGGAGACTCGGGCTGGGCGATACCAAGAACGATACCAGTGTGAAGGGGCGGTGAACACGCAGCTCTTTGCATGATGGGTGTGTTTAACCTCGTAACTCCCGCCTGGACCGAGAGGAGCTTTTTCCTCACGTCATCAGATTTTTTTCCCAGCATTTTTTTGTTGGGTATTCAACTCTTTTTTGTAACTTTTTTGTCACTTTTTGTCACTTTTTGTCACATTTTTGTCACTTTTTTGTCAATTTCTTTAGCACAATTTGTAATTTTTTTACCGCATTTTTTGTAATTTTTTGTCAAATTTTTGTCATTTTTTTAATCAATTTTTTGGTCACATTTTTTGTCATTTTTAAAAAAAATCACATTTTGTCATTTTTTTGCTGTGTTGTGTAACCTTTTATATGTTTTATTTTATTTTTGTCACATTTTTGTTGAATTTTTGTCACTTTTTGGTTGAGTTTTTCTTTAATTTTTGTCACATTTTTGTCACTTTTTTGTTGAATTTTTGTCACATTTTTGTTGAATTATCGTCACATTTTTGTCACTTTTTTGTTGAATTTTTGTCACATTTTTGTCACTTTTTTGTTGAATTTTTGGCACATTTTTGTCACATTTTTGTCACTTTTTTGTTGAGTTTTTCTTTAATTTTTGTCACATTTTTGCTGAATTTTTGTCACTTTTTGGTTATATTTTTAATCACATTTTGTAATTTTTTGTCACATTTTTGTCACTTTTTCTTCAATTTTTTGTCAATTTCTTGTGACATTTTTGCCACTTTTTCATCAATTTTTCGTCACTTTTTTGTCAATGTTTTCTCACTTTTTTGTCACATTTCCATCATTGTTTTCGTCTCACTTTTGTTGCTATTTTCACAGCTTTTTTCCAGAAGCTTTAGGACTGGGGTAAAACCAAACTGGAGAGAATGTGCTCGGTTCAGGTGGGAGTTAAGGGGTTAACACAATGCAGCTCTTTGCATAAGAATTGGTACATATTTCCCATAAACTGTAACAGTCTTTAAGAACATTGACCAAACATCCTACAGACCCTGTTTCCCATCTCTACACGCATGAATGAGAGTCCGTTTCACTCTCCTTTTCGAGGCGGTGTGTAAAAGCTCACTCAAACGCAGGTTAAACGACAGTCAGGCAGGTCGTGGCACTGGGGGTGTTCAACTCATTTTTGTAACTTTTTGGTCATCTTTTGTCACATTTTTGTCAATTTTTTTTGGTCAAATTTGTAGCACATTTTTGTAAATTTTTTAATCACATTTTTTGTAATTTGTTGTCACATTTTTGTCATTTTTTGTCAATTTTTTAATCAAATTTTTGTCAATTTTTTTGTCACATTTTTTGTAGAATTTTTGTCGAGTTTTTCTAGAATTTTTGTCACATTTTTGTTGAATTTTTGTCGAGTTTTTGTTGAATTTTTGTCACATTTTTGTTGAATTTTTGTCACTTTTTGGTTGAGATTTTGTCACATTTTTGTAATTTTTTAATCACTTTTTGTAATTTTTTGTAACATTTTTGTCATTTTTTTGTCCATTTTTTAATCAAAATTTTGTCATTTTTTTGGTCACATTTTTTGTCGAATTTTTGTCGAATTTTTCTTGAATTTTTGTCAATTTTTTGTCAATTTTTTGTTGAATTTTTGTCACATTTTTGTCAAATTTTTGTCAAGTTTTTCTTGATTTTTTGTCAAATTTTTGTCAAATTTCTGTCACTTTTTGGTTGAGATTTTGTCACATTTTAGTAATTTTTTTGTCACATTTTTGTCCCTTTTTCTTCCATTTTTTGTCAATTTCTTGTGACTTTTTTGTGACATTTTTGCCACTTTTTCATCAATTTTTCGTCACATTTCTGTCAATGTTTTCTCCCTTTTTTGTCACATTTTTGTCCCTTTTTCTTCCATTTTTTGTCAATTTCTTGTGACTTTTTTGTGACATTTTTGCCACTTTTTTGTCACATTTCCATCATTGTTTTCGTCGTGGCACTGGGATCAGCTTCTGTGCTTCTCAAGTTTCCGACCACTCTTTATTGATGAAATTTGGCCTCACATTCACAGAAACAGATCAAAATCAGTGAGTAAATAAAAAAAGATGAGCTCTAAAGAAGCTTAAGATGCTTCACTGACTTTCCTTCCACATGTGTGACCGTAAATGCAACATAAACCAGGATCTCCAGAGGCTCCTGATTAAAGTTCGAGTCAGGACCGAGCTGCAGGCACTGAGTGCACGGGCCAGGGGTGAATCAGAGGAGGGGGCTCAGTGGGCAGGGCCCCCCCACACACAAACATACTCCAGCATTGAAGGAAAAAGAACAAAATAATAATGGTGTTAATAAATAAATCAAATGTTGTCCCAGTCAGAGCAGAACAGCAGAAAATGTCAGTTTATTTCATATAAATTGAATCTTGGTGAGGAGTAAACGCATTAAATCGAATACAATTATTGAAAAGAAAAAGGGCGGGCATACATTTTAGTTCATTGTGATTTAAATATAATAATTACATTAGATTTAATCACAATAAACTACCCGCCCCTGGGTCTCGCGGATGGGCGGTGCCTTTGCGGCTCTTCACAGGGTCAAGGTTGAACATTTCGGCTCTTCGTCTCTCACAGATACTGCACAGTTTCGGAAAAAAAAAGTTTAGATACGACCAGTATGGAAAAAATTCAAAAAAATCTTCCATCTTCAGATCCGAGATTGTCCAGGGACAGAATCGAAGGAAGAGACTTTGTTGTTTCAGCTCAAACAACAGATTTTCCCCTCCATTTTGCTTGTTTTCCTAATTTGTTTCCCGTATTTTTCGTAATTTCTCACAAATTATTCCCCATTTCTCACACATTTCTTGACAATATTGTAAATGTGCACGTCCCCACATTATTGATCCGCTTTCTAGTTCTAGATGACAAATATTTTAGTGTAGGCATCAGAAAACCAATTATCGTTAAAGTACCCAGTACCTAGCCCTTGTGGGGACTGTTGCCATGGCATTTAAGGGGAGACACTGCAGGCAAAACTCAATTTTTTCAGGTTTTTTTTTACAATATTTACAATATTCAGTTTCAGTGTCAGTTTTTTGTCACATTTTTGTCATTTTTTCGTCCATTTTTTGTCAATTTCTTGTGACATTTTTGTGACATTTTTGCCACATTTTCATCCATTTTTCTGCCAATTTTTTTGTCACATTTTTGTAATTTTTTATCAATTTTTTTTGTCATTTTTTGGTCACATTTTTGTCATTTTTTCGGCCATTTTTTGTCAATTTCTTGTGACATTTTTGCCACATTTTCATCCATTTTTCGTCACTTTTTTGCCAATTTTGTTGTCAATTTTTTGTCATTTTTTGTCACATTTTTGTAATTTTTTTGTCACATTTTGTCAGAGGGATTTTTTTTATTATTTAATCCCTAACCCCCATTTATTGAGTTTTGAATGTCAAAAAATGAGGCGAAAATTACATTTTTTACAATTTTTTCCACTAAAAAAACAGCTTATTTTAAAACTAAACAAGAAATCCAAAATCCCCTCTGAGAAAGTCTTGGCAACTCATTTATCAATAAAATTAAACCATAAATTTGAATGTAGCCGAAAAGATGGAAAATTTGGGGCATTTTTAGGCATAAAACACCTTGTTCTTATATGAAAAGATAAAATATCAGAAAACTTGCCATGTATTTTATTCTCACATTTATGCCAGTGATCGACAGCAAAAGTTTCAAATTAATATCTGTAAATATACATTTTTTACCTATTCACCTGCAGTGTCTCGCCTTAAGAATTCAAAACAAGAATATTTTGTCTCTTGAACGGTGAAATGTCTTTGAAAAGGCGCCGATAACAGGAAAAAGTCACGATTTGAACCCTTTACATTGAGATTACCTGATTAGAACTGTTCGACGTGGGAGCCCATCCATCCATCCATCCATCTTTGTGCCGTTTCCGCGGGGAAATAAAAAAAAAGGGTTGCCTACGGTTACAGGTATCACTATTGTAATTGTTAGATATTTAGAGTCCATTTGCAACAGACAAAAAGGATTCGAAATGAAAGCCGTATTTCGTGAAACACTGGAGGGATTCGATCGACGTGTTGCTTTTACAAAACAACTGCTGAAAAAAAGAAAATCATGGCGTCCTACGAAGACCTCGTCGGGAGCCGATCCGAGCACAGTCTGAGGCCTGACAGTTCACACCGTCTCCTCCTCGTGGTCTCCCGCCGCCGCCTCATTGTCTTCCTCCTTTGTGGGCTCCTCCGTCTCCCCGTTACCTTTCCTCGTTTCCTCCGGGTCTCCTCCCCTCGCCTTCTCGTCTCCGCTCGCCTTCTCGTCTCCACTTGCCTCCTCGTCTCCACTTGCCTCCTTGTCTTCGTCGCTCGTCTCCTCGTCTCCTCTCGTCTCCTCGTCTCCTCCTCTCGTCTCCTTGTCTCTTCCTCTCGCCTTCTTGACGCCGTCTTCTTTGACTTCTTCTCGGGACTCTTGGTCTTCATCCGTGTCCTGAAAGAGATGTTAGTGTGAACTTCAGTGCCGGGTAAATGTAGTCAAAGATATGAAATGTATACATGATTTTGAACTTGAACTGAAAAGTGGAGAGTAGGGCTGTGCAATTAATCGAAATTCGATTACGATTTCGATTACAACAGTAAACGATTACAAAATTAGCATAATCGCAAAAAAACGATTATAATTTTATTTTTCAATTTTTAAAAAAAAATTTATTTTATTTTTTACATTTTTTTTCTAATTTTTAATTTTTGTCCTTTTTTTGATGGATTTTTGCCATTTTTTTGATGGATTTTTGTCATTTTTTTCATGGATTTTTGCAATTTTTTTGATGGATTTTTGTCACTTTTTTGCTGGATTTTTGTCACTTTTTTTGCTGGATTTTTGTCTTTTTTGATGGATTTTTGTCTTTTTTTTGCTGGATTTTTGTCTTTTTTTGCTGGATTTTTGTCACTTTTTTGATGGATTTTTGTCACTTTTTTTGCTGGATTTTTGTCACTTTTTTGATGGAATTTTGTCCTTTTTTTGATGGATTTTTGTCCTTTTTTTGATGGATTTTTATCACTTTTTGATGGATTTTTGTCACTTTTTTGATGGATTTTTGTCACTTTTTTGATGGATTTTTGTCACTTTTTTGATGGATTTTTGTCACTTTTTTGATGGATTTTTGTCACTTTTTTGATGGATTTTTGTCCTTTTTTTGATGGATTTTTGTCCTTTTTTGATGGATTTTTGTCCTTTTTTTGATGGATTTTTGTCCATTTTTTGATGGATTTTTGTCTTTTTTTGTCCTTTTTTTGATGAATTTTTGTCATTTTTTTGCTGGATTTTTGTCCATTTTTTGCTGGATTTTTTTCTTTTTTTGTCCTTTTTTTGATGAATTTTTGTAATTTTTTTTGCTGGATTTTTGTCTTTTTTTTTGCTGGATTTTTGTCTTTTTTTTGCTGGATTTTTGTCCTTTTTTTGATGGATTTTTGTCCTTTTTTGATGGATTTTTGTCCTTTTCTTGATGGATTTTTGTCCTTTTTTTGATGGATTTTTGTCCTTTTTGATGGATTTTTGTCCTTTTCTTGATGGATTTTTGTCATTTTTTTGATGGATTTTTGTCCTTTTTTGATGGATTTTTGTCTTTTTTTTGCTGGATTTTTGTCCTTTTTTGATGGATTTTTGTCTTTTTTTTGCTGGATTTTTGTCCTTTTTTGATGGATTTTTGTCCTTTTTTGATGGATTTTTGTCCTTTTTTTGCTGGATTTTTGTCACT
Source organism: Gobius niger (assembly GCF_951799975.1). Lineage (NCBI taxonomy): Eukaryota > Metazoa > Chordata > Actinopteri > Gobiiformes > Gobiidae > Gobius > Gobius niger. Next base: position 4,267,106 of record NC_136873.1, on the reverse strand, counting down.
TTTTTGATGGATTTTTGTCACTTTTTTGATGGATTTTTGTCACTTTTTTGATGGATTTTTTTAAAGGCAACAAATAATCGTTTGAATAATCGTGATTTCAATTATGACAAAAATAATCGTGATTATTATTTTTTCAATAATCGAGCAGCCCTAGTGGGGAGTACAAAAGTATCTCTACCTCCCCCGAGCTAAAGGGATATTTTAGGATTTTTGACATAGGGCCTCATTTGCTGGATATCCAGAGTGTTGCTAATGGCAAGGCTAGCGCATGTCTATGGTATCAGCTAGCCTGCATTAACAACAGTGTGACCCGCTCCACAGAGCACGATCATGCACGATAGTCTCTTAACCCCTTAACTCCCACCTGAACCGAGCACATTTTCTCCAGCTTTACCCCAGTCCAAAAGCTTCTGGAAAAAAGGTGTGAAAATAGCAACAAAACTGAGACAAAAACAATGATGGAAATGTCACAAGAAATGGACAAAGATTTGACGAAAAAATACCAAAAATTTGATTAAAAAATCGACCAAAAAATGACCAAAAAATGACAAAAATGTGACAAAAAATGGACAAAAAATGGACCAAAAAAGGACAAAAAATTGACAAAAAAATGTGACGAAAAAATAACAAAAATGTGATAAAAAATTGGCAAAAAATGGACAAAAAAATGACAAAAATTTGACAAAAAATTGGCAAAAAAATTACCAAAAAAATGACAAAAAATGACAAAAATATGACAAAAAATGACAGAAAAATGACAAAAAATGTGACAAAAAAATTGGCAAAAAATTGACAAAAAAATGTGACGAAAAAATGACAAAAATGTGATAAAAAATGGACAAAAAATTCACCCAAAAATGACAAAAATGTGACAAAAATGTGACAAAAAATTGGCAAAAAATGGACCAAAAAATGACAAAAATGTGACAAAAATGTGATAAAAAATTGGCTAAAAATGGACCAAAAAATGACAAAAAAACCCCACAAAAAAGCTACAAAAATGAGTTGAACACCCAACAAAAACATGATGAAAAAAAATCTGATGACGTGAGGAAAAAGATCTCTCGGTTCAGGCGGGAGTTAAGAGGTTAACTGACCTCTGAGACCACCACAGATCAGCTGTATTTGAACTGACATTAGATTACACACAGGTCGACTCTATTTAGTCATTGGGGTCAACATGTGATCATTCAGAAATCCTCAGGCAGTTGGTTGCACTAAAATGAAAGAGTGTACTTACTGTAGATACTTTAGCACACCCCACTTCAGATTTCTACTTCACTTGACGATTGTGTGTGTGTTTAAGGTGTACAGATACTTTTTCAACCCATTTTGAAGCACTACTATCTAAAGTCTCGAGCCCGGTGAGTCCCTTGACGATGTACCTGCTTGAGGCGGCTCCTGCGCCGGGGCACGCCCGCCTTGATCCTGCGGGACAGGGCCAGCAGCTTGTTGTGTCTCTGGCGCCGCTTGGCCTTCTCCGGCGCCTCCTCCCTGGGGTTGTCGGCGGCGTCGGAGTCGGACTCGTGGTTCCTCTGCACGCGGCTCCGCTTGGCCGAGCGGGCCGAGCGTTTGGGCGCGTCCTCCTCCTCCGACTCCTCCGAGCTGGACGACGAGGACGTGCTGTCCCGGGCCAGGAAGGAGCGCTTCTTCCGGGTCACCGAGCGGCTGTGGTCGCTGGAGCTGGCCGCGGAGTCGCTGTCCTCCTCCTGAGAGCTGCACACATTCATTTATTCATTGGTCCATGATGAATGAATATCTCTACACAGTCAGACTTTGGCATTATGACAGAAATTTACAAAAGAAACATCTGAGCGACTTGTTCTGATGCAGCTGAAATCCTCATGAAATGACCATGTCGTTTGTTTAATAATCCAATATACAGGGAGCCCCCAGGTCTTTTTTAATTTTCATGAAGAACACACAAGTGTATGTATATGAGGCGTTCAAAAAACTAAAATTAAACCTGATTCTTTCCAAAAAATGTGACAAAAAATCAACAAAATGTGACAAAAATTCAACAAAAATGAGACAAAAAAATCAACAAAAAGTGACAAAAATTCAACAAAAAGTGAAAAAAATTCTACAAAAATGAGACAAAAATTCAACAAAAATGTGACAAAAATTCAACAAAAAGTGAAAAAAATTCAACAAAAATGTGACAAAAATTCAACAAAAAAATGACAAAAAATCAACAAAAACTCAACCAAAAAGTGAAAAAAATTCTACAAAAATGTGACAAAAATTCTACAAAAATGAGACAAAAATTAAACAAAAATGTGACAAAAATTCTACAAAAATGAGACAAAAATTCAACAAAAAAATAACAAAAACTCAACCAAAAAGTGACAAAAATTAAAAAAAAAGTGACAAAAGTTCAACAAAAAGTGAAAAATATTCAACAAAAACACACAAGTGTATGTATATGAGGCGTTCAAAAAACTAAAATTAAACCTGATTCTTTCAAAAAAAATGTGACAAAAATTCAACAAAAAGTGACAAAAATTCTACAAAAATGTGACAAAAATTCTACAAAAATGTGACAAAAATTCAACAAAAAGTGACAAAAATTCTACAAAAATGTGACAAAAATTCTACAAAACTGTGACAAAAATTCTACAAAAATGTGACAAAAATTCAACAAAATGTGACAAAAATTCAACAAAAAAACGACAAAAACTCCACCAAAAAGTGACAAAAATTCAACAAAAAATGACAAAAATTCAACAAAAAGTGACAAAAATTCAACAAAACCACACAAGTGTATGTATATGAGGCGTTCAAAGGTTGTGGGAAGTAAAAGAGCAGGAGTCACTTTTTACAATTTTGCACCATTTTTCTTTAAAAACATAAATAACTTCCCCAATATTTCCACTTTTTTCCCCCCTCATTCTTAAAGGGGCTAGATGCAAGTTAGCCATTTTATACTCACTACTGCCACCTCAGGTCACATGTGTAACTGCAGCTTCTTTATTAAAGAGGGGGTATTATGCTTTTTTCAGTCATATAGCACCAGTCTATATCACACAACAAAAAAAGACAAAAAAAATGGACAAAAATGTGATAAAAAATGGACAAAAAATGGACAAAAAAAAAGACAAAAAAATTACAAAAATTACAAAAATGTGACAAAAAATTGATACAAATTTGACAAAAAAATGACAAAGAAATGTCAGAAATGTGATAAAAAATGTACAAAAAATTACAAAAAAAGACAAAAAAATTGTCAAAAATGTGACGAAAAAATGACAGAAATGTGATAAAAAAATTACAAAAAATTGACAAAAAAATGACAAAAAAATTGACAAAAATGACCAAAAAAATGATTAAAATGTGATAAAAAATTAACAAAAATGTGACAAAAATGTGATAAAAAATAGACCAAAAAATGACCAAAAAATGTCAGAAATGTGACGAAAAAAATGACAAAAAAATGACGAAAAAATGACAAAAATGTGATACAAAATTGACCAAAAAATGTCAGAAATGTGACGAAAAAAATGTGATAAAAAATTGACAATAAAAGACAAAAAAATTGACAAAAAAAGACAAAAAATTGACAAAAATGCGACTAAAAATTGACAAAAAATGGACAAAAATGTGATAAAAAATGGACAAAAATGTGGCAAAAAAATGACAAAAAATGACAAAAAAAGACAAAAAAAACTGACAAAAATGTGACTAAAAAATGGACAAAAAATGACAAAAAAATGACAAAAATGTGATAAAAAATTGACCAAAAAATGACAAAAATTGACTAAAATGTGATAAAAAAAATTAACAAAAAATGATGTGTCCTTACATTTAAACCCACTTAAAAATGAACTAAAAACTTCCTGTAATATGCATACTTTTCTCATAGCCTACGTCAATAATACACAGTACAAGTTTCCAGTGTCTACCCGCGCCCTCTCCATTCACCTGCAGAGCCTGTAATGCGCGCGCACTGGCTAAAGGGGGGACACTGTAGGTGGGACAGGAGGTTAACCCCCCCCCCCTCCCTCCCCCCCTGCAGACAGAGGCCCCGGAGCAGCCCCACTGACCTGCGGTACTCGGACTCGGAGCCCGACGAGGACGAGGAGAACGAGCCCTCGTCGCTGTCGTCCAGGATGGAGGCGGGCAGCCCGATCTGCCGCTTGGCCGCCACTTTGGTCTTGCGCATAGACGCGAACATTTTGCGCTTGTAGAGGCTCTCCATGGCTGAAGGCAGGCTCTCCCGCGTGCACGCTTACACAACTGACAGGGGGTCCGAGGTGGGGGAGTTTTGATTTCACGACTACGACATGGAACCTCTCGCGCTTCAGAAAGGTTCGCGGCGCTCTGACGCACACGAAGAAGATGCCCCCGTGCCTCCTCCCGCCGTCGTCCTAAAACATGTGATGCGTAAAAACCTCTGCTGCGCGAGCGTCCCCCCCCCGGAATCGTCACATTGCGAGCATTTGGGGTGGTTTTTCTGGAGGTGTTCGCAGCAGCCCGTGGAGGATGCGCGGCGCTATGCTAGGGGGTTAGCCTTGTTATTGTGCGCGCGCTCTCCTTCTGCGCTGGTGACGCGTCTGAGCGGACGCAAAGGGCGCCCTCTGGTGGTGCGCCGGCTCGCGTCTTTTTATGTAGAACTGCAGTTGAATGTGTTTCAGACTATCAGTCTAACACAAAAAATTCAACAAAAATTCAATAAAAATTCAACAATAAAAAATGTGACAAAAATTCAACAAAAAAAAGACAAAAATGTGACAAAAAAGTGACAAAAATTCAACAAAAAGTGACAAAAATTCAACAAAAAAAAGACAAAAATTCAACAAAAAGTGACAAAAATTCAACAAAAAGTGACAAAAATTCTACCAAAAAAGGGACAAAAATTCAACAAAAAATGACAAAAATTCAACAAAAAGTGACAAAAAATTCAACAAAAATTCAACAAAAAAAGGACAAAAATTCAACAAAAAATGACAAAAATTCAACAAAAAGTGACAAAAAATTCAACAAAAATTCAACAAAAATGTGACAAAAATTCAACAAAAAAAGTGACAAAAATTCAACCAAAAAATGACAAAAATTCAACAAAAATTCAACAAAAATTCAACAAAAAAAGTGACAAAAATTCAACAAAAAGTGACAAAAAATCAACAAAAATTCAACAAAAATTCAACAAAAATTCTACAAAAATGTGACAAAAATTCTACAAAAATGTGACAAAAATTCAACAAAAATTCAACAAAAAGTGACGAAAATTCAACAAAAATGTGACAAAAATTCAACCAAAAAGTGACAAAAATTCAACAAAAAGTGACAAAAATTCAACCAAAAAGTGACGAAAATTCAACAAAAATGTGACAAAAATTCAACTAAAAGTGACAAAAATTCAACAAAAAAATGACAAAAATTTTACAAAAATTCAACAAAAAAATGACAAAAATTCAACAAAATGTGACAAAAACTCAACTAAAAGTGACAAAAATTCAACAAAAAAATGACAAAAATTTTACAAAAATTCAACAAAAAAATGACAAAAACTCAACCAAAAAGTGACAAAAACTCAACAAAATGTGACAAAAACTCCACACAAAAATGACAAAAATTCAACAAAAAGTGACAAAAATTCAACAAAAACACAACAAAAATGTGACAAAAATGAAAAAAAATAATGTGTGGGTCTTAGCTTTCAAATGAGGTGTTACACAGCCAAAAGAGGACAGAATGCATTTGGTTTAGGCGGGTGGTAAGAGGTTAACTCATGCGTAAAAAAGGTGAGCATTGTCTTCATTTTACAACATTTTTAAAATAAAATTCAATACTTTTAAAGCTGGGTTATCCGATTTTTCCTGTTCAAACAGTGACATGAAAACCCAACAATGAAAAACAAAAAAAACACAAAAAAGTGACAAAAACGCACGGAGAGCCTTCAAATGAGGCTCTCCAGTCTAGAGGCTTTTGGATTTGGGAAAAGCCGAACTGGAGAAAATGCACTTTGTTAAGGTGGGGGGTAAGAGGTTAAAATATGTTATTTTAGAAGTACGTATTTATGCAAATTTGGGCCTGGCTGGTCAGAGTCCAGGGCTGTTTTTCAGTCCCAGTCCACCCCTGTGTACAAGTGAAGCAGGGGAGACCACCCCCCAAAATACATTTAGATTTACATTCTACTTCTGTATTCCATTGCTCAATAAAACTTTAGGTGAAGACAACAAGGTCTGTGTTTACAACATACTATGATGCCAAACAGGGGATGGAAAAAATACATTTACCCTACAACAAGAAGTCAGGCACCCCAGCTTTAAGGCTTACATTTTTGCACCATTCATTTAATACCTTTATTTCGGACATGCATAGGTCAACACCAATAAGACAACTTTTTTTTTTTTTTAAAGTAGCATATCTGATGCAGGTGGCTCTTCTGTCTTAGGCACTTTTATTTTACATGTTTGGACTATACATCCCCCTACATGTTCCAGCCATATCCTAATGTGTAGAATGAGCTCAGACCTGTTCACCACAACTGCCTCTAAAATCCTGCACTGTCACTCAGAAAGGAGTTAATTTGGGTCTGAAGTGCCGTCATGCACGAGCTTAATATAGAAGGTGCAGTTACGAGAAAGACCTGAGGTGGCAGCAGTGAGCATAAAATGACCAACTTGCATCTAGTCTCTTTAATGTGTTATTTTTATTAGCATTAAAAAACAAACAAAAAATCACACAGGCAGGATTTGAGGACAGAATATTGGTCTGAAAAAAAAAAAAAAACAATAATAATAATAAAAAATGTCCCCACCACTCAGGTCTCCTATCCTGTCTCTAATCCATTCTCTAAACCCTTTCCCACCTCCCTTCCCACCCATGATCCCTCCCCCCCATCTGCTAGGAGAGAAGAGAAGAAGCAGTAGCACATAAGTTTATAAAGAAAAAGATTGGAAGAAAAAAGAAAAGGACAGTAGAAGAGAAAAGAGTAAAGGAATATAATAAAGGAATGAGCAAAAAAAGATAGAGTGAAAAACAACAGAAATGCACTCACACATACATACCGTGAATAAGGGAGGGAAAGAAGGAGGGGAAAAGATAATAATGATAAAAAAGCCTAATGTGTTTTTTTTTACCTTATCATTGCAATGTTTTTGATCAGAATGACTTTATGTAACTGAAATAAATTCAAGTTTTATAATAAAAACAAGAAAACATCAAAACCACAACTAAAACCTGGAAAAAATTCATTGATTTATTGAAATTAGTAACACTTTTTTCTACTTTTGACACCGCATATGATTCATTACAAGTTTGATCTCATCCACCTGCAGTTGAACACATGTAGGTCTAGGTTCTGTAACATTACAACCAAAGAAGGAGATCTGCTGACGAGCTGAACATCCAGGATGACCAGGTTATTCCATCAACGTCTTTTTTCTTTCCTTTCCTGATGGCACGGGCGTATTCCAAGATGACAAAGCCGGGATTCAAACTGAGAACTGGTGGCTCAGGGACACGAGATCTCATTTCACTCATGGATTGTCTCCCCTTTTGCACATAAATAGATCCATGCGTTCCAAGCGTAAATACTGTCACTGCCTTTGTCATTCTACATGTTTATAATGTCCAACATGTGTCATCAAAAGGTACCACTAGAGGGCGATGTATCCAAACGGGAGATGTAGCATAGAAAATGAGGTAATACATGGCGGTTTGTTTGCAAAAAGGTTCAGACCCCTTTTTAGAAGTTTAGCTTCTGCTTCACCTGTGTGCAGTAGGTCCCCGGTGGTGAAGCTCATGTACTACTTCGTTCCGGACTGTGGAGCTCTATAAACAAAGCATTTGACGGAGCACGATCACGCAGGAGACGGACAGGAAGCTGCGGGGGTATAGATATAGACAGTCAGACAAATGGGCGTGGCCGAGCCAAGGGAGAAGACAGCCTCTCTTGGAATCAAATGTTTTCACTATTTGAGCCGTTTTCAGGCGGACTCTAAACATATTAATCACACACAACTAAAGTCAAGCCCTCGTTGCTAATGTTAGCATATATACCATCAGGGGCGGACTGGCCATATGTCCATTCTGGAGAAGCACAGAAGGGCCACCAGTCCCGCCTCAACCGAGTTTTACCCAAATCTAAAAGCTAAAAAGAAAGTCAACAAAAAAGTGAGAAAAACAAAACAAAAAATGATTGAAAAAATAATTAAAAAAACAACAAAAATGTGGCGACGTGACGAAAACTTTCCATCACTTTTGTAGGTCTTAGCTTTCAAATGAGGCGTTACATTGTTGATCTCCAGTCGAGAAGCTTTTAGATTTGGGTAAAGCCCAGTATAAAAAACACATGAATCTAAAAGGAATTCCGTGGAGTATGGTGCACCACAAGGTTCAGTTTTGGGACCAGTATTATTTATCATTTATATGAATGATTTTGCTTCTGTTTCCACCTTTCCCGTTCTTTTTGCTGATGATACCGATCAAAAAAATTATAATAAAAAGCCTAACTGGGGAAAATGCACTTGTTAATGTTAAGGCGGGGGGTAAGAGGTTAAAATATGTATTTGTGGAAGCGTCACAATTACGCTAATTTGGGCCAGGCTGGTCAGAGTCCAGGGCTGTTTTTTAAGTCCCAGTCCACCCCTGTTACCATGAAGCTAAGGTAGTTAGCTTTGACCTTTTTTTTTTTTGTATTTAATGGCTGTAGAACCAACAGCCATTAACCTCTTAACCCCCCGCCTTAACTAAGTGCATTTTCTCCAGTTCAGCTTTACCTAAATCTAAAAGGTTACAGCCTATAGGCCAGTGGAATACCTCAGCTAATCTGATCTTTTTTCTTGTGTTGTTGCCACGTTGTACTCACTTTTTTGACCTTTCTTTTCATTGTGTTTTTTTGCATTTTTGTGGCGCTTTTCCATCGCTTTTTGTCAATTTTTTGTTTCTCGTTTTTCTTCTACTGTTCTGCCACATTTTCAGCAAATATTTCTCACATTTTCTAAACTTTTCTGTGAATTTTTCGTCACATTTTTGTCGCCCTTGTGTTGCGTTTTCCTCCTAATTTTCGTCTCATTTTGACGCTTTTTTCCAAGAAGCTTTCAGATTTGGGTAAAGCCAAACTGGAGCAAATGTGCTTGGTTCAGGTGGGGGTTAAGAGGTTAAACACTTAAGAATATATTCATAATTAAGCATTGGTGAATGTAAAGGTGGGGAAATGGGTCAACGTTCAGTTTTCTCCCTCCTTTGTCTTCCCGCTCTGGCTGCTTTGAACATGACCATATATGGGTAACTCCAAAAATGCAGTCTGAAAACGTCTCCATTGTGAGATCAATAAAGGCCATCCTCGAGTCCTCCACCAAACATGCCACCTGTGTCCCCTTCAGGGCCTGGTCACGTGACCCCCGGGAGGCGGTGGAGGTTAGGATTTGCTCGCCAGGAGCGTGCTCAGTTTGATCTTGCCGTCCATGGAGCCGGTGAGGCAGGTGCCGCAGTCCACCGCCGAGCACCAGTCCACGGTGACCACCGGCGCTCTGTGTCCCCCCAGAGACAGCACGGGGTCCAGGGCCCCCGACTCTCCACCGCTCAGCTGCAACAGAGCAGGCGTGTTCACATTAGAGAGGAGACTCACTTCAAAATGAATTGTTATTATTAAGTTACGCCTCCTTAATGGTGACAGGGGGAAATCACATTAAAAATCTGTACACAATAAGCCTGTGGACAGACACATTCATCTTATGACTCAAAGTCCTTTCTTCTGACCAACATCAAGCACATCATTTTGAATATTGTCTTCACTTTTGGACGCCTTTACATGACCTTAACAGCTCTGCGTAGAGCAGCTAAATCCATCATCTTATCTTCAAATCATATTATGTACTTTTAATATTAAGTAATCAGTAAAGTAATTAAGTCATTAAAGGAGTGATCATAATCGGGTCACTTTTTCAAAGTAACTGTGGCAACACTGGTGACAGGAAGTCCCATGCCCCCTCCCCTTTCAAATGCACGGCATCAGCCATTATCAACCCTGTTAGCTCATGATTAGCAACTAGCAGAAAAGCATCTTTTTATGACTAACTTGCAATTTTAAGCTCTATATACACTAAATAGTTATGTTGTTCGTACATTGTGAACAGGTTTTGGACATATATTTTTTCCTCCAGAAAGTCTGTGGAGATTATCAATGTAGTTTTTACTCTGACACCAGGAAGACTGTGGACTTCCATATTAGCAGGGGTACTGACCCGATGGATGACGCCGCCGGAGCTGGAGCAGGTCAGAACGTGTTGTCCCTCTGAGTCAAAGGCAAAGAGCCGACCGCGAGGAGTCTGCACCTGCACAAGACATCACCATCAGTACAGGACATTCTTTCTTTCTTTGTTCATTTACATGGGACTGGGAAGTCCACATAATATCAGTCACTACACGAAAACAAAGCCGTTTTCAGGCCGCGCAGAGAAACGGTGCAGTGTCGACATGTTGGTGCAAATGAACATCGAACATTTTACACAAATCAATCGACTAAACATCAGATTTGAGTGGAGAATATTTTACCTCGTTCTCCGTTTAAATAAACGGGCTTCGCGCTCGACCGGAAGTGTCTGCACAACGGAAGTGCCGAGACAAAGCAAAAAGTGGCAAAAGTGGGCGGGGCGGAATAAGGTGAATATTTATATATGTGTAGTCAAACAACAGCACTATATCAAAATTAAAATACACAATTCGAACCATACTAACCTGCTGGGCACTGCACAAATGCAGTCTGTTCAGGTAAAAAATTCTAGAGGAGCACCACCCCGACCCCTTAGTGTAAGTTACTGTAAGTAAATGTACATTTAAATGAGCCGTTTAAGGTATATAGGTGATTTTTAATGCATTATTTAAAAAAACAGATTTTTTTCCTGCTATAGGGCCCAAAATATCTAGTGATATCAGTATATGACATTACCATCAGCATATTATCTGACCATCAGCACAAAACATCACATCTGAGTGTGATGAAGACCTGTTTTCATACAACAACAACTAAAAACTGTCCATATACAGAAGCACCATTCAGGCCGTCCGCACACAGCTCTATACCCATCTGTGCTCCATACCTGCTTGTACCCGCTGTACCCCGACAGGACGAAGGGGCCCGTGGCCTCCTGGGGCAGGGCCTGCTCTGACTGCCGGACCCCGCAGCGATGGATGTTCCATTGGATGAACTGCACACAGGAGGAGGACACTTTGAACATGAAGAAACACATTTCCGCACATTTAAGCTAACTCATCAAAGGGCCACACAGTCCAGGAATTGAACCCGGGACTGATTTGCTACATAACAAACCAGTGGGTCACCGTGTCTCATGCAGAGCCTATAGTGTTGTTACCTTCCCGTCCTCGCCGATGCTGTACACGGTGTTCTCGTCGTAGCTGAACTCCACACTGTACACCTCCCCGTCGTGAGCCCTCCAGCTCATGGCACAGTCGTATCTCTGCATGTCTGCACACACGACCAGGCGTTAAACCCGACAGGCATATTCAGACCTATTCATTATCCTTTCATTTTAACCTTACAGTTAAAATTTATAAGGTTATAAGATTTTGTTGAGGCAAGGTGAAAAGGCAATTTCCCCATGGATCAGTAGTCAAGATCAAGTTTTCTTTTAGGTCTACTCTGAAGTCCAAAAACTTTTATGTTTATGGTGAGACGCTACAGGTGAATACGTAAAAAAAAATAATGAAGAGTTATCCATTTGAAACTTATTATATTATATGATATAACTTATATATTATATAAATTTTTATGTATACAAATAGACAAAGGTATATTTTCAGCAACGAAATCTAAATGATGGAAAGAGACAAGTTTAAATGTATGATTTATTTTGTGGACGTATTAGTTAAAGATTTTTACTAATGAAAAAATCTGTAAGAATTGTGCCTCGTTTTTTGGGTTCAAAGCTCAATAAATCAGGCAGGAATTGGATATCAAAAAATCCCTCTTCCAAAAGTTGTTGAATCCAAGCCTGTAAAGCGGGCCTATTTGATAGGAGGCCCGAGGGCCAGCTCTGGCCCGCCAAACGATAAAATCTGGCCTGTGCCTCATTTTCCATAAAATTCTAGATTTTTTTTGGCATTATTTGCGGCACTTTTGTTGCGCTTCCACAGTGCATTCTCTTTGCGTAACAGTGTATCTGACGCTTCAGGACCCATAACCTGCCAGAGCGAGCTCAAATGAAAACACGGCTCTATCAAACTGATTTCTAACTAAGTCCGTGGCAAAAGGACAGCATGTTTCCCTGTCTTCATCATTACAAAGAAAGATGGTAGTTAACGAGTAAAAGAAACTGAGGATGTATAAATGAAGATGCGAACATGAGCCATGTCAAAACAGCGCTTAATTCACTGAGTTTTATTACAAAGCGCCAGGTCTGGACATAAGAACAGCGGCTCCACAGGTGCCTGGTCAGCCCTCTGTCCCCTCAGCTGTACGGAGGTGCACTGAGCAGAGTCTCTGGTTTGAGATGCACTGGTCTTAGTTCAGTTGGTTCTCACATGACACTGTTTTATTCTGTATTAGGCTTTTGGCCTGGTTTAGATGTGGTTTAGTCCTGCTTTAGCCCTGATATTGCCAGTTCTGTCCTGGCTTAGTCAAAGTTCTCAGTAGTTCTACTTTATTAATATTAATTATATTGAATTAATCTGCTGCTGCTTTGGTGTTTTTTAACCAATTCTGCAATATAAAGAAAACGTTTAAGCCTAGCAAAGCCCTCTTTCTATTTGAGCAATGATGAAAATGAAATTCTCATCTATATTTATCCCAAGCCCAAACATTTTTGGTGGTGGTAGGAGGCTCGCCAAATGACCTGCCCAGCGGCCAATGACCTGGCCCAGTATAAAATGTACTTGAATAGCCCTGCTGTAAAGTGTGGTCTGTAGGAGCTACTAAATGGAGATGTTGCAAAAGTCTAATGAAAACTTCATTGGCCGCTGCTGTCTCCCACTAAAGGAAATGACCTTATTTGGATTACAGCGTCAAGTCAGTCACAGTCTTTCGTGCTACACGTGGATAACAGGTCAGGATTAGTGAATTAATAAGCATAGGGAAAAGGCCAGTGTGACACAATTGTTATTTCCTTTCAATCTCTCTTGCTAGCAAAAAAGAAAAACAAAACAGAAAAACAAAAAATCTCAACATTGACCAATGCTTGAAAAAACAATGTTTTGACCTGCAGCATCTCTCCTTAATAAGAGGGTACTATGTGTCTTGCAGGTATTTGGTAATAATGTCAAACACATCTTTATCACACTTGGTTGGTTTAGATATTGATCTAAAATGTCTAAAAACAAAACATCCACTAGTTTCACTTAATTCAAGCAATCTCACTCTAAGCCCCTCCCACCCCGCCCCTCCCCTAGCTCATCAAAAACCTGCAAAAAGTGTAATAGCTGCTCTTTAAAACCTCCTCGCTTCTTTTCACCCCGCACACAGGGCGCTGTGTCCCAGTAAAGTGGGGCTGCAGGTGTTTGGACAGAGGCGATGCTCACCGAAGAGGCGGATGACGCCGTCGGCCGCGCCCGTCACCAGCAGGTTCCCGTTGTGGTTGAACGCGGTGCAGTTTATGGCCACCGGCTCCGGCTCCAGAGAGAACCTCAGCTGAAACGCACCGGCATAGTGAGCAATGGTATATCACTTTTTCTCCACTCCACGTGAAAGATAAATATGACTCTTTATATAAATGTTTGTGAAGGCTCTCATTCATCCATCCACTTCGAGCCACAGAAGCGAAACATCCTCAATTTTACCCAAACCCACTCTGAATTGCCTTGTGTATGAATTGTGCTCTACAAATAAACTTGCCTTGCCTTGATCCACCACATATTTTGTCGTACTTTTGACAAAAATAGTAATTCATCTCAACATGGCTGCCATTTTGAATTTGAAAGTCAAAAGATCTGATATCAAAAATGAACTTCTCAATCCAAAAAGTTGCAGAGTTCACATACTGCATGTCGAAAACCATGGTAAAGATTGTTTCTAGAATTGTTGATGGCGGCCATTTTGTATTTCGGGCTCTCGAATTTTTTGGCTTCATTTTTGAGCGGGGCATGGGGGCGAAACTGTTCATTCATTCACCCTCCATAGATGACAAACCCACTGAGAAATGAACCTTCGCCCCGGCTTCCAGAGAGCGGCTCACCTGCTGTTTGACCGTCTTGGTGTCCCAGAGCAGCAGCTGTCCCGACACCGGCACAGACAGAGGGACACGACGCGCCTCTCCTGTCCCGCCGCGAGAAAGGGCGGCCGCAGAGCAGATAAACGACGAGCCGCTGGGGCTACATGCCAGGGACAGGATCCTGGAGCACAACGGGGACAACGGGACATGAGAGAGGGGAGAACGCCGGGTACAGAAGGACAAAGACGACATGCAGGGGAGGGGAGTAACAAGGTCAAATCCACAAAGTGTAGGCATTGATATCGACCTTATTTAAAAACTAAACAACATCCAAAATGTAGAAGATGTCTGACCGTGGATGGGCCTCGTCGATGTTCATCTCGTACAGGTTCTTCTTGGCGTCGGTGTCGTACAGCCGCACCGTCCCGACTCCACTGCCCAGCAGCAGCTACAACACAGGAAACGGGACAGGTCCAGGTGCTGCCTGTTCAACTCCAGCACACAGTGTGAGTGGGTGAGCGGCTCCATGCCGTAAAGTATGTCTATTGCCAATGTAGTGCACCTAATGTAGTGATTTAATAGTATAAATAAAGTTTGATTGATTGATTGAAAAGCACGATACAAGTTGCACTGTCATTGGTTTAGCTCTTAGCTCATTGACTGCCAGCCATTTTCAAAAACTCGCAGATTTTGACTGTTTTTTCAAGACCCACAGAAAATTTAGGTCTAGGTCTATGTCAACACGAAACCCACCAAAATAAAGATTAGACTCTCTTCTTTCATCTAAAAAAAAGTTTGTTTGTACCTCTTTCCATTCTTTAGTAATCGTCCGTAGACAGTCAACGTTTCAATTGACGTCTATACACGTCATTGGCAATTATGGATGCACCGATACCAGTATTGGGTATCGGGCCGATACCACAGGCTTGTACTCATACTCGTACTCATTCATGAGCTCCCGATACCAGAAACCGATACCATTTGACGTGCGGCCAGCGCACCTACGAGGCGCAGCTACGAGGCGCAGCTCTCAGCTGAGGAGAGAAGAACCAACAAACTGGAGAATAGTTTAGTGTAAACACAATAATCCACATAGAGCTGACTTTATTACAGACTGCGCTCTCTAAACCAGAGTATGTGCTGGATTTAACCAGAGCTTAATGTTGTTAGTGCTGCAGCGTCTGCAGTGCTTACAACATACAGGCTAACGATGCTAACTCGCGGCTAGCGCAGTTTAGGTCATTCTGACGCCGTTTTAAGCCCAGGGGTTTATTCATCTGAAAAACTAACCCAGCGACTAAAAAGTCCTCAGAAAATCCAAATTAAAGACATACAGCATGTTTATATTGAGGGAAAATGAGCTGCAGCAGAACAATGAAAACGCTGTAGCTTCTCGCTAAGTTACTACAAACACACGAGAAAATCTACAAGAGCTGAAGTAAAGAAGAAAAGAGACCATTTAAGTAACATCTCAATACTATTGTTAGATAAAAACACATAAATGAATAAAGCTCAGGCATTGGGAGCTTTAGGACATGGGCTTTTCTGTCTATGATGGACAGTGCAATAAAAATGAAAAATTATATTAAATGAAAATAAAATAAATAAATAAATGGCATCAGCACAATTCTAATATAACTGCTCTTAAATGTGTCGCCGACTTTACTTAAGGAAATATACATGAGTAGATTAATTACAAACCAATCTGCTGTGAAAAAAGTAAGAATGTTGAAGAAAATGCCTTGTACTCGTATCGGTATTCGGTATCGGCGAGTACTTAAATCCAAGTACTCGTATCGGTTTTCGAAAAAGCGGTATCGGTGCCTCCCTATTGGCAATCAATGAATTAATTTGGTTTATTTCAGTCAAAACGTAAAATAACATTCAGAAGACCAATATTCAGTAAAAAAGAGACTGAAAACTATGATTTGCATGTTTGGTGTGTGCGACTGTCTGTGTGACGAGGGTGGTACCAGGCGGTCGGGTTTGGTGGCCCACTCCAGGGACAGCAGCGGGGACTTGGACATGATGGTGGCTTTGGTCTGCATCATGGGGTTAAAGGACCACACCTGACACCACAAAACAACACTGAGCATTTTCTACTTTCTCACCAATCAACGGGTACAGAAATCCAATGTTTACCTTCACAACTCCGTCCACATCTAAGCTGGCCACTCTGCGCCCAGACGAGTCCACCCTGAAACAAATGAGACTTCTTTTTTAAAATCATATCGACTCTTTCACTGCCTGGAGCTGACTGGGAACTACATGAACATCCGAGCCACATGGGTCTAAACCAGAACCAAACTAGGACTAAATAAAGAAACCAGGTCCACATTTGGGCTAGCTCTGAGCTGTTGTGTTTGTGTCATAATGTAGCTGTATGTGGCTAATAGCGGCTAAAGTAGGAGGAGCACCAAAAAACACTTTTACTCTCCACAGAAGGCGTTTCTCCAAAAAAAGTACATTCTTTTGAAAGCTTTCATTAAACATGTCCAATAAAAATAAAGTTCATCCTTGTCATGTTGGTCTCAAAAGCTTCAGTTTCCTTAGCAGGCAATGCTAATGCTAATGCTGCTCTCACAGACACAAAGCCCCCTTTTGTGGAGGCAGCCAATCCAACACTACCTTCTCATTCAAATTCAAAGCTAAATTCAAAACGTCTTGCATGTTTATAGAAAAGCCTGTAATAGATGCCCATTGGTGAAACTATACATCGGCCCGTTTTGAAATCGAGCTTCACAACAATGAAGAGTTGGCCAATCAGAGGCTGTTTTGCCACAAAGAGAGCTTCAATGGGATTTTCCATGAGGGACAGGGAGACGACAGGGAAGACCACACTGAAACACCTGACATTTGCACACATTTCAGCATGCTGTAGTGCAGGGGTCCTCAAACTACGGCATGTGGGCCAAATCCGGCCCGCGGGATGATTTAACCCGGCCCCTGACTTGTAGAGCACAAATCCCTGAGTATGTCAAAAAAAACAGTAAGTCGACAAGAGAAAATGAAACATAACTTCTAAGAATACATTTAATCCACGAATATATTTACCACAATTAACTGTCTTACTTTTCCCTTCCCTGCTTTTTTACTTCCCCCTCTTTTTTTTATCCTTTCTTTTCTTTTCTTTTTTACATTTAATTATTATTTTTTTTATCATTATTATCTTTTCCCCTCCTTCTTTCCCTCCCTTCTTCACGGTATGCATGTGTGAGTGCATTTCTGTTGTTTTTAACTCTACTATATCTTTTTTTGCTCATTCCTTTATTTTGTTCCTTTACTCTTTTCTCTTCTACTCTTTTCTCTTCTACTCTTTTCTCTTCTACTCTTTTCTCTTCTACTTCTCTTTTCTTTTTTCTTCCAATCTGTTTCTTTCTAAACTTATGTTCAACTGCTTCTTCTCATTCTTCCTTTTCTCTTGACTCTTGCCTTACGGGCTTTCCTTTCTTTCAGGCTCCTAGCAGATGGGGGGGGGGGGTGGGAGGTGGGAGGGGGGGAAAGGGTTTAGAGAATGGGTTAGAGACAGGATATGTCCCCACCTGAGTGGTGGGGACATTTTTTATAATATAATAATATAATTTTTTTTATTTCTTATTTCTTATTTTTTTTCCAGACCAATATACTGTCCTCAAATCCTGCCTGTGTGAAATGTATGCTAATAAAAATAATTAAAAGTGAAAAAAAAAGTAAGTCTCTTGCCCATTCCAGTGCAGAGTTATGATTTATTTTTAACTAAATAACCAGTATTCTCATTCCTTATGAGAAACTTAAATAAAAAAAAGAATTCCACACGTGTCCAGCAGGGCCACTGACATAAGAGATCAGGATATAAACAACACATTATAGCCACGTGATCAGTGAAGCTTACACGAACAGAGTGTGGAGTGAGTGAATAATGACTACAGCGCACTTTGAGAAACTTGTGACACAGGCTTGTAAAGCGCAATACAAGCGTAAGCGGTTATTACTTTGGTCACATTACGCAATTATGTTTATTTGGAAGTAAAAATAAATGGAATATCTGTGGTATTTCAAATTAAAACACAGTGCGAAGACTTGATTACTATTTTTGGAAACCATTACAGCTAAACAAATATGTGCCTGGAATCAAGAGTTGATCGTGTGGATATAGTAGTGGGGACGACTGTGCCAGGCGAGTAATCTCTACTTCACAATGAGGCAGGCAGTCAGGAACGATAATGTGGCCCCCAGAGAAAACACTTTGAGGACCCCTGCTCTAGTGGATTTATTAAATTTTGGGAGGAAGTTCAGCTTCACTTGTTCTCAGTGAGGAGCATCTGGTTCAGATAGCGCATTTCCAGCATGCTTATGAAGCTTATCAGTTGTTTCTATATTCATCTCAAACTGTATTAACCAAAACGTTAAGGTTGTATTTTACTTAAATATATATTGCACCTTGGTCACTGATTAGCCTCTGCCAAGCTTTTAAACAGAATCTAGTGTTAAGGGGAGACACTACAGGCAAAACTCAATTTTTTCAGTTTTCAGGTTTTGGGCCAGATTGGTCACTGAACATATAAGCTTTCACCCGGAAACAGAAAATATGCCTAATCTTCACAATGACATGTTTAAATATTGCACTGATTCAATGTTCCCCCATAGACTTATATGGGAGAATGCAATTACATGGGCCTTTTTCTCAAAACACATTTTTCTGTCATTGTGGCGACACTATGTCCACGTCAGTCGGACCTAAAGACTTCACATTTTCCAGCCTTGGACTGAACAATATTTGGAAGATTTTTTCAGAGGGATTTTTTATTATTTAATCCCTAAGCCCCATTTATTGAGTTTTGAATGTCAAAAAATAAGGCGAAAATTATTTTTTTTACACATTTTTCCACTAAAAAAACAACATTTTAAAACTAAACAAGAAATCCTAAATCCCCTCTGAAAAAGTCTTGGTAACTCATTCATCAATAAAATGAAACAATAAATTTGAATGTAGCTCTATCCGTTATTCAGATTTCGTCGCCGAAAAGATGGGAATTTTGGGTCATTTTTCTCACATTTATGCCAGTGATCGACAGCAAACGTTTCATATTGATATCTATAAATATACATTTTTTCCCTATTCACCTGCAGTGTCTCGCCTTAATATCATTTGGGCTTCTACCATTTGATATCTGTCCCATTCTCTGCATGAACCCGAGTGTGTCCGGGTCTGTGGGGCTTACCTGCAGTGCATGATGGAGGAGTGGTGCTCTCCGTACTCCTCTTGGCTCAGTTTGATGAAGGGCTGTTCCAGGGACGGAACCCCTCCCTGCGCTGTGGCTGCGGCCCTGCTGCTGGGCTCCAGAGGGGGGCTGTCCACCTCACTGTCCCCTTTCTTCTCTGGGGTCTGCACATATGAGAGCAAGAGACCACACAGTCATCCATCTCTGTCTGTAGTTTTCAAACCGTGAGCTGCTACTCAAAGTCTCTGAGCTGCTACCCAGTCTCTGAACTGCTACTCAAAGTCTCTGAGCTGCTACCCAAAGTCTAGGAGCTGCTACCAAAAGTCTCTGAGCTGCTACCAAAGTCTCTGAGCTGCTACCAAAGCCTCTGAGCTGCTACCCAAAGTCTAGGAGCTGCTACCAAAAGTCTCTGAGCTGCTACCCAAAGTCTCTGAGCTGCTACACAAAGTCTCTGAGCTGCTACCCAAAGTCTCTGAGCTGCTACACAAAGTCTCTGAGCTGCTACCAAAGTCTCTGAGCTGCTACACAAAGTCTCTGAGCTGCTACCCAGTCTCTGAGCTGCTACCCAAAGTCTCTGAGCTGCTACCCAAAGTCTCTGAGCTGCTACACAAAGTCTCTGAGCTGCTAACAAAGTCTCTGAGCTGCTACCCAAAGTCTCTGAGCTGCTACACAAAGTCTCTGAGCTGCTACCAAAGCCCCTGAGCTGCTACCAAAGTCTCTGAGCTGCTACCCAAAGCCCCTGAGCTGCTACCCAAAGTCTCTGAGCTGCTACCCAAAGTCTCTGAGCTGCTACCCAAAGCCCCTGAGCTGCTACCCAAAGTCTCTGAGCTGCTACCAAAGTCTCTGAGCTGCTACACAAAGTCTCTGAGCTGCTACCCAAAGTCTAGGAGCTGCTACCAAAAGTCTCTGAGCTGCTACCAAAGTCTCTGAGCTGCTACCCAAAGTCTCTGAGCTGCTACACAAAGCCCCTGAGCTGCTACCCAAAGTCTCTGAGCTGCTACCCAAAGTCTAGGAGCTGCTACCAAAAGTCTCTGAGCTGCTACCAAAGTCTCTGAGCTGCTACCCAAAGTCTCTGAGCTGCTACACAAAGTCTCTGAGCTGCTACCAAAGTCTCTGAGCTGCTACACAAAGTCTCTGAGCTGCTACCCAAAGTCTAGGAGCTGCTACCAAAAGTCTCTGAGCTGCTACCAAAGTCTCTGAGCTGCTACACAAAGTCTCTGAGCTGCTACACAAAGTCTCTGAGCTGCTACCAAAGTCTCTGAGCTGCTACCCCAAAGTCTCTGAGCTGCTACCAAAGCCCCTGAGCTGCTACCCAAAGTCTCTGAGCTGCTACCAAAGTCTCTGAGCTGCTACACAAAGTCTCTGAGCTGCTACCCAAAGTCTAGGAGCTGCTACCAAAAGTCTCTGAGCTGCTACCAAAGCCTCTGAGCTGCTACCAAAGTCTCTGAGCTGCTACCAAAGTCTCTGAGCTGCTACCAAAGTCTCTGAGCTGCTACCCAAAGTCTCTGAGCTGCTACCCGAAGTCTCTGAGCTGCTACCAAAGCCTCTGAGCTGCTACCAAAGCCTCTGAGCTGCTACCAAAGCCTCTGAGCTGCTACCCAAAGCCTCTGAGCTGCTACCAAAGTCTCTGAGCTGCTACCCAAAGCCTCTGAGCTGCTACCCAAAGCCTCTGAGCTGCTACCCAAAGTCTCTGAGCTGCTACCAAAGTCTCTGAGCTGCTAACCCAAAGTCTATGAGCTGCTACCAAAGTCTCTGAGCTGCTACCCGAAGTCTCTGAGCTGCTACCCGAAGTCTCTGAGCTGCTACCAAAGTCTCTGAGCTGGATGCGTGTTCTTACCTGCGGTGTGGCTTTGGTGAACAGCTCCTTCCGCTCCTTCTCATGCTCCTGGATGCGCCGGTGCCTCGGCGGGCCGGGCGGGGCGCCGGGCTGGGATGCGGGCTGGCTGATGGTGCCTGGGCCCTGAGCGGGAGGCTGAGCACAGGATCCCTCTGTTGCGGACAGCGGCCTCGCCTCTTTGACTGGGCCACCCTCTTTTGACTTCTACACACAGGAGGCCATATGTCATGAATTTGTGAAGGCAGTGAACATTTGAGTCCATTTGATACTCAAATTTGTGATTGCTCTGTGCCCGACTCGATATGTCTGTTGTGTCTCCTGGTATTAAATAACAAATAATAATGGTCCCAAAATTGAACCTTGTGGTACACCATACACCACGGAATTTAAAACAAATCTAAAAGCTTCTCGACTGGAGAGCGGCAATGTAACGCCTCATTTGAAAGCCAAGTCACGTCGTCACATTTTTGTCATATTTTTTTTTTTTTTTAACCTCTTAACTCCCGCCTGAACCGAGAGGATCTTTTTCCTCACGTCATCAGATTTTTTTTTCATCATTTTTTTTGTTGGGTGTTCAACTCATTTTTGTAACTTTTTCGGCATTTTTTTGTCAATTTTTTATCACATTTTTTGTCAAATTTTTGTAATTTTTTTGTCAAATATTTAGCGCATTTTTTTCATTTTTTTTGTCACATTTTTTTCCATTTTTTGTCACTTTTTTTTTCATTTTTTGTAAATTTTTTATCAATTTTTTGTCATTTTTTGTCACATTTTCATCATTGACATTTTTGTGACATCTTTGCCACTTTTTCATCAATTTTTCGTCACTTTTTTGTCAATGTTTTCTCACTTTTTTGTCACATTTCCATCATTGTTTTCGTCTCAGTTTTACTTTCACACCTTTTTCCCAGAAGCTTTTGGATTGGGGCAAAGCCAAACTGGAGAAAATGTGCTCGGTTCAGGTGGGAGTAAAGGTGTTAATCATTTTTTCTATCATTTTTTGTTGTGTTTTTCTCACGTTTTTGTAGTAGTTTTTTCCCCCCTGTTTTTCTCATGTTTTTGTTGACTTTTCAGCCTCTTTTTCCCGCTATTTTGAAGCTTTTCTTTCTAGCTTTTAGATTGGGGTAAAGCTCGGTTGAGGCGGGACTGGTGGCCCTAGAGCCAGTGGCCCTTCTGTGCTCTTCCAGAACGGACATATGGCCAGTCCGCCCCTGGATGTCGCCGTGTTGTTCACTATCTATAAACTATTGTCACTATTGTTGTTGTTTGTCACGCTGCCACGTGATTGGTCCAAATGGTCGGTGACACCAGATTTCATTGAGTCAATATTAAAAATGGGTGTATTATTTGAATGAGCAGTTCCCACAGCCTGCCTCACGCTCACCTGGCTGCTGAGTGGCTCCTTGCGGCCCAGTGTGGCCTGGCTGGGGGAGGCCGCTGTGGCGGAGCCCTGGGGGGGCCGCGGGGAGGTCTTGCGGTTCTGGGGGAGGAGCGTGGACAGGAAGTTTCTGGAAGGAGGCGTGGCGGCGCTTGCAGCTCGCTGACCCCACACCAGGTCACTGAGAATGAGACGGTCAGGCAGAAAGTTAGGCTCATTCATGCTTCAGTGTTTTTACTTCGCTCATTTTTTGCCTTGTAACCATGGAAATGTAAAATGTTATGTTATGTGCTGAATAAAAAACATCATTTTTTTGTTGGGTATTCAACTCATTTTTTTTAACTTTTTTGTCATTTTTTTTTGTCATTTTTTTGTCAATTTTTTGTCAATTTTTTATCACATTTTTGTCACATTTTTGTCATTTTTTGGTCAATTTTTTGTCAATTTTTTAACACATTTTGTCACATTTTGGTCATTTTTTTGTCACATTTTTGTCACTTTTTCGTCACATTTTTGTCAATTTCTTGTGACATTTTTCTCACATTTCCATCCTTGTTTTCGTCTCAGTTTTGTCGCTATTTTCACACCTTTTTTCCAGAAGCTTTTGGACTGGGGTAAAGCCAAACTGGAGAAAATGTGTTCGGTTCAGGTGGGAGTTAAAGGGTTAAAACAAATGGTAACTATGGCAAAAGCCTAGTTTTAGTAAAACAAAATCAACAATTGTAGCAATTTAGTGCAAAAAAAACCCAAACTGTATCTACAGCACCGACAGTAACTTTACTTCATTCGTTAACTCAAAGAAAATGCCACATTAGATTATTTTGAAAGTGTCAGTTCAGCATCAATTAAAGTAAATTTTTTAACATACCGGTATACAGTTGTTGACGTCAACAACCTTTGCAATAAAAGTTGAAAAACTGTGAAAGTCGATGCTACAACGCTCTGTAATTGATAAATACCAAGACACCACAACAGTGTTTCCTTAACTTTGTGAAAGGAGTGAAACAGCGCCCCCAATTTGACGCTGGTGGTCAAAAAGTGTACTGCATCCATATTTACCATTGAGAGTGAATGGAAGAGTTAGTTTTAACCACACGCAGCGCAAAAGCCCCACTTTGGGCACCCTTGGTCTAAGGACAGGGGACATATATTCCATGTCTATTTGCACAAAGACAGTAGGAGGTCTTACAGCTCGGTGTCCCCCAGGCGGTCAGTGTTCTGGACGTACGCGGGCAGTTTGTGGTGCACCAGGCTCTGCTCCTGCTGATCCCGACAGTCCATCTGCAGAGCGAACAGCTGCAACACAACACCGGCCGTCAGGACTAACTCTGGTCCAGCATTTTCTGATATCAGTCGGATACAGATGTCGTCAGGATGTCACGCTAAACCCGAGAGCACATGGTAATTACAAAGTTCACTCTAAAGACTAAGCGAAGGCAGCGCAGAACATGAACTCTTCCACTGTGATTATTAAACTCCTTATAATAATGTGTAATATTATTGTAATGTCAAGTTGAAAGACGTTGTGGACTTTTCCCTATTTAAAAGCTTAACAGTTTGTTTATTTGGTCATGTTTTAGGTATTTTTCAACAATACAAATATTTGTGATAGAATAAACGCTTGCATTGGATTCTGTTCATTGGGTGAAATAGTACATGGTGTGGCTTTAAAGGATTCATATTGTGATTGTATTTGTTGGCCTCTGGGGCCGTATTACATCATAAGTGGTGGGTACCATTAAACGATGCCGTAAGGTCTCGGAAAAAATTGTAGGTACAACTGGTATCGGAAAAATGAAAGTATCGAAAACAAGCACCAAAAAAAAATCTTATATCTTAAGATCCAAGTTTTTTTTCAGTTGGTCCAGGGGCAGCATTAAGGGAAAGGACATGGTTGTTTCAGCTCAAATAATTAATTGTTTTTCCCATTTTTTCTTTAAATACTCTTCCCATTTTCCCACAATTTATTTCCCATTTTCTAAAAATTTTTGCCCCATTCTTTTTTTTTTTTTTTAATGTTTTTTTTTTCCTTATTTTTGCCGCAATTTCCCCCCAAATTACTTCCCAGTTTTCATACATTTCCTGACATTGGAGACAAACCTGATATTGTCCATTTCCAGATCTTCCACACATTATTGTTCTGTGTTCTGGCTCTAGATAACAAATATTTTAGTATAGGTATCGGTTCAGGTTCAAAAAGTATCGTTCGGGTATCCATACCGAAAGTACTGCTATCGAAAAAAAAAAAAAATCAATGATACCAAGCTCTACTCACTACTGAAGTACAGTACTAGCAGAATATTTCAGCTTCACGGTCAGTCTGTGTGGTCACTCACCATCTGACGCAGCTGCTCGTTCTCCTCAGAGACAATGGTCATCCTCTGCACCTCGGCGTCGAAGCTCAGCAGAACGGGCTGAGGTGGGACTGGGTTAAAGACACAACACGGGACTAGCCAGGGGCGGACTGGGACTGAAAAACCTGAAACAGCCCTGGACTCTGACCAGCCTGGCCCAAATTAGCGTAATCGTGCACTTCCACAAATACATATTTTAACCTCTTACCCCCCGCCTTAACATTAACGAGTGCATTTTCCCCAGTTCGACTTTTTATTATTATTTTTTTGATCGGTATCTTCAGCAAAAAGAACTGGAAAGGTGGTCGTAGAAACAGAAGCAAAATCATTCATATAAATAATACTGGTCCCAAAATTGAACCTTGTGGTACGCCATACACCACGGAATTCCTTTTAGATTCATGTTTTTTTATACTGAGCTTTACCCAAATCTAAAAGCTTCTCGATTGGAGAGCAACAATGTAACGCAGGGGTAGGCAACGACAGGCCCGGGGGCCAAATTCAGCCCTCCAGCAAAAAAACCTTTGGCCCCCAAGAGAATTTTGAAGAAACATTCATCCATAAATCAGAGACCAAATACATGAAAAGGACTCTAAAATGTGGAAAATACTGTCAATATTTTCACATTTCCCAGCAAAACACCCCATTAGGTCATATATCAGTGGCAAAACTTATATTTGTAGAGAAAAAGTGCTTTACTTTGGGCCCTTGGTGTTTTGGAAATGAAGATCGGCCCTCCATGACACAAACTTGCCTACCCCTGATGTAACGCCTCATTTGAAAGCTAAGACCTACAAAAGTGACGGAAATTTTTTTTTTCCGCCACATTTTTGTCATATTTTTGTTGTTTTATTAATGAGTTTTTCTATCATTTTTTGTTGTGTTTTTCTCACATTTTTGTTGACTTTTCATCCTCTTTTTCTTGCTATTTTGATGCTTTTCTTTTTAGCTTTTAGATTTGGGTAAAGCTCGGGTGAGGCGGGACTGGTGGCCCTCGAGCCAGTGGCCCTTCTGTGCTCTTCCAGAACGGACATATGGCCAGTCCGCCCCTGGGACTAGCAAATAGCAACTTACGTGCGATAATCAGGGCTCCTCAAATATATCACAGAACTACCATGATCGCAACTACTTATGGACCGCGGTGAAGGATATGCATGCACTGGAAGAGCACCGACAGGAAGTTGTGCAGGGAAACCAGGAAGGTGTCGGCCCATTGGCGCGTGAAGTACGTGGCGAAGAGCGGGTTCTGCTCGGGGGCTTGCAGGAACGGCAGCACAAACCAGTCGCGCCACTCGGGCTGACCTTGCAGCTCCGGCCCCAGCTTCAAGAAGAACTCCTGGGTCTTCTCCAGGCTCCCCTTCTGAAACACAGTCATGCATAAACCAATAAAGACACAAAAATGTGGATTTGGATCGATCTCCCGTTTGAGCTTGCTAAAGGCTAGATGCAAGTTCGCCATTTTATACTCACTACTCACTACTTTATATACACTACTGCCACCTCAGGTCATACGTGTAGCTGCACCTTCTATATATATTAACATTTCAAACCCTCTCCCAGGGGCTGGAACATTGACGCCTTTTATTTTGTCGGGACAACAGGAAGTGTTTCGTTGCTGTTAGCGGAGCTTTGACATCAGTGTCACTGCAGGTTTCTGTTTCGTTTTTACCGTGGACCAGATTATTTGTTGTTATCTTGTGTAAAAGGCGAGTTTAGACGGAGCGTTTGTGTTTGTGATCGATCATGAGACTGACCCGAGAGAAGACGAGACGCTCGCGCTGATGGGAGGAGTTATTTTGAGGCGTGGGACTGACCTGCACACGGAGCAGCTGGACGTGCTTTGAAGACGCGATGGAGACTTTATTAAAACCCTGGAGGGTCACACATTTGTTACTTTCCCTGTTTCCAAATACAGTCACAGGAGGTTTGAAAAGTGTCTAAATCTGTGTCAAAGTTACGCTCGGATCAGCTCCTCCACAGCGTCCCCCCCTCGGCCCGGGTTCCCGTTTGTTACTTCCTGCCCGTGAGTTTTCATTTACACGAGTATGAGACAAATTCCTAACATGGGGAATATTTCTACCGCTATAGTTTCTAATAAAAGCCCCGGCCTGTTTTAGAGACCGGCTTTAATTTGCCTCCGCCAGCCGCGAACCCGGCCTCTGTCAGAGACCCGGCCCCTGTCAGAGACCCGGCCTCTAATGGAATACAGGCCAGTATTAGAGAATTTACGGTAATTCAACATGTATTGTCATAGTAAATGTTTTTAGTAGTAGTAGTAGTAGTTTATTCGATCAGTTCATTCATTCCTTTAAACGTAAAAAAAATTTTTTTCCAATTCTTTGTGAACAACACGACCGAAAGGGTTTAGGCTGAAGTGAAAACTTATAACGCCTAACCCAGTTTACAGACTTCCACGAGAGAAAAACAAAAACAAAACACAAACATTAATAATGAACAATTATAAGTGTTAAACAGAAGAGAAATAAGCATGTATCTGAAGTTAGTAACATCAATTTCAATATTCCAACAAATATGTATACATACATTTGTTTTAAGTTAATTTAGTTGAAACTAAATCATGTCATCATTATTATTTTTTATTTATTTTTCTTTATTCATCCTAAGCTTATATATTCTTGAATTTTAGTAGCTTTAAACAACTTTTTGAAAGCTTTGACTGTTTGGGACAGTTTTAACTGATCTTCCAGGTCGTTCCACAGATGAACTCCTCTTACAGAAACACATCCACTGTTTTTATTCTTTTTAGCTTTTGCTTTTTTGAAAATAGCAGTTCCTCAGAGGTTATACTGACTTTTCCTGTGTTCAAAAAGCTCCTGGATGGGAGGAGGGAGAAGATTGTTAAATGCTTTGTGCACTATTACTAATGTATTTAGATCAACAAGATCATGGATTTTCAGTAGGCTCAGCTCTACTCTACAGTTTCAATTGTAGAAATATATAAAGATATATCTAATAAAGGTCGACCGATGTGGGTTTGTCTAAGGCCGATGGCGATATGCACCGCTGATATTATTGGACAAATTTATAAAAATGTCTATAATCCTGTGTATGAATTGTACTGTAATAGGGCTGGGTGATATATCGATATTTAAGATATTTTAAGATATTTTAAGAAGCTATTAAGTTAACATAAAGCTTGATCTTCTTTTTACTCTAGCATTAACCTGCAGTGTCTTGTCTTAAAGAGAGGCGGTTCATTTGAATGCAATATTTGTGCTAACGTGCCATTGAGTGGGAGGAACCCAGTATGGTGCTGACGACGTAGTAGCGGTACAGGCTGGTGCGCAGCTTGTGCACGGTGGCGCGGTACACGTCCTCCAGTCGACTGAAGAGCCGCTTCTCCAGGTAGGCCCAGTACTCCCGCAGCCCGGCCAGGTCGAAGTTCTGCACCAGCTGCTGCAGCTGCTCCAGGATCCGGTCCACCTGAGCGAGGGGCGAGACACAGGAGGTCAGGTCACCCTCAGCGCTCCCGGAGAGGTGAGGTCCAACTCACCCGGAAGCCTTTGTCTTTGTCGGCCTTGATGTCGGCGTCCAGCTGCTTCAGGGCGTTGCTGAAGCCGCGGTAGATGAGGTACTCTCGGACCAGCTCGTCGGTGCGCTCCACTGCGGACGCCATCCTCCACGCCAAACCAGCGGGGACCACCTGGAAAAGAAGCAAAGATGTGATGAGTTGAGCTGCACCATTAAATAAAGCTGAACCAAAAAGTGAGGACATCTGATATCTTTTTTATTTCTTTGTGTTGATGTCATATTCAGGGCTGAGGCTGAACATACGGCTCCACAGCGCCTCTGCAGCAGCGGGGAGGTAGTGGTGCATGACCGGCGGTAATACATACATGTCTGTTTTCATGTGACAAAAAATGACAAAAATGTGATAAAAAATTGACCAAAAAAATGACAAAATGTGACAAAAAATGACAGAAAAATGACAAAAATGTGATAAAAATGTGACTAAAAAAATGACAAAGAAATGACAAAAAATGGACAAAAAATGACAAAAATGTGATAAAAAATTTACGAAAAAATGACAAAAATGTGACAAAATGTGGGGGGAAAAATGACAAAAATGTGATATAAATTTGACCAAAAAATTGCCAAAAATTTACAAAAAATGTGATAAAAATGTACAAAAATGTGATAAAAAATTTGACCAAAGAAATGACAAAAAAATTACAGAAAATGGACAAAAAATGACAAAAATGTGATATAAAAAATGTACGAAAAAATGACAAAAAGTGACAAAATGTGATAAAAATTTGACCAAAAAAAGGACAAAAATGTGACAAAAAATGATCAAAATTTGATACAAATTTGACAAAAAAATGACAAAAAAATTGACAAAAAAATTGACAAAAAATGACAAAAATGTGATAAAAAATTTAAGAAAAAATGACAAAAATGTGACAAAAAAATGACAAAAAAGTTACAAAAATGAGTTGAATACCCAACTAAAAAACGATGGAAAAAAAATCTGATGACATGAGGAGAAAGATCCTCTCGGTTCAGGCGGGAGTCAAGAGGTTGAGCTGCACCATTAAATAAATCTGAACCAAAAAGTGAGGACACTTGATATTGTATATTTTAAGCAAGGAGCACGCAAGAGCTCTGAGAGGCCTGATTTCGCCCAGATCAGCTATTCCTGGACCCTTCAGACATCATAAAACTGGTTTCCTGTTTCTGACAGGAGGGGGCGTGGCATCACGATGGTGGCTCTCCAACGCGATGTTGCTCATCCATCACGATGGATGATGATATCGTCCATCGGCACAACGCTACTGGCTGCCTTTTGTGCTCCTCTAATTTGTCCCTGTTTCAGAGCGTGGTGCCCTGCACTGGTCAGCTCCTCCTGCTGACCACAATCTTTCACCATTTGTCCCTTCGCCGTTTCCTGCGGCACCTCTTGCGACGCCTCCACTGTGCTGCAGGTGTGTGGGGCTCTTGATGCCTCTTCAGTGTTTCAAAAGAAGACATTTGTAAGTCTCATGTGTCTTTAGCTCAGAGGCTAGCTGTTTGTTTACTTTAAAAAATATGGGTCATTCATGGCTAGTACGGAAAAAAATCTACGGAACCCGACTAAAACACAGCACAGATGTACGAAAGTATCAGGTAAAACAATGTGGAACACAACAATTGCAGAAAATGACAAAAAAACGCCACTGTACCAAGAGAGAGGGATGTTGCTGCTTGTTTACACGTCGCCACAACAACGGAATTTAATTAGTCTGACACAGAGCTGCTTTAACCCCTGACCTCCCACCTGAACCGAGCACCTTTTTCTCCAGTTTGGCTTTACCCCAATCCAAAAGCTTCTGGAAAAAAGCTGTGAAAATAGCGACAGAACTGAGACGAAAACAATGATGGAAATGTGACAAAAAAGTGAGAAAACATTGACAAAAAAGTGACGAAAAATTGATGAAAAATTGATGAAAAAGAGGCAAAAATATCACAAAAATGTCACAAGAAACTGAAAAAAAATGACCAAAAGAATGACAAAAATGTGATAAAAAATTACAAAAAAATTACAAAAATGTGACAAAATGTGACACAAAAATTACAAAAATATGACAAAAATGTAACAAAAAAAATGACAAAAATTTGATGAAAAATTTACAAAAAAATGACAAAAATGTGACAAAAAATGACAAAAAATGTGACCAAAATGTGATAAAAAATGGACGAAACAATGACAAAAAGGTTACAAAATGCGACACAAAAATTACAAAAATATGACAAAAATGTCATAAAAATTGAAGAAAAAAAAAGGACAAAAATGTGACAAAAATGTGACAAAAAAATTACAAAAAATGTGACCAAAATGTGATAAAAAAAAAAAGACAAATAAAGTTACAAAAATGAGTGAACATCCAACAAAAAAATGATGGAAAAAAAATCTGATAACATGAGGAAAAAGATCCTCTCGGTTCAGGCGGGAGTTAAGAGGTTAAACAGAACAGACGCCACTGTACCAAGACAGAGGGATGTTGCTGCTTGTTTACACGTCGCCACAACAACTGAATTTAATTAGTCTGACACAAAGCTGCATTAAACAGAACAGACCTAGATTATGGAAAACACAGACTCTTAAAATACACTAATGTAATACTGCTGAATATACGTAAGATGGACACTTTCTTCCAGATTGATTTAGCTACTTAGGAGGTCAAATACTTCATGAGGTGGTACTTTACTGGCTGAGAAGTTTGAGAACCACGGGGGAAGGCGGTGCAGAATGTGTGATTAACGCGTCGATTCTTGTTGATTTACGTAAAATTGTGCATCAAACTGTCTTGCAAAGGGGCCTACCTTTCAGAAAACCGAGGCGCGCGTCTCAAATCCACACAATCCAGCCTCGAAACAGACAGTTTTCGTTTCCTGTTGTCCTCGCTCGCGTCGGCTCCTGACAGTCACGTGAGCGGTCATATGATCTCGTCACGTGTGTTGTTGTGTTGACTGAACATACGGCTCCACAGCGCCTCTACAGCAGCGGGGAGGTAGTGGTGCATAAAATTGATCAAAAAATTACAAAAAAATGACAAAAAATTGACAAAAAATGACAAAAATTTGATAAAAAATTGACCAAAAAAATGACCAAAAATGGACAAAAAATGGACAAAAAAATGACAAAAATGTGACAAAAAATGATTAAAAAAAAATTGACGAAAAAACGACAAAAATGTGACAAAAAAATACCAAAAAAAGGGACAAAATGTGACAAAATAATGACAAAAATTTGATAAAAATTTGACAAAAAAAAATACAAAAAATGACAAAAAATGTGATAAAAATTGACAAAAACGTGATAAAATTTGACCAAAAAAATTACAAAATATTGACAAAAAATGGACAAAAAAATGACAAAAATGTGAAAAAAAATTACAAAAAAATTACAAAAATGTGATAAAAATTTGACCAAAAAAATTACAAAACTTGACAAAAAAATGACAAAAATGTGATAAAAATAGACGAAAAAATTACAAAAATGTGACAAAAAATGACAAAAAAATAACAAAAACGTTACAAAAGTGAGTTGAATACCCATGGAAAAAAAATCTGATGACGTGAGGAGAAAGATCCTCTCGGTTCAGGCGGGAGTTAAGAGGTTAAAGGTACAGACTCACCTACTCTCCCATCACTACTTTAGCAAATGCTGAATTATGGTTATATTTTCTACCAAATATAGGTGGGCTGAATTCAGGTAAAGAGGGACGATTAAGGACAGATTTATAAAACAACTGCCATCTTTGATAAAAAAAAAAAAATCCTTTAGGTCAAGGTGAAAGGTCTTTTTAGGGAAGTAGGGAAGCTCTGCAAGCTAGCCATAAGCTCAGAGGCAAAGTATCATCTCAAAAGGTCTGCACATTCAAAGATTTCTAACCAGGCTTAGACCTAATGTGGTTATTGAGTTGACAACAGCTGAAAACATCTGGATCCTTGATGCTTGATAATGCAAAACTATTGAAATCAAACATTAAAGTTGACTTAATAGTGACCTCTCATTACCTCAGCACCATTTCCTCTGAGCACCTTGCAGGTCGGTCCGCCCTGTCGTGCTGATGAGCCTCACAGTTCCCAATGTGCCCGTCCTTTTGCATACAAGTGTGTTGTTTACATGTCAAAGCCTCTGACGGGCGTCTCTGTCAGGGGAGCACGGAAACGACTGTGGGATTAACAGGGTACTCAGAGATACTCTTCCTGCTTCAGAATTCCCCATTTGCATTTCTAAAGCCTTATTAAGGAGCTAGTTAAGTTAGAACTTTGAAAAACATTGCGTTAGGTGTACATTTCCGAACTGTCTTTATCATCCATTAGCACTTTGCAAACTGACTTTATTTGAGCCATGTTCTAGTCTTATTGCTCTTTAAAAAGCCAACGTTTTTTTGCTTGTTTCAGTAATCCTGCAAGATCTTGGAATAACTGAAATTAATGTATGCAACACTGGATCTTTTGAAGCTTAGTGAAACAACGCCAAAGCCAACGGTGCCATTATCAAAGATGCCGACAAAGAATGTGGCGGACATCTTGTGATTGGCCTGTGCCACTTTTTATTTCCCTTATGTGTTTTTGTCACTTTCTTTATGGCACTTTTGTTACTTTTTAGCTGGATTTTTGTCTTTTTTTTGCTGGATTTTTGCCACTTTTTTGCTGGATTTTTGTCACTTTTTTGCTTGATTTTTGTCTTTTTTTTTGCTGGATTTATGTCATTTTTTGATGGATTTTTGTCACTTTTTTGCTGGATTTTTGTCATTTTTTGATGGATTTTTGTCATTTTTTTGCTGGATTTTTGTCATTTTTTGATGGATTTTTGTCATTTTTTTGCTGGATTTTTGTCATTTTTTTGCTTGATTTTTGTCTTTTTTTTGCTGGATTTATGTCATTTTTTGCTGGATTTTTGTCACTTTTTTGCTGGATTTTTGTCATTTTTTTGCTGGATTTTTGTCATTTTTTTGCTGGATTTTTGTCATTTTTTTGCTGGATTTTTGTCACTTTTTTGCTGGATTTTTGTCATTTTTTTGCTGGATTTTTGTAACTTTTTTGCTGGATTTTTGTCATTTTTTTGCTGGATTTTTGTCATTTTTTTGCTGGATTTTTGTCACTTTTTTGCTTGATTTTTGTCTTTTTTTTGCTGGATTTATGTCATTTTTTGATGGATTTTTGTCACTTTTTTGCTGGATTTTTGTCACTTTTTTGCTGGATTTTTGTCACTTTTTTGCTGGATTTTTCTATTTTTTTGCTGGATTTTTGTCACTTTTTGCTGGATTTTTGTCACTTTTTTTGCTGGATTTTTGTCACTTTTTGCTGAATTTTTGTCATTTTTTGCTGGATTTTTGTCACTTTTTTGTTGGATTTTCGTCACTTTTTTGCTGGATTTTTGTCACTTTTTTGCTGGATTTTTTTATTTTTTTGCTGGATTTTTGTCACTTTTTTGCTGGATTTTTCTATTTTTTTGCTGGATTTTTGTCCCTTTTTTTGCTGGATTTTTGTCCCTTTTTGCTGGATTTTTGTCATTTTTTTGGCTGGATTTTTGTCACTTTTTTGCTGGATTTTTGTCACTTTTTTGCTGGATTTTTGTCACTTTTTTGCTGGATTTTTGTCACTTTTTTGCTGGATTTTTGTCACTTTTTTGCTGGATTTTTGTCATTTTTTGGCTGGATTTTTCTCAATTTACATCCTCATTTTCTTCTCGTTTTTTGTCGCTATTTTGAAGAACAGGAGAAAACATGTTCAGGTGGGAGTTAAGAGGTCAAAGATCTACTATATATTAGAGCGTGTGACCTTTACATGGACCGACTTTTTATTTCCTGGTCAGGCAGTGTCATGTCCTGAGGTGGAAGACAGTTTTTCTTTGAGACCCGCTGTGTAAATGATCTCGTGTGAAGTGGAAACAACACAGTATGACCTGGAACGTTTGGCCGTGTGGCTTTGAGAGGAGTTGAAACATTTGCACTGCGCGGGGGGGGGGGGCAGCTGCTCCACGTCACACCGGGCTCAGATAAGGTCCGCTGATAGCGCGCTTCCTGTCCTGCGTCCAATCACAGATCACCGACACATTCCACGTGCCAAACCACAGCTGAGTCCACCACCCGCCCCTGAATCTGCAGTGGTTCCTCAGTATCTTCCTACAGGTCTCCATGATCGAAAGCAAATGCTGAAAACAATGCTGCTGTTGGTCCAGGGACAACATTAAAGGAAGTGACTTTATTGTTTCAGCTCATTTTTTTTTTTTTTTTTTCCCTGAATGTTTGCACCATTTATTTTTTTCCAATTTTTTTCATTACTTTTTTTATTATTTTTTACAATTGTTTATTACTAATATTTTCACCATTTCCCCCCATTTTTCAACATTTTTTAACTCCTTAACCCAGGCCTGAACCGAGCACATTTTCTCCAGTTTGGCTTTACCCCAGTCCAAAAGCTTCTGGAAAAAGCTGTGAAAATAGCAACAAAACTGAGACGAAAACAATGATGGAAATGTCACAAAAAAATTAGAAAACATTGACAAAAAAGTGACGAAAAATGGATAAAAAAGTGGCAAAAATGTGACAAAAAATGACAAAAAAATGACAAAAAATTGATGAAAAAATGACCAAAAAAATGACAAAAATGTGACAAAAAATGACCAAAACAAATGACAAAAATTTGATTAAAATTTGACAAAAAACATGACAAAAATTGATGGAAAATGTGACAAAAGTGAGAAAACATTGACAAAAAAGTGCCAAAAATGTCACAAGAAATTGACGAAAAAATGACCAATTTTTTTGTCATTTTTTTGTCATTTTTTTTTTTTTTTTAAAAATGAAGAAATTATGACAAAAAATGACAAAAAATTGATAAAAAATGGACAAAAAAATGACAAATTGATAAAAAAGTTGAAGAAAAAAATGACAAAAATGTGACAAAAATGTGACAAAAAATGACAAAAATATGACAAAAATTTGATAAAAATTTGACAAGAAAACAACAAAAAATTGATGAAAAAATTGAAGAAAAAATGACAAAAATGTGACAAAAAATGAGTTGAACACCCAACAAAAAAAATCTGACGACGTGAGAAAAAGATCCTTTCGGTTCAGGCGGGAGTTAAGAGGTTAACCCCTTAAGCCCAGCCTTAACTGAGCACATTGTTGCCAGTTCAGCTTTACCCAAATCTCAGACTGGAGCTCACGGCTCATAGACCAGCGTAACGCCTCATTTGAAAGCTAAGAGATTCTAATTTCTCGTCCTCATTTACTCGTCTTTGAAGATTTGGTTAAAGTCAAACTGGAGAAAATGTGCTCGGTTCAGGCGGGGGTTAAAAGGTTAACACAATTGTTCTTATTTTTTGCTAATTTCTCACAATTTTCCTATTTTTTCCCCCCAAATTATTCCAAATTCTCAAACCTTTCTTGACCAAACTGACTGATAAGGTGTTAACCCTCAGCCACAGATCACAACATTTCAATACAACCAGGTAAAGGACACATCATTAATAATCTTCCAAACTTTCAGGGCTTTCATCTCCAAAACATTTAATCCCACGATAAAAGTTCATTTACAGTTAGTGCAAACAGCAAAAGACACAATAAAAAAAAAAAGACAGTCGTGTTTCTCCAACTCTTCAAGCAGAAGCTTTCACTACATTACCCATAAGGCTCTTTGGCAGCAGCCGAGGGAGTGGGCTCTTCTCTCCTCGTGGGTATGACCAGTGTGGGCATTGGCTGAACTGCACAGCATTTTATTATCTCTTTTGAAGTTCAGTTATATCAGTAAGTTTCCATTAGACAGGGCAGTTTATGTGCAAAAAATGGCCAAAATTGTGCATAGTTTGGCAACAAATTCTAAATAATGGATCGAGTGGATTTAAATTCATGGTTTCATTGTGTGTTTTAGTCACAAAAATCTTGGATCTTCAAATTCTTGCTTGTTTTTTGCGGTTCAAAGCTCATGATATCAAGCAGTTAAGTCCAAGCCTGTGTAGTTTGGAGTCCGTAGAAGGTACTAAAGACTAAAGACAGAATCCCACTTTGACAAAACGCCATCAAATAAACATCGTGAAGGGACAGTTTGGGATGTTCTAGACAAAAACCTCAAACGTGAAGGATCTACACCATGTTGTCTCGACTTAATCCGTCTGTTCCCGCTACGTTCCGGGACTTTTCGCAGAGTCAAAGTGTCCTCCTCACAAATGGAGTCCGTGGTTCTGCTGTGGGGTGAGGGGATATCAGCTCCCGTCCCGTATGGAGTCCATGGGTGCTGCTCTGGGGAGGGGGGCGGGTCACAGAATCCAAAGCAGAGGAAGCAGCGTGAATGCGACCCAGTGCAGTCTCGCGGTCCCGGATGAAGATCGGAACCATCGCACCTCGTCTGAATCATCTGCCACACAGAGCGATGACTTAGAAAACACACGTGCAAACAACAACAATCTAATGCACAATGCAGTTTTCCTATAGCGGTTAGCATTAGCCATCAATCATTAGGGCTGTGCAATTAGTCGAAATTCGATTACGATTTCGATTACAACAGTAAACGATTACAAAATTAGCATAATCGCAAAAAATCGATTCAATTTTTTTT
Organism: Gobius niger; assembly: GCF_951799975.1. Classification (NCBI taxonomy): domain Eukaryota; kingdom Metazoa; phylum Chordata; class Actinopteri; order Gobiiformes; family Gobiidae; genus Gobius; species Gobius niger. Next base: position 4,230,150 of record NC_136873.1, on the reverse strand, counting down.
TTTTTTTTTTTTTTTTTCTAATTTTTTTTCTTCTAATTTTTGGATTTTTGTCACTTTTTTGCTGGATTTTTGTCTTTTTTTCTGCTGGATTTTTTTCACTTTTTGGATGGATTTTTGTAATTTTTTTGATGGAATTTTGTCACTTTTTTGATGGATTTTTGTCACTTTTTTGATGGATTTTTGTCACTTTTTTGATGGATTTTTGTCACTTTTTTGATGGATTTTTGTCTTTTTTTCTGCTGGATTTTTTTCACTTTTTGGATGGATTTTTGTAATTTTTTTGATGGAATTTTGTCACTTTTTTGATGGATTTTTGTCATTTTTTTGATGGTTTTTTGTATTTTTTTCTGCTGGATTTTTGTCACTTTTTTGATGGAATTTTGTCACTTTTTTGATGGATTTTTGTCTCTTTTTCTGCTGGATTTTTGTCTTTTTTCTGCTGGATTTTTGTCACTTTTTTGATGGATTTTTGTCACTTTTTTGATGGATTTTTGTCACTTTTTTGATGGATTTTTGTCACTTTTTTGATGGATTTTTGTCACTTTTTTGATGGATTTTTGTCTTTTTTTCTGCTGGATTTTTTTCACTTTTTGGATGGATTTTTGTAATTTTTTTGATGGAATTTTGTCACTTTTTTGATGGATTTTTGTCACTTTTTTGATGGATTTTTGTCACTTTTTTGATGGATTTTTGTCACTTTTTTGATGGATTTTTGTCACTTTTTTGATGGATTTTTGTCTTTTTTTCTGCTGGATTTTTTTCACTTTTTGGATGGATTTTTGTAATTTTTTTGATGGAATTTTGTCACTTTTTTGATGGATTTTTGTCCTTTTTTTGATGGTTTTTTGTATTTTTTTTTCTGCTGGATTTTTGTCACTTTTTTGATGGAATTTTGTCACTTTTTTGATGGATTTTTGTCTCTTTTTCTGCTGGATTTTTGTCTTTTTTCTGCTGGATTTTTGTCACTTTTTTGATGGATTTTTGTCACTTTTTTGATGGATTTTTGTCACTTTTTTGATGGATTTTTGTCACTTTTTTGATGGATTTTTGTCACTTTTTTGATGGATTTTTGTCTTTTTTTCTGCTGGATTTTTTTCACTTTTTGGATGGATTTTTGTAATTTTTTTGATGGAATTTTGTCACTTTTTTGATGGATTTTTGTCACTTTTTTGATGGATTTTTGTCACTTTTTTGATGGATTTTTGTCACTTTTTTGATGGATTTTTGTCTTTTTTTCTGCTGGATTTTTTTCACTTTTTGGATGGATTTTTGTAATTTTTTTGATGGAATTTTGTCACTTTTTTGATGGATTTTTGTCATTTTTTTGATGGTTTTTTGTATTTTTTTCTGCTGGATTTTTGTCACTTTTTTGATGGAATTTTGTCACTTTTTTGATGGATTTTTGTCTCTTTTTCTGCTGGATTTTTGTCTTTTTTCTGCTGGATTTTTGTCACTTTTTTGATGGATTTTTGTCACTTTTTTGATGGATTTTTGTCACTTTTTTGATGGATTTTTGTCTTTTTTTCTGCTGGATTTTTTTCACTTTTTGGATGGATTTTTGTAATTTTTTTGATGGAATTTTGTCACTTTTTTGATGGATTTTTGTCATTTTTTTGATGGTTTTTTGTATTTTTTTTTCTGCTGGATTTTTGTCACTTTTTTGATGGAATTTTGTCACTTTTTTGATGGATTTTTGTCTCTTTTTCTGCTGGATTTTTGTCTTTTTTCTGCTGGATTTTTGTCACTTTTTTGATGGATTTTTGTCACTTTTTTGATGGATTTTTGTCACTTTTTTGATGGATTTTTGTCACTTTTTTGATGGAGTTTTGTCACTTTTTTGATGGATTTTTGTCTTTTTTTCTGCTGGATTTTTTTCACTTTTTGGATGGATTTTTGTAATTTTTTTGATGGAATTTTGTCACTTTTTTGATGGATTTTTGTCACTTTTTTGATGGATTTTTGTCACTTTTTTGATGGATTTTTGTCACTTTTTTGATGGATTTTTGTCTTTTTTTCTGCTGGATTTTTTTCACTTTTTTGATGGATTTTTGTCATTTTTTTGATGGTTTTTTGTATTTTTTTCTGCTGGATTTTTGTCACTTTTTTGATGGAATTTTGTCACTTTTTTGATGGATTTTTGTCTCTTTTTCTGCTGGATTTTTGTCTTTTTTCTGCTGGATTTTTGTCACTTTTTTGATGGATTTTTGTCACTTTTTTGATGGATTTTTGTCACTTTTTTGATGGATTTTTGTCACTTTTTTGATGGATTTTTGTCACTTTTTTGATGGATTTTTGTCACTTTTTTGATGGATTTTTGTCTTTTTTTCTGCTGGATTTTTTTCACTTTTTTGATGGATTTTTGTCATTTTTTTGATGGATTTTTGTCATTTTTTTGATGGAATTTTGTCACTTTTTTGATGGATTTTTGTCACTTTTGTGATGGATTTTTGTCATTTTTTTGATGGATTTTTGTCATTTTTTTGATGGAATTTTGTCACTTTTTTTTATGGATTTTTGTCATTTTTTGCTGGATTTTTGTCTTTTTTTTTATAGATTTTCGTCACTTTTTTGCTGGATTTTTGTCTTTTTTTGATGGATTTTTGTCATTTTTTTTGATGGATTTTTGTCACTTTTATTGCTGGATTTTTGTCATTTTTTTGCTGGATTTTTGTCTTTTTTTGCTGGATTTTTGTCACTTTTTTGATGTTTTTTTGTCATTTTTTTTGCTGGATTTTTGTCACTTTTTTGATGTTTTTTTGTCATTTTTTTAGCTGGATTTTTGTCATTTTTTTGATGGATTTTTGTCTTTTTTTGCTGGATTTTTGTCACTTTTTTGATGTTTTTTTGTCATTTTTTTTGATGGATTTTTGTCATTTTTTGATATTTTTTTGTCATTTTTTTGATGGATTTTTTTAAAGGCAACAAATAATCGTTTGAATAATCGTGATTTCAATTATGACTAAAATAATCGTGATTATTATTTTTTCTATAATCGAGCAGCCCTATGCTGTAGGCTAAAAATCCACAGAGAGTTCAAAGGCAAATGCAAAAAGAGGCCAGTCTAGTAATAGTAGTAACAAAGCAACGTTACTACTAGGAAACTCTATAACTTTACCGTAAATGTACCTGTAGCCAATTTGCGCCCGAGGCAAGATAGAACTTTTGTGCGTCATGTAGGTGTGAGTGAGTGCTTACCACAGTCGTTATGGAAGACGTGAGGGAAGCAGTGCAGCACTCCGTAGCCACAGCGGCAGTACGAGCAGCCCTTCTGCACCCACTCCCCGTGAGGCACCGGCCCACAGCTCCTGAGGACGAGCACAGGTCACATGTCAGGACACAAACACAAACACAAACACAATCAGGTCTGACTTTTAAAACAAGCTAGAGTTTTAATGCAACAAATCAGAGAAATATCTATGTAGCGATCATCTCTGAAGATTAGCACCCATCCCAGTAAAAACATTTGAACAAAATGTGTGTGAAATTTTACAGAAACTTTCTTCAAAACCTGCAAATGAATGTGTTTTGTAATTTTGGACCAAATATTTGTATTTTAACCTCTTAACTCCCGCCTGAACCAAGAGGAGCTTTTTCCTCACGGCATCAGATTTTTTTTCCATCATTTTTTTGGTGGGTATTCAACCACCAAAAACTGTCATTTTATTGTCATTTTTTGTCCAATTTTCGTCAATTTTTTTAAATCACATTTTTGTCGCATTTTTTGTAATTTTTTGGTCAAATTTTTGTCATTCTTTGGGCAAATTTTTATCACATTTTTGTCAATTTTTTATCACATTTTTGTAATTTTTTTTGTCACATCTTGTAACTTTTTTGTCAATTTTTTGAATTTTTTTTGTCAATTTTTTGGACTTTTTTGTCAATTTTTGGATATTTTTTAGTCTAATTTTTATCACATTTTTGTCGATTTTTGTCAATTTCTTGTTACATTTTTGCCACTTTTTCATAAATTTTTCATCACTTTTTTGTCAATGTTTTCTCACTTTGTTGTCACATTTCCATCATTGTTTTCGTCTCAGTTTTGTTGCTTTTTTCCAGAAGCTTTTGGACTGGGGTCAAACCAAACTGGAGAAAATGTGCTCGGTTCAGGTGGGAGTTAAGGGGTTAACAATGTTGTTGTGGGATTAAAAAAAAAAGAAAGTTGAGCAATGTTCCTTTGCCAAAGAAGACAGTGAGTGCTAAATACAAAAGGTACAACATTTTCAATAACATTAGCAAAAATTCCATCAAACAAAGGAATGAAAGAGACGTCAATGTGATTTAGATCATCCTTTGTGTTCTTCTTAAAGGGGCTAGATGCAAGTTCGTCATTTTATGCTCACTACTGCCACCTCAGGTCTTACTCGTAACTGCAGCTTCTATATTAAGCTCGTGCATGACGGCACTTCGGACCCGAATGGACACCTTTCTGAGTGACAGTGCAGGATTTTAGAGGCAGTTGTGGTGAACAGGTCTGAGCTCATTCTACACATTAGAAAAATAGTAGAAAAATACATAACTTTAACATTTTTAAACTCTGTATAATCCCTTTAAGCAACGTCATTATCGTCCAAGAAATGTGAATTTAATGTCAGTCTGAATCCAAATGAATGACATTTAAGGCCTTAATTATGGCATAATTATTAATGCCCCATAGAAAAGCTGCTGATATGGTTCACGATAGTGTGTGGGGGAAAAAAAACATGGTACTAATTCTTTTTAGCTTTACTAAATAAAATAAAACACTGAATCACATTTTTTCCCAGTACATATCTTGGAAGAGGATGAAAATCAAGAGCATATCTTCAAAACAACGGTTGAAAAAGCATCGTCCCATTAAAGTAACGACTCTCCTAAGTAGCGCCCATGCTTGACTTTAAGTCCACTTTTCTCTGTGCAGAGGACAGGTGGGGCTGAGTGCTATGCTAACGGCGGCTCATTCATGTGCAGGACGGCTCTGTTTTACATCAGAAAACCTCCGACTGAGTATCAGAGAGGTCTGCTGCCCCTGACGGAAACTCCACTCCACAAACACACCCTCCCTGGCGGCAGTTTAGGACCGATCGCATCTGACTGCTGTTATTTACACAGGCCGCAAAATAGGGCTGTGCATTTAATCGAAATTCGATTACGATTTCGATTACAACAATAAACGATTACAAAATTAGCATAATCGCAAAAAATCGATTATAATTTTTATTTATTTTTATTTTTTGTCTGTTTAAAAATTTCAATTTTTTTTTCACGTTTTTTTTCTAATTTTTAATTTTTGTCACTTTTTTGCTGGATTTTTGTCACTTTTTTGCTGGATTTCTGTCTTTTTTTGATGGTTTTTTGTCATTTTTCTGATAGATTTTCGTCACTTTTTTGATGGATTTTTGTCTTTTTTTGATGGATTTTAGTCTTTTTTTGATGTTTTTTTGTCTTTTTTTGATGGATTCTTGACATTTTTTTGATGTTATTTTGTCATTTTTTTAAATGTATTTTTGTCACTTTTGGGGATTTTTGTAACTTTTTTGATGTTTTTTTGTCATTTTTTTTGGATTTTTGTAACTTTTTTGATGTTTTTTGTCAATTTTTAAATGTGTTTTGTCTTTTTTTGGATTTTTGTCTCTTTTTTGCTGGATTTTTTCAAAGGCAACAAATAATCGTTTGAATTATCGTGATTTCAATTATGACCAAAATAATCGTGATCATTATATTTTCAATAATCGAGCAGCCCTACCGCAAACTGAACGCTTATATTCAGAAACATATTCAGTGCAACGGGAAACTTTGGAGCAAAAAATGAATGGTTCAATTTCAACCAAAACTGGGTTATAAAACACAGGTTGTGGGCTCTTACCGGACACGCTGGTCGTACTCGCAGCTCCTCCCGGTGAAGAACTGTGGACATGCACAGAAGCTGCCCAGGATACAGGTGCCTCCGTTCAGGCAGCAGCTCCGGCTCTGCTCCGAACCTGCACACAGGGAAACGTTCACTGACGCCGGCGCCATCTTTGACAGGAAAACAGAGGCCACGCCCTTCCCTATGTTGACTATACCGGGGCCATTTTGAATCTTGACATCCCTAGTCATTGTCTTTTTGATCTAGAAGCACTTCCACACTCTCAGTTCAGTTTCTGCTGACTTTAAGTCCATGGAAAGCCGCCTGCGATCCCCCGCTATGGCGCTGACTGTCCTGCGTTACTATGGAGACACGTCACTTTCAATAAACCCAATCCTGTTGCCGCTCTGTGATGGAAAACCCGTGAGAAAGGCAGGATAGAGGAGCAGTTAGGAGCTTTGTGCATGAGAAACATGATCACATATAGGGCTGGGTACCTTTAAACGATGCCAGTATGGTCTCAGAAAAAAAGTGTGAGTACTACTGGTATCGAACTAACTAAAAGTCGAAAAAAAAGTGTATCTTTAGACCCAAGCTTTGATGCTGCTGATCTTGGGGCAGTATTAAAGGAAGTGACTTGGTTGCTTCAGGTCAAAAAAGAAACAATTCCTCCCCCATTACGCAATTTACTCCACTTTTTAGTTTATTTATTTATTTATACACAATTTCTCCTTATTTTTGCCCCAATTTCCCCATTTTTCACACATTTCTGGACATTGGAGATGAACTAAGGCTGGACTAAAAGCTAAACACGAGTCGTTTTGTTGAAAACTCACTATATAATGTAAACGCACTGTATAACAAAGCTCAGTAATGTGGACATTTAAAGGGATTAGATCAAAGTTGGTCATTTTATACTCACTACTGCCACCTCAGGTCTTACGCGTAACTGCAGCTTCTATATTAAGCTCGTGCACTTTTGATTCCCCTGATGTAGAAGGATGAAAATACAGAATTTTAACATTTCTAAACTCCATATTGTCCCTTTAAATAAAAAAAAACATCTTAAAATTTGCGCTGTGATACTTATTTTATTGGCTATTTTTACTATTTTACTATATCGATATATGCATCAAGGTCTAATTTCACATTTCACTAAAAAATATCGATATACACTGCAAAAAGTAAATAACTAGATCAGATAAACATCTCAATTTGAGCATAATAATCCAAATTTGAGTTGTTTTGACTAGTTAAGAAGTTGTTGGGCATTTGTCCTGGATTATTTCACTTGTTCTGAGATGTTTCTGACTCGTTTCGATACATTTCGTCCTTATTTCAGGTCATTTTCTTTGCAATGTGACAAAAAATTGATTTTAAAAAATTACAAAAAATGACCAAAAAAAGAACAAAAAATGACAAAAAGTGACAATAAATGTGACAAAAAAATGACGAAAAATTGATTTTAAAAAATTACAAAAAAATAACAAAAAATTACAAAAAGTGACAATAAATGTGACAAAAACATGACAAAAAATTGATTTAAAAAAATTACAAAAAAATGACCAAAAAAATAACAAAAAATTACAAAAAGTGACAATAAAGGTGACAAAAAAATGACAAAAAATTGATTAAAAAAATTAAAAAAAAAATGACCAAAAAAATAACAAAAAATGACAAAAAGTGACAATAAATGTGACAATAAATGTGACAAAAAAATGACAAAAAATGACAAAAAATTGATTTAAAAAATGACCAAAAAAATAACAAAAAAGGACAAAAAGTGACAATAAATGTGACAAAAACATGACAAAAAATTGATTTAAAAAAATTACAAAAAAATGACCAAAAAAATAACAAAAAATTACAAAAAGTGACAATAAATGTGACAAAAACATGACAAAAAATTGATTTAAAAAATTAAAACAAAAATGACAAAAAATATAACAAAAAATTACAAAAAGTGACAATAAATGTGACAAAAACATGACAAAAAATTGATTTAAAAAATTAAAACAAAAATGACAAAAAATATAACAAAAAATTACAAAAAGTGACAATAAATGTGACAAAAAAATGACAAAAAATTGATTTAAAAAAATAACAAAAAATGACCAAAAAAAGAACAAAAAATGACAAAAAGTGACAATAAATGTGACAAAAAAATGATTAAAAAAAAATTACAAAAAATGACCAAAAAAATGACAAAAAGTGACAATAAATGTGACAAAAAAATGACAAAAAATTGATTTAAAAAATGATAATTGTTCTTGTCTCATTGGCAATTTGACTTTCTTATTTCAAGCGAGATTTACCCTAGAACTGGTCTGAAATGTCCTCAAACAAGCAAAGTAAACTTGGTCCCATCAGGAAAAGTGTCTAAACGAGTGAAAACCGCTCAAAACAAGAAACATTTCCTCAATTCAAGTCATTTAAGACAATGCTTGATATTTACTTTTTGTAGTGTACTGCCCAGCCCTAACAAGAACCCGATATTGTAAATCTGCACTTCCACTTCCATTATTTTTCTGTTTTCTGGTTCTAGATGGAGAATAATTTTAGTATAGGTATTGGGAAAAAGTATCGTTAAAGCACTGGTATTGAGAAAAAAGAAAAAAAATATCCAGCCCTAATCACATATGGTGGTGAGGGGTGTTTTAGTCTCGTGGCCCTCAGTTTGTCGAGAGCGGAGTCTGTTTATCTTCACAGTGCCCTGACACTTTTATCAGCGGAGCGACGGTCTGCTCTGACCCGGGGGTCGGCCTGGAGCCCCCTCCTCCCGCCCGGAGCCACTTCAGAACAGGCTCAGGAGAAAGTTATCCTCAGAGCACTCGAGATTGTACATGTGGTTCAATATCTGAGCTCATTCCCCCAGTGAGGCTCCGAGCATTTTCTCCAGTTCAGCTTTGCCCAAATCGAAAAGCTTCTTGACTGGAGAGCAACACTGTAACGCCTCATTTGAAAGCTCAAATCTAGAAAAGTGATGGGAACTTTTTGTCACGTTGTCGCTGCATTTGTCACTTTTTCGTTGTGTTTTCGTCTCTTGTTTTTCGGGTTTATTTTCATGTTATTGTTGTTTTTTCATCGCTTTTTTCATTGCTTTGCCGTCACATTTTCGTCACATTTTGTCACTTTTTTGTTGCTTTTCCAGCGCATTTTTGTTTTTGGATGCTTTTCTTTTAATCCCTTAACTCCCACCTGAACCGAGCACATTTCCTCCACTTTGGCTTTACCCCAGTCCAAAAGCTTCTGGAAAAAAGGTGTGAAAATGGTGACAAAGCTGACGAAAACGATGATGGAAATGTGAGAAAAAAGTGACGAAAACATAGACGAAAAAGTGACGAAAAATTGATGGAAAAGAGGCAAAAATGTGACATAAAATGCCGAAAAAATGTGATAAAAATTTGACAAAAAATGTGACCAAAATGTGACAAAAACTTGATGAGAAAATGATGAAAAATTGACGAAAAAATGTGACAAAAAATGACGAAAAAAATGACAAAAATGTGATAAAAATTTGATAAAAAGTTGACAAAAAAATTACAAAAGATGTGACCAAAATGTGACAAAAAATGACAAAAACTTGATGAAAAATGGACAAAAAAATGTGGCAAAAAATGACGAAAATGTGACAAAAAATTACAAAAAAATGACAAAAAATGTGACCAAAATGTAACAAAAAAATGACAAAAATGTGATGAAAAAATGACGAACAAATTACAAAAAATGACAAAAATGTGACAAAAAAAATTACAAAAAAGGTACCAAAAAAATTCAAAACTTTGATAAAAATTTGACCAAAAAATGACTAAAAAATGACTAAAAAAGTTACAAAAATGAGTTGAATACCCAACAACAAAATGATGGAAAAAAAATCTGATGACGTGAGGAAAAAGATCCTCTCGGTTCAGGCGGGAGTTAAGAGGTTAAGCTTTTAGATTTGGGTAAAGCTCGGTCACGCCCGGGGGTAAGGGTGAGGTAAAGTGAGGGGCCAGACCGGTGGCCCTGGAGTCATTGGCCCTCCTGTGCTCTTCCAGAAAGGACACATGGCCAGTCCGCCCCTGTGTGAGACACTTACTGGAGGTGAGTCCGATGAACGGGAGTGCGGCGCCGGCGTCCCGGCGTCTGTGCTCTCCGCCCGGGACCTGCTGCTGGGACGCCGACGGGCCCACTGCCGGACCGCGCAGGGAGGCGGGGCCCCCGGGAGCCGCTGTGAGAGCACATGTGCCTCCGCTACAATCTGGAAACACACACACGTTAAGAGAGACTCAAATGTGGGAGGAAAATAAAAGCAGAGAAAAAAATTTGAAGCTTTTCCTGTAGTTTAACGGCATAAAAATGAGGAATAAATATATGTTTTATGCAGAAAAATTGCAAAAAATGCCGAAATTCTGTCAGATTTAAGGCGAGACACTGCAGGTGAATAGGGAAAAAGTTTAAATTTACAGATATCAATTTGAAACTGTTGCTGTCGATCACTGACATAAATGTGGGGGGAAAAACGGCTTTTAACGATGTGATGTAACGTAACATGAACGAGTGACTTCTTTCACACACTAGTCTTTTAATAGTAAATCAAGGCCGTGGGAACCCAGGGTGCTGAGGGCGCTGTAGCACCTCCTGGTGGATAGTTTGTGAACTGCAGGCAATATTAACCCCTTAACTCCCGCCTGAACCGAGCACATTTTCTCCAGCTTTACCCCAATCCAAAAGCTTCTGGAAAAAAGGTGTGAAAATAGCAACAAAACTGAGACGAAAACAATGATGAAAATGTGAAAAAAGTGAGAAAACATTGACGAAAAAGTGACAATTTCTTTTACATAAAATGACAAAAATTTGACGAAAAAGTGACAAAAAATGTACAAAAAACTGACAAAAATTTGACAAAAATGGGAGAAAAAATGGACGAAAAAGTGATTAGAATTTAACAAAAAAAAAAGCAGTGAAAATAGCAACAAAACTGAGACGAAAACAAGGATGAAAATGTGAAAAAAGTGAGAAAACATTGACGAAAAAGTGACAAAAAATTTACAAAAAATCACTAAAAGTGAGAAAAAATGGACGAAAAAGTGATAAGAATGACAAAAAAAAATGCAAATAATTTGACGAAAAAGTGACAAAAAAGCCACGAAAATTTGACAAAACTGAGTCGACTGCCCAACAAAAAAAGTGATGAAAAAAAATCTGACGTGAGGAAAAAGATCCATTTAGTTTTGTAGGTCTTTCTTACACTGGCCTACAGGATTTGGGTAAAGCTGAACTGGAGAAAATGCTCTCGGTTCAGGCGGGAGTTAAGAGGTTGATAAATAGGATTTACGCACAGAAAAAGTATTTTGGGGGTAAATTTGGTCCCTCAGCGCCCCCTAACTAAAACATCTGCCCACGGCTCTGTAGTAAATTGAGGGATTTTTTCAAAAGAATCCCAAAAACAAGACATAATTTCATAGTTATTTTACACAGACAATACAATTTGTCCCTCAATGTATACGCAATTTCCCTTCATAAACGTCTTTCCTACAGTTTTTTTTTCCCTTTTCACCCACTTTTCTTCCTTTAAAATGCGATCTTTGTCCTAAACCCATATCGGGCTATCACACGCTCTTTAGGTAAGGCTCCCCACGCAGGACAAACAAAGGTTCTTATCTACAAAAAATAAATAAGGGAGAACACACACTGCTGAGAATGCCTCTTTCACTCATTTTTTCAGAGGGGATTTTACTTTTAAGACTGTTTTATCACAGAACATCACGCGAGACTTTTAAATGCTACAATTACGCATCGCAAAAAAGTCTAGATATAAACAGGCTACTTGACGCTACTTACGGACGAAATGAAGAAAAATAAAATAATATTGAGAAAATAAGAGAAAGCATCGTCAGTCACCCACCTGGGGCCGGAGGGGCGGCGGAGGCGCGGGGCCGCAGGACCAGCAGCAGCAGGAGCAGCACGGGGGTTACGCACCATCTGTGGAGACCGAAGCGGGTCAGAGGCACGTTCAACCGGGTCACGCACATCACCACGAGCCGACACACATCACCACGAGCCGACACACATCACCACGAGCCGACACACATCACCACGAGCCGACACACTCACCTGAGCATCTCGAACCACCAGCTTTATCCACGAAGAGGAAGTTTCCAAAAAAAAAGTCCACGGAACGGTCCCTGAAGGCGCGCGCTGTGAGAGGGAACGTCCTGAGAGTGAACGCTTGCGCTGAGGCTCTGACGCACTGACGCCGCTGGTTTCAGGTGAGGAGCATAGAGGAGTGGAGGGAGGGGGAGGGGGTGGAGCCTCAGAACCCCAGCTCAACAGTCACACCTACTCCCGGTCACGTGTCTGCATCCGACGTAAAATCTATGCGTAAAATATCCTATTTGTTTATAGCATGGAATTTTCGAAAAATTTGAATATTAAGAGTTTTTAACAAATCTGTGCATGGTTCTTTCTTTGTATTATTTCCTTCAATGTAAAAAAAAAAAGAAAATGTCATTTTTTTTGCTGGATTTTTGTCATTTTTTGCTGGATTTTTGTCATTTTTTTGGCAGAATTTTTGTCACTTCTTTGTTGGATTTTTGTGACTTTTTTGCTGGATTTTTGTGACTTTTTTGCTGGATTTTTGTCATTTTTTGCTGGATTTTTGTCACTTTTTTGCTGGATTTTTGTGACTTTTTTGCTGGATTTTTGTGACTTTTTTGTTGGATTTTTGTGACTTTTTTGCTGGATTTTTGTGACTTTTTTGCTGGATTTTTGTCTTTTTTTTGCTGTATTTTTGTCTTTTTTTGCTGGATTTTTGTCATTTTTTTGCTAAATTTTTGTCACTTTGTAGTTGGATTTTTGTCACTTTTTTGCTGGATTTTTGTCTTTTTTTTGCTGGATTTTTGTCTTTTTTTTGCTTAATTTTTGTCTTTTTTTTGCTGGATTTTTGTCATTTTTGTCAATTTACATCCTCATTTTCTTCTCGTTTTTTGTTGCTATTTTGAAGAAGCTTTTAGATTTGGAGAATTTGGAGAACAGGAGAAAACATGTTCAGGTGGGAGTCAAGGGGTTACACATCGAATTATCTTCACTACATAAAACATTCAATTCGTTGCCGACGCAAAAATCTGTGCCTGTTCCTTTGAGGTTTGCAAACACTCCATCAAACACGGGCCATATTTTTTTCATTTTCAAAGAACGGGGGAAATAGTTGAGCAAAGGCCACTTCGAATTCAGTATTAATACCCTTTAACCTCTTAACTCCCGTCTGAACCGAGAGGATCTTTTTCCTCACGTCGTCCGATTTTTTTTCCATCATTTTTTTGTTGGGTATTCAACTCATTTTTGTAACTTTTTTGTCATTTTTTAGTCATTTTTAGTCATTTTTTGTTCATTTTTTGTCAATTTATTGTAATTTTTTGTCAATTTTTTATAAATTTTTTGTTATTTTTTGTCACATTTTTGACATTTTTTTTGTCATTTTTTGTCACATTTTTGTTATTTTTTGTCACATTTTTGACATTTTTTTTTGACATTTTTTGTCACATTTTTCGTCAATTTTTCATCAAATTTGTGTCATTTTTTTGGTTACATTTTGGTCAATTTTAGTCCATTTTTTGTAATTTTTTTGTAATTTTTTAGTACATTTTTTGTAAATTTTTGGTCAAATTTTCATCAATTTTTTGTAATTTTTTCATCAATTTTTCATCAAATTTTGGTCATTTTTTGTTACATTTTGTCACATTTTTGTAATGTTTTTGTAATTTTTTCGTCAATTTTTAATCATTTTTTTGTTATTTCTTTGTCACATTTTTGTCATTTTTTGCCAATCTTTTTAATCACATTTTTGTCATATTTTTTGTAATTTTTTTGTCACATTTTGTAACATTTTTGTCATTTTTTTTGGTAAATCTTTGTCAATTTCTTGCAACATTTTTACCTCTTTTTCATCAATTTTTCGTCACTTTTTTGCCAATGTTTTCTCACTTTTTTGTCACATTTCCATCCTTGTTTTCGTCTCAGTTTTGTTGCTATTTTCACAGCTTTTTTCCAGAAGCTTTTGGACTGGGGTAAAGCCAAACTGGAGAAAAGGGTGCTCGCTTCAGGTGGGTTAAACTGGTTTGGAAAGTGAAAATTCTGATGTATAAAGAACCTGAGCATACATTTTATAACTTGATTGTATAATAATAGAACCTCTGTGTGTCCTGAAGCTAAGGTTGAAATCCCGGTTCACAAGACTGAGAGGAGGCTTGGAGAGTTTCTGGCTGATCACGGCTGGAGTTTCGTTCCCCCCATCCCCCCCTCGGACCCCCCTCGGACCCCCCATGCGCCCTCTTCATGTGCTAATGCGCCTCTGCGGGCAGGAAATCTACATTAGCGCAGCAGCAGGACGCTCATGGGTCTGAGGAGCTTAAGGAGGAGGCTTTTGTCCGAGAATTAGCCGCAATCATCGATCTGAAATAAGACTTTTCAAGGGACGTCGCCAGAGACTTTCACTTGGAGTATTTATTACAAGTACAGAGACAGAGGGTAGTACTTCAGTTATTCAAGTACATACCTGAGTGTACCGGTACTTTAGATTTATTACAGAGCACCTTTTACTACTTGAATAAACATTGGGTTTCCGAAATGGGGGGATAAGAAAGAAAAGGAAGTGACCATATTTGGATTACAGCCTTTCCTGCTACACGTGGATACCAAACGTGTCAGTATTTGTGAATGAATAAGCTAAGACCTACAAAACGGAATTGATCTTTTTCCTCACATCATCCGATTTTTTTTCATCACTTTTTCGATTTTTTTTGGTCCATTTTTCTGTCACTTTTTTGTCCATATTTTGTCACTTTTTCTTCCATTTTTTCCTACATTTTTCGTCAAATTTTTCTCGTTTTTTGTCATTTTTTTGTACATTTATGGTACCAGCTAGCCTGCATTAAAAACAGTGTGACCCGCTCCACAGAGCACCTGAGGCAAATCACTTAAAACACCAGACTCACCATATAAATGTCTGTGTCCATAGAATAATGTTTGGAATATAACTGACCTGCATCACATGAATGATCGAATTTTGAGGGACTATTTTCTAGCAGATCAACTTTAAAACGTCTGTCAACGATTCCGGGTGCCAATTTTATTATTCTTTTGGACTCACGTAAACCTCCACATCTGATTGGTTCATCCGTCGTCAATCCTGGCTCATCTGATCAGGGGAAAGTCGAGAGCCCCTTTTTTTGGTCACATTTTTGTCATTTTTTTGTAAATTTTTTATCACGTTTTTGTCACACTTTTGTGATTTTTTAGTCAGATTTTGGTCACATTTTTTGTAATTTTTTTGTAATTTTTTTGTAAAAAATGTATCACATTTTTGTCACATTTTTGCCATTTTTTCATCAATTTTTTATCACATTTTTGTCATTTTTTTGTCACATTTTGTCACATTTTTGTCATTTTTTTTGTCATTTTTCATCACATTTTTGTCATTTTTTTGTCACATTTTGGTCACATTTTTGCCATTTTTTCATCAATTTTTTATCACATTTTTGTCATTTGTTTGTCACATTTTGTCACATTTTTGTCATTTTTTTTGTCATTTTTTGTCACATTTTTGCCATTTTTATGTTACATTTTGGTCATTTTTTTGTCACATTTTTGTCATTTTTCATCAAATTTTTATCACATTTTTGTAATTTTTTAGTCACATTTTGTCACATTTTTGTAATTTGTAATTTTTTTGTAAAATTTTGATCACATTTTTGTCATATTTTTTATAATTTTTTGGTCACATTTTTGTCACATTTTTATCACGTTTTTGTCACATTTTTGACATTTTCTTTTTGTCATTTTTTGTCAATTTCCTGTGACATTTTTGGTGAAATTTTTGCCTCTTTGTCATCAATTTTTCATCACTTTTTTGTCAATGTTTTCTCACTTTTTCGTCTCAGTTTTGTTGCTTTTTCACACCTTTTTTCCAGAAGCTTTTGGACTGGGGGTAAAGCCAAACTGGAGAAAATGTGCTCGGTTCAGGTGAAAGTTAAGGGGTTAAGTCAGATGATAAGGCAAAGGCATATTGATTCACACATGAATGATCACATTTTGAGGGACTATTTTCTAGCAGATCACTCCGCCGCTGCGTAGCTTATACAACCACGAAGCTGCTGCTGCTCAGATATAAGTTCTTTTAAATGCAAAATGGTTAAAATCGGTCAACTTTAAAACCATTCCGAATGCCAATTTTATTATTCCTTTTGACTCACGTAAACCTCCACGTCTGATTGGTTAATCCGTCGTCAATCCTGGCTCATCTGACCAGGAGAAAAGTCGAGAGCCCCTTGTAAAAATCAAAAAAGAAGAAAAGGAAAAGACTCTGGTTTATGAGCAAACAAAAGACCTGGAGTGAGGGGGAAGTGGCTTAGATGATTTGTAGCTGAGGATATTTGAGTGCTGAAAGGATTTTTTTACAAATCCGATGGCTCCGCTTGGACTTTTCCTGAACAGAATGTCAGGATTATGTGGATTGCGTGGAGTGAGGCGCAGAGGCGGATACCCTGCTGTGATCCTCCTCTGGGAACCGGTCTGGAAACGCTTCTCCCTGGGTTCTGGGAAGTCCTTTCCAAATCACCATCGTCATATATTTCACATAAAATCATGATAAAATGACTACGCTAAAACATCACTAAAGTTCATATTTAGTTTCACAGTCATCAGTGCTGACACGACTGGTTTTCCAACAGCACTTTCTTTGTATTGCGAGAGAAATCCTTCACTGCAAAAAGTGGATTCTAAGCAAGTAAAAAATGTCTTACTTTAAGAAATAAGTTCTTATTTTTTCCCTAAAAAGTAATAATGTTTTGCCGAGCAAAGTTTTCTTGAGAAAAAAAATCTTGTTTTAGGAAATAAAATCTAGCCATTTCTTGTTCAGATAAATTTGCTAAAAACATGATAATTTTTCTTGTAACAAGAAGAAAAACTTTTTGAATCTTCTTCAACTTTAGACAAAGAATATTTTTTCTTATGTCAAGAAAAAAAAAAGATCACAACAACTCTTAATGTAAGAACTGATTCTCACAGAGAGATAATACATTCCATTCTTTAAAGTGGGCGGTTACGAGTGGGAGCTCCAAGGTCCTGGGTTCGATTCCCACCAGGACGAGGCCTTTCTGTGTGGAGCATGTTCTCCCCATGTCTGTGTACGTTTCCCCTACCACTAAAAACATGTACAATAGGTGAATCCTCCAGCAGGTGATTCTGACCATCAGCCTGGCTCCACATCATGGAGACGGGTCCCCGGGCGCAATATTTTCCTTAAATATTAGTATTTATTAAGAACATTTTACTTAAATCAAGCAACATTTAAGTAAAATACCCACAATTTTTCACTAAATAAGAATGTTTTCCTTAAATTATTCTATTTTCTGAGGACATTTTGCTTAATTCTAGTTATTTATTTGCTTAAATTTAGTGTTTCTTTCTTGTTTTATGATGAGAAAAATATTCTATAAATAAGAATTCTTAAAAAAAAATGCTGACCCCATTGGCAGAATGTTTTCCTTAAAACAAGACAAAATGTCTTATTTTAAGATTTTTTTCCTTGTTTTTAGGAGGGTACTTTTTGCAGTGTAGGCTATAATGTTGAGGTTCGGCCCTTGGGTGTTTTGGCAATGATGAAAATCGGCCTCCACGACGCAAACTTACCCACCCCTGACATAGTGTGTCAGGGAGCACAGCAGACTATATTGTCGGTTCACATAGGCTAAATAATGACAAATAAATCCAAAAGTGCATTAAGACCAACAGTGCCTTTATTGGTTCTTGGAATAGACTCTGAAGCATTGTCATGTTTGGCACACATTACATTCACAAAGATGGTCGATCTACACTAAGTAAACACTAAGTAAACACCTGACGTCTGGGGAGCTTTTCACTCGGTGCCAAGTCTGCCTAAAAACTAAAATCCCCGCACCTGCCCCCTGTTTAAACCAGTTCTAGTGCAGCCTCCAGCGGTTAAAGCTCAACGACTGGATTGTGGAGGTTCCGAGCACCTCTACAGATAGTGAGATTGCGAAAAAAACAAAAAAATCAATCTTACCGGGCCTGAATACGGTGAATAGACGACAACGGCGTCATACAAGGGAATTTGCTCTGTTCGGCCGCTTTCTGCCGCACTATAAACATATTATCGATTACAACAGGAAACGATTACAAAATTAGCATAAATCGCAAAAAATGGATTATAATTTTTTGTTTTTATTATTTTCAATTTTATTTTCAAATTTTTTTTCTCAATTTTTTTTTCTTAATTTTTTTTCTCAATTTTTTTTTCTCAATTTTTTTCTAAATTTTTTTTCAATGTCTTTTTTCAAATTTTTTTTCACATTTTTTTTCTCAATTTTTTTTTTCAATTTTTTTTTCTCAAATTTTTTTTCAATTTTTTTTTCAATTTTTTTTTCTCAATTTTTTTTTCAATTTTTTTTTCTCAATTTTTTTTTCTCATTTTTTTTTCTCAATTTCTTTTTAAAATTTTTTTGTTTCAAATTTTTTTCAAAATTTTTTTTCAACATTTTTTTTCTCAATTTTTTCTCAATTTCTTTTTTTTTTGCAAAGCAGACTTGCGTTATTTCACGGCCGCTGGGATTATTTCCCCTTCGCTTTTCACGTGCCGCGGCTCACGCTTTTGCCTGACATAAAAAACAAACGGCGCTGTGTGATGACGTCATCAGGCCACGCTTGCTCAGTTTACTTGCGCAGGTGTGAGGGCCGGCCAGCAGGGGGCAGGTGTGAAACAGGGACCTCTCCTTAATCGAGGCAAACTTGAAATCATTTGTACTTTTATGACTGTCCAGAAAACATAAAGTGTAGCGCAGTGTTTTGATTCATAAATAAATAAAATAAAGACAGACTTTTTTTTTAAAGGCAACAAATAACCTTTTAAAATAATCGTGATTATTATTTTTTCGATAATCATAATAATCGAGCAGCCCTATCAACGCCAAGCCATAATCAGGTCCATAGGTGTGTTTTTCAGAGCAGATTGTTCAGTTGAAGAGGAAAAAATGGCACTTGTAGCTAACGTAGCGCATTAAGCTAACATTAGCTTCATGGTTAGCATTCGTTCTTATGGGCTGTTGAAACACTTTTCTCCTCTCTCTGTCTCTGCATCTTCATTCAGACCACAGATGGACAATTCCAAAGACGCCGCCTGTAACTTAAGAATCTTGTGATGTCACGTGACCACACCCAACAGGAAGTGCTCATGAACTTTGAACCCGTAGCAGCACAAACAAACCCTGAGCCCGTCCCCGTCTGTTTGAACACATTCTGACAAGTATCTGTGGGATATGAGTCTCTTCAGCTGCAGTCCTCCTCCTCCTCTTCCTCCTCCTCCTCCTCCTCCTCCTCCTCCTCCCATCGCTTGTCCCGGGTGTTGCCCCTCCAGCTGCCCCCCCACCCCTCCCCGACCGCCGGGCCGTAGTCGCGGACCCCCCTGGTGGTGCGGTGCTCGGCGGAGAAGCACACCACGTGGTCCTGGCTGGGTCTCCTGTACCGGCACAGCCTCCAGGACTCGCTCCAGGCGCTCAGATCCCCCTCCCCCCCCGCCGCCGCCGCCGCCTCCTCGTCGTCGCGCTCCTCGCCGCCGCCGCCGCTCCAGTGGGCCACCGCCACCGCCCACGAGGAGCGCCGCCACGCGGGGAAGGACGAGCACAGCCGGTGGAACTGCAGGTGGGGCGGCGCCGAGAGCGTGGCCTCGCTCTGCCTCTTGATCTCGGGTTTCTTCCGGGGTTTCTCTGGACGTGGAGGGCGGGGCTTAGGCTCTGGCCTCACTTTACTTTTGTGAGAGGGGCGTGGGAGGCGGGGTTTAAGCTCTGAGGTCACTTCCTGGATTGATTTGTCAGCCATGTTTGGTGTTTCTTCTACCGCCTTCTCATACCCGGCACTTCCCTCCTCTTGCTCCCCTTGCACTTCCTCTCTCTCCTCCTCTTCGTTTCCGTCCTGCTCCTCCTCTTCCTCATCCGCCTCTTCATCCTGCTCCTCCTCTTCCTCCTCCTCAGCGTCTCGCTCTTTCTTCGTTTGACCGGATTCTTCTCCGTCCTCTTCTTCCCCATTTTCTGTTGATTCTTCCTCAGAACCTCTTGTCTCGCTTTCCTCTTTAGCTCCTTGCTCCTCCTCGTCGTCTTCCACATTCTCCTCCTCCTCTTCCTCCACTCTTCCTCCCTCTTCCATCTCCTCCTCCAAGTCCGTGTTCTCCACTCCCTCTTCCTCCATTACTTCTTCTTCTTCTTCCTCCTCCTTCTCTTTTTCTGCTGTTTCTTTGATGTCACCGTCTTCCTTGTTGTTCTCTTCTTCCTTGTCGTCTTCCAGATCTTCCACCTCTTCCTTCACACTCCCCTCCTTGTCTGCCTCTTCCATCTCTTCCTCCTCCTCCTCCTCCTCCTCCTCCTCCTCCTCCTCCTCATTGCTTGCTTCTCCATCCGCCTCATTCTTCTTTTCCTCTTGCTCCGCTTCTTCTCCAACATCTTTGATATCCCGTTTCTCGTCATCCTCCTCCTCTTCCTCGCCCTCTCCACCTTTGCTTCTTTCACTGTCTTTTGGTTTTGTGGTTTGCAGTAGTTCCTTAAGCTCTTCGTGTACTTGCCCCGTCTCCTCTTCTTCTTCCTCCTCCTCCTCCTCGCCTCTTTGGTCCACGCCGTCCTCTGGGACATCGCTGTACTCCTCCTCTTTCTCTCCTTCAGATTCTTCCTCTCCGTCGTCTGCGTCCACAAACTCTTCGTCCTCCTCGTCCTCTTTGCATTCCGCGGGTTCTTCGGGCGTCTGGTGTTCTGCGTCCGCCATGTTGTCTTCTTGTTCTTGTTCTTGTTCTTGTTCTTCTTGTTCTTGTTCTTCTTCTTCTTCTTCTTCTTCTTCTTCGCCTCCTAGTGCGTTCTAAGCAATAGTAGAGAAAAAGAAACATTTTTTTAATTCATATATTTCAAATATGCAAACAGCTCTTTGTCACTAGTTTCTCAAAGTGCTGCATTGTAGTCCTTGTTCATTCACTCCACACTTGGTGGTGGGAAGATACTGTTATAGCCATAATGTCTGGTTAACCTCTTAACTCCCGCCTGAACCGAGAGAGCTTTTTCCTCATGTTGTCAGATTTTTTTCCCATCATTTTTTTGTTGGGTGTTCAACTCATTTTTGTTACTTTTTTGTCATTTTTTTGGTGATTTTTTGGTCCATTTATTATTATTTTTTTTTAATCAAATTTTTGTCACATTTTAAGTCATTTTTTTTGTCATTTTCTTGTCAAATTTTTACCAAATTTTTGTCACATTTTTGTCATTTCTTTGTCATTTTTTGTAATTTTTTTGGTCATTTTTAGTCATTTTTAGTCATTTTTTGGTCACATTTTTGTAATTTTCTTGTAAAATTTTTATCACATATTTGTCACATTTTTGTCATTTTTTTGTCATTTTTTGGTCACATTTTGTCACATTTTTGTCATTTTTTCATCAAATTTTTGTAATTTTCTTGTCAAATTTTTGTCAAATTTTTGTCATTTTTTTGTCATTTTTTTTGTCATTTTTTTGTTATTTTTTTGTTATTTTTTTGTTATTTTTTTGTTATTTTTTTTGTTATTTTTTGTTATTTTTTGGTCACATTTTGTCACATTTTTGTCATTTTTTCATCAAATTTGTGTAATTTTCTTGTCAAATTTTTGTCAAATTTTTGTCAAATTTTTGTCAAATGTTTG